>NW_026586463.1:4483146-4644909 GCF_907164565.1 Psammomys obesus
ATAATAATAATAATAATAATAATAATAATAATAATAATAATAATAATAATAATAATTCCTTTCGTGTGAAGGTTTATAAATTAATATATCCTTCATAGACATTCCAACGAGGCTGGGAGAATGATAAGTAGAGGGAGTCTTTTCTTTCTCTGCCTGACAAACTTATTGGTGATAAATCCAGCCGAGTGTCATACAGCTGTCAAGTAGATCTCCGCAACTAACATTTTCTGTCAAACAAGATAGCCTGATCAATGAAAATAACCCAAATTTATTAGTACTCACACAAAATATAAAGTTACACATGAGAATTCATACTGTGAAAAAAAATCAATTAATTATGGCTTATAGGATCCCTCGGAGTCTTGAATTTTTTACTTATCTTTTTGCTTTTTCAAAGTATGCTACCATCATTTCCACTGTTTTACCATTGTAAGTTGTAGTGAGGTATTTGTACTCTGAGTCCAGTTGAAGGGCTATGAGGGAAATGCTGGGAGCTTCAATATTCTCAAAAGCATTACAGAAGAGATTAGCACTAGCAAGCAGAAATGCTACTTAAACTATTATTCAATTACCTTATCAAATGAGATTTTTCTTGATGGCAGATAATATCTAAAATGACACAGTTCGAAGAACAGTTCTAGGGATTTGTCAGTTTCTCTGCAGCATCCTCTGATACAAAATGCAGGCACACAAGAGGTATTGCTTTTTGCCTTTCTTTTCTCTTAACATGACCTTCCCCTTTGTACACTGCAGGTCTTATCTCAGTTTCTTTTAGTCCCATAGTCTCCTTGGAATGAATAGAAGAGTGAGGCCACTTTGATGCGGCTTGATACAGACAGTGAGCTTTGAGCTTTTGATTGTTAATGCAAGATTTCACTGAAATCAATGGCACCTTGTCCATTTTCTTCTGCCTCTGGCTAACAGACACTTGTAACAAAGCACAGGTGAGATTCTTTCCCTTGAACTTTGAGTTAATAGCTCACCTATAGAACACAGCAGGCTATGGTGGCTCTGTGGCCAGTCTTACAAGATGGAGCTATAATTTAACTGGATATCCTGGTTCACAATCCTCATTTCATTTTCCACTTTCTTCCTACATCTCCCTCACCCACATTTCCTCCACAAGCACCTTTTCTGGATAGTACTTGTGGCAATATTTAATACAAAAGCAAGGGAAAAATTTTTCTGTGGACTTGATTGCTTTCACCTTACTTGAAGATATTGGACCAAAGTTAATAAGTTTAAATTAGTAAAGTTAAAATATTATGTAATTTTATAATAAATAAGAATGCATTAATATATTGCAAATTTTATATGATTTTAAGATATAAAAGTTTTAATAAATATATTTTTCTTTAAAATTAAACTATTCTTTGCTATCTAATAGTTCAATCATAGGAAAATTAGTACAGCTGTTGGTATAATGTTCTTTTGGAATGTATACAATTTACCCTTGCTCATTCACATGCTGATTTCTCTCTCCCACTATCTGGTTTCAAGCCAGACATTGCATTGTGATGTTTATTCTAAGCATCACCTGTCTCAAGTTTGTGTAAACATGCCACCATTTGTTCCCTGTATTTTCAATTAAATGACCAGGACCAGCCATTGCTTTGCAATGGAGAGAATAGGGTGGGACATGCTGGTCTGGAGGGAAAAAGAAGGAAGAGAGTGGGAGGAAGAGGAGAGCAGAGATCAGCAGGACAGGACTTGAAACTGGGAGGAAAGATGAATCAGACCTAAGATATGACTAAAAGCAAGTATGTGTGAAATCTGAATGGTAGGAAACTATGCGGGCTTGGAGGTTTAGGATGGAGTAACTATTGTCCAGCACTGTGCTCTAGGTTAAGTAAATAAATCCTAGTCTCTGTGTGGTGATTTGGGTATACAGCTGCTTTAGGACTAACCGCTGCTTAACTAAAAGATAAATCAATAGTAAATATTAATATTCAACAACACACAGCTATGGAATTATTGGTGAAACTCTAAATAAAATCCAACGTTAAAATGCCTAGTTTTGTTTTTGTTTTGTATTTGTTGTTGTTGTCAACATTAATACATCTTATCAGTTACAATCAGTTAAAAAAATACTTCTCACTTCCATGCCACACTCTGGGTTTCCCAGTAAGCAGACTGTGAAATGAAGTGTATGCATAGATTTGTTCTTAATTTAATTCCCAGCAGATTTTTGCATTTAAGGTCTTCAGAGCAAGTGACCAATGAAAGACCACACAGCGGACAGGGCTGTACTTCCCCAGGTTGTAGATGACATGAGTTCTCAGAGAAGGCTTCTGAATGGAGAAGACATGATCGAAAATCTAGGAAGAACTGTCGATTAGCACATCATGTCCCAAACCTACTGCTTTTGAGATGATAAAAAAAAAATCCTTTAAATTAAAAAAAAAAAAACTTACATGTTTTTCAAAAATTCAACCTTGCAAATTAAAGTTCTCTTTTTTCCTTGAAAGAAAGTAGAGCTGAAGTATTGTTTTTTTTAAAATTAATTTAATGTTATTATTCACTTTGTATTTTTTTTTTAAACAAGAAGAAATTTCTTTCCACTTTGAACTTCCAAATTGCTTTCTACTGACTCAACACTGGTAAGGGCATGCACTACAGTATGTTGGAAGCATCACTCAGGCAGCATTGGCTGGTGTTATGATGGTTTTCTTGTTCAGTGTTTAGAAGGCATCAAGTCATGCTTCATTATGCTTTGTGGGTTTGAAATGTTCTTTTCCATTCTGAATAGCTGAATTGCATCCAAAGAAATGCACAAGTTAACATAAACTATGCAGCCTAATGTTTTGAGTTTCAGTATGTGATTACCCGGTGAAATGTTTCTTTGTCCTCATCATTACAGAACAATGGAACCTAAAAGTGTAAGATGTTCCTGGATGCACAAGTAGGCCATTCTTAGCTCAGCCTGAGACTGTCCTGGCCTAGCCTCATCTCATCCGTCTATGTTGTGTACTGGCCTCATCTCATCCGTCTATGTTGCGTACTGAGCTCACTGTGCTGTCCACCCTCCCTTTTTTTGGAATAAGGAACAAAGCACTTTTGTGAACTGTGGTTTTTTCTGCTCCCACACTCCTTTCACAGCTCTCTGGGCAACACTTCCATATGTCCTTGATTCTGGTCCAGCCACACATCACACGGCTGGCTCCAGTTTTCCAGTTCATCACTGAGCTCTCTCCAAGCACAAGACTTGCTTGCCAGGTTCATTGCATTTGTTTCAGGTCCTAAACCCTGGGCTGGTTCCTGTTCTCCTTTTACTGTGAGACACATTCCCTTGGGCAGTCTGACCCTCAGAGAACGCTCCTTTTGTTCCCATTGCCAGTGAAAGAGTTACCATGACTTGCTCCTCCCATTTAGAACCCTTCATTTATTTTCTGTTTTCCTGAGAAGGGACTTGATATGACATAATCCCTTTTTAAAATTTCATCCTATTGTCAACCACTATTGCTGTACATATTCTGCCCATTCTTGTTTTTTTTTTTTTTTTGAAATTAAGCAATTATACTTTAAAGCAATTTTTTAAAGAAACTATGTTTTCCTCTGCTTTAAGCCTAGTTATATGTGAATGACAAGTATTATGACATGTAGATTTTTTTTTTGCTTATCTAAGTGCCTTTTATTTTTTTAATAATTAAATAATTAATTTTATTTGATTATTTTTATTTTTATTAATTACAGTTTATTCACCTTGTATCCCCCTGTACCTCCCTCCCTCCTCCCCTCTCAATCCCACCCTCCTTCTTCCCCATCTGTGTCCCTCTCCCAGTCCAATGATAGGAGAGGTCCTCCTCCCCTTCCCTCTGATCCTAGTCTATCAGGTCTCAGCAGGACTGGCTGCATTGTCATCTTCTGTGGCCTGGTAAGGCTGCTCCCCACTCAGGGGGAGGTGATCAAAGAGCAGGCCAATCAGTTCCTGTTAAAGACAGTCCCTGTCCCCATTACTATGGAACCCACTTGGATATTGAACTGCTGTAGGCTACTTCTGTGCATGGGGTTCCAGGCCATCTCCATGAGGGGTCCTTGGCTGGAGTAACAGTCTCAGAAAAGACCTCTGTTCCCAGACCTTTTGGATCTGTTGCTGTCCTTGTGGAGCTCTTGTCCTCTCCAGATGTTACTATCTCCCCCTTCTTTCATAAGATTCCCTGTACTCTGCCCAAAGTTTGGCTATATTTATGTTTTGTATTAGTGTTTTTATTTTGTTTTCAGTTCTACTTTGGTACACCTTGGAACTTTGATTAAAAAAACTTTCATCATGTTTTTACAGTGTTTGGCTCCAATATAAACTCTTCCCTCCCATCAGACTGCAGCCTTACTTTGTCCAGAGGAATATTAATTACAATTTATTCACTTTGTACCCCAGCTGTAGCCCTCTCCCTCATCCCCTCCCAATTCCACCTCCCTTCCTCATCTCGTCCCTTGCTCCTCTTCAAGTCCTCTGATAGGGGAGGTCCTCCTCTCCTTCCATCTGACCCCAGCCTATCAGGTCTCATCAGGACTGGCTGCATTGTCTTCCTCTGTGGCCTGGTAAGACTGCCCCCCGCCCCAGGGGAAGGGATCAAAGAGCCAGCCACTGAGTTCATGTCAGACAGCTCCTGTTCCCCTTACTAGGGTACCCACCTGGACACTGAGCTGCCATAGGCTACTTCTGTTCAGGGGTTCTAGATCCTTGGTTGGAGTATCGGTCTCAGAAAAGACCACTGGGCCCAGGTTTTTTTGGTTCTGTTGCTCTCCTTGTAGAGCTCCTGTCCCTTCCAGGTCTTTCATTTACACCTTTTTTCATAAGATTCTGTGCACTCTGCCTAAAGTTTGGCTATGAGTTTCAGCATCTGCTTCAATACCCTGCTGGGCAGTCTTTTCTTAAACCCACATGCTTAAAGTAGCTCCCCTTTTAGAAAGCACCAGCTACCTGATGCCATGTTTACTTTACTCTGGAAGCCAGCACTAGCATAAGAAGAACTTGATGTTGCTCCCTAACTTCACTTCACAGTAGTTAGGATCTGGAGTTGGGTTTATTAAGGACAAACCACACTGTATTTCGTACCTCAGCTCATGCATTCCATTGGGATCGTTAGTAAACATCAAAATACCTTCTTACTGTCTTTCATCCTTTTCACGATGAAGACTAAATATGAGCTAAGAAATAGTCTTGGGTAGTTAAAATAAGAACCTGGAAACTAAGTCAACTAGATAACGGTTCTAGAAAATTCATGCAATACTTGATCTCATATACTTTCATTCTTTTTCTCTCCTTGCTAAAGTAGAGCCAGGAAAGAAATCAAATGAAAACATTAGAACACCCTTCCAGCCTATGAAATGACTAATGACATCCTCATAATGAGAGAATTCAAAATGATTATAAATATTACACATTTATTAATATTATGCTACTAAATATCAATATCATTAATATATACACACATATGTATGTATGTGTATATATATATCAGAAGCCATGTTTGTGTGTGTGTGTGTGTGTCTTTCTGATTCAACAAGGCCATCTGGTCAGTGATCCACTGGTGTCCCCTGGTCTGTTCATCCCCAGCACTGAGATTACTATAGTATGCCAGCAAGGCTAGCCTTTTTAGTTTGTTAGCTTTTTGATTTTTTGTTTTGTTTTGTTTTTCAAGACAGGGTGTTTCTGTGTAACAACCCTAGCTGTTCTGGAACTCACTCTGTAAACCAGGTTGGCCTTGAACTCACAGAGTTTGGGGTGCCTCTGCCTGGGATCAGGACTTTATGTGAGTTCTAGAGACTAAACTCGAATCCTCTTGCTTACCCAGCCAGAACTTTACACACTGAGCTCCCCACACCAAGGTTATCCCTACATTTAAATTTGCAAATATGGTATTTTTACTTCTCTTTACATGGAAAGGAAATTGAGGATCAGGTAGCTTAAATCATTTGTCTAAGCTTCACACAACTAAGTGACTGAGCCCAAATTAGAAGCTAGATATATTTGATTTGTTTTAAAACTTATTCATCTACTAGACCAGGATGAGTCTTCTTAGCAATAAATTTGTTGATACTGTGTCAGGCATGTTTTATATACACAAATGAAATGAAACCGAGCACATTTTCTGACAAATTGGAACACTATTTTTCACCTAAGTCCTGAATACTCGTATTAGTTTTCCTTTTCTTTTTCTGCTTGTGCAGATGTTGGTCATGTCTTTGCACATAGCTGGTCTAATTAACCAGCAAGACACTGCAGTTGTAAGCATCACTCAGGCAGCTGTGTCTGCTGCACTGGTTCTCTGCAGCCCAGCAGCTCTGAGAGTCATGGACTGTATTGATGGACAGTCATTGCAAGCTGAGAAATCTGCTCACCGTCACTGTTGGACCCCCCTCTCGTCTTAGTGTTATTTTTAATGTCAAATTCTAAATATGAAGAACAGTTATACTCAATTTATGCTTTTCAAACAGTAACAGCAATTGTTAACACACTGTGTTGAATTGGCTGATCCAGCTCTAGGAGGAAGCAAGGACTCAAATAGCAACCTGGGCAGTGGGCTAAAACCATTGGTGCCTTCCACATGAAGAGTATCACATTTGTTTCCTTCTAATTTTTTTTTCTTTGTTTTGCTTTTCCTTCTGTTTCTTTTTTTTTTTGAAACAAATTTGAGGTTTACTAAGAAAAGGGGTATTTTTGAAAATAGTTTATTTTTATTTGTAGAATTGTTTGTCTGTTTGTAAACGTACAACATTCTTGGTGCACCATGGTGGCTAAAAGAGGGTATCGGATCCCCTGGAACTGGATTTACATATGGATGTGAGCCACTGAGCCATCTCTCTAGCCTCAAGGAAAGGTATTGATGTATATTTAAGATGAAAGGTTGAAACATACAAAGGGGAGTTTAAGGACAGTAGTATACATTCAAGAGGAAGCGCGGGCTTCTAAAAGAGGGTTTGATATTCATGTTTTCTTATCTACAGTTACTGAATTCTGTTGTTTCTTCTTCCTTCCTTCCTTCCTTCCTTCCTTCCTTCCTTCCTTCCTTCCTTCCTTCCTTCCGTCCTTCCTCTGTTTCTTCCTCCTTCCTGCTTTTCTCCATCATTTTCTCTTCCCCCTACTGTGCCAGACTGGAAAAATCCAGCAATGTTGAAGGACACAAAGAACAGGAAAGCGGGAAGGTGTGAGGCAGAAAGAACATCTGAACTAACCAATGTAGACTAAGTTCTAGGGTTACTGAGAGGCTGAAATCATAAGGCCCAACATTCTAGAGAGGAGACGTTGCAAAGAATGTATTCTTACACACAATACCATTGCAGGCAGGAGTTTCAGTCAATGCTACCTTGAAATTCTGGTTAAGACCCTCCAGTGACATGCATTATATCCTCTGTACTCTCCAAATACAAAGGAATGTTTTTCATTATTTCACATTCAGTGACTACACTATGCCTCGTAGTTGTAGTCCAAAGTTGTGTGTTGGTGTAGGTAGTATTTCTGTGACTCACCTGCAACTTCCTGGTTAGCTTCTGCATGGATAGTCTTGCTAGGAAGCTTATGTTAGAGTAGGTTGTATAGTGCATCTTCAGCTATAGTTTCATCTTCTACATGAACAAAAAGCTCTACTTTGTGTATTAGTTTGTATCACCATGTAAGCACTTTCATATCATTCTCCAACAGTGAGCAGCCCTCTCCTGTGCTGTCTCCTTGGGTCAATTTCCAACCAACAGCTTCTCTCATCTAAAGCCAGCTACATGGAAGTCAGCAGGACATCTTCCTTATAGTGCTGATATTTCTTGGGACTTTTGTTTGTTTGTTTTTCCAAAAAGTAAACTAACAGATCAAGTAAAACAGTTAAAAAACGTAAATTTTTTTTCTACTTAAAACTAACCTGACCAGCAAAAGAAGCAATAGAAGGTTCTAATATCTCTGTTTTCAGAATTGGAGAGTCAAGTTAGCTTTCATGCATATTTCCTTGTATTTTTTTAATTTTTTTTACTATTAATTACACTTTATTCATTTTGTATTCCCCCATAAGCCCCTCCCTCCTCCCCTCCCAGTCCCACCCTCCCTCTCCCTTCCTCATGCATGCCCCTCCCCAAGTCCACTGATAGGGAGGTCCTCCTCTCCTTCCTTCTGATCTTAGTCTATCAGATCACATCAGGAGTGGCTGCATTGTCATCTTCTGTGGCCTGGTAAGGCTGCTCCCCCCTCAGTGGGAGGTGATCAAAGAGCAGGCCAATCAGATTATGTCAGAGGCAGTCCCTCTTCCCATTACTATGTAACCCACTTGGACACTAAACTGCCATGGGCTACATCTGTCATGCATATTTCCTTGTATTTCACTGTTCTTGGTTTACTTTGCAAATGGCTCCCTAAGCTCTTCCTCAGGACTTCCTGTAGAAATAGCTCAACAGGACTTTCCAGTTTCTTTCAATGTGACTTTTCTGGGTTTTGATACATGCCAATAGATGAAGGTCCAACTAGTGGGAAATTGTGAGCAAAACAAATACGGTGGTGTTTAATGCTAGCTCTCAACTTTTTTAAACCTAATTTCCATCATGCTGTTGGTTCTTCTAGATTCTGTAATTAAAAGACAACTAACCATTGCACAGTATCCCCTTTTCTACTCCTATTTACCCTCTTTTCCTCTATATCTAATGTGCTTATATTCTGCTAAATTTAAAAACATAATTTATTTTATTTATTCTAGTTTGCTTTGATTTTTTGCCTTAGTTCTATGTCAGATTCTTCCTTGCATCAATATGTTCTACCCAAGAGAAATTTGTTTCAAAACACAGTTTTTCAGTTTGTACCAGAGAAGTTTAATTGTCATTGAAAATGTCTCCTATGTGAGAATTTATATATAACATAGGAGGGCTCAGCATTATATGCTTAGAGTAATCCAAGTGTCTGATTTTAGTGATGTAATAAAGGCACAATGTTTCTGGGTGGCTAGGTGAAAAGAGTACTTAAAATCTCTGCTTAGTGATTAGAAGAGTGAAGTCACGCAGGAAAAAAAAATGCCTAAATGCATCAGAACTAACTGAATTTATATACAGGGCTAGATAAGACCAGTGCTTGTGAGTTTAACTTCCAAGAAAGACCTATGGAGGAAATATGGGGTGCATTACAGATCCCATAGACCTGCTTTAGAACCATAGAACCAAGTAGCCTTACAGATGAAGAGCTGCTTCGAGAGCATCTATTTCTACTTCTCATTTTGCTAATTGGGGAAACTGAACTTAGAGAGATGAAACAGCTCTTCAAAGGCCACCCATTGTACATCAGAGTTCAGAAGAGAATTTCCTGAGTACCTTATTCATGGTCTACATTCGCTCGCTAAGGCCTAGAGGTTTAACTCAGCTCCAAGAATCAGGTTTATTTCAACACTATCTTTATGGCTTCAAAGGTTTAGTCATTTAAGTCCTTAGAGCTAAATTATCAGATATATACAGTTTAAATAGGGATCTTCCTCAGAAAACCTGATTTCTCAGATGGTAAAATGACTCACTGTACCACAAGAGAGCAGTTGTGGAATAAACTTTTATGGATTCATGGAAGTTTGTGTTAGGGTTAGGTTGCTCCTAAAGCAGATTTTGAGACAAAGTTTTGGGTGTGAATAATTTTTTAAAACAACTTAAGAAGGAAAGACATATTTTGGCTCATGATTGAGATAGGTTTTTTCTGCCCAGCACAGTAAGGAGGGTGTGGAAGACAGAATTGCTCACCTTCTGTGCCCAGGAAAGTGGAGATAGTGATGGTGGGAAGCAGAAAAAAAATCTGCCTTTTCAGGCTTTCTCTTTTCCACATTTATTCCATTTTAACCCTCATTGAGGGGACAGAGGTGGTCAACTCACATTCAGAGATATCTTTCTCCTTCATCTGCTTTTCACCTACCATTCCTCATAGGTATTCCTAGAGTATTCTTTACTGATATCCTGAGGCCTCTTCAGTCCATTAGGTTAACAGTCAAGATTGGCCATTGATGGAGCCAATGAGGAACAATCATTGTATATCTCAGAGATGCCCTCATAAAAAAAGCAACCAAACAAAAACAAAAACAAACAAACAAACAAAAAACTGGAATATTATTACCGGCTTGGATTTTGTGGACCTGAATTGGAGTTAACAGTATAATATTAAAATCCTACAAAATATGATATAAATAAATAATTAAAAACATTTTGCCAGGGTTGTAGTTTAAAACCTTATTTTTCTTGCCCATGTAAAGATTTAAAGGAATCATGACTGTAAAGAGATAGCCAATGAATAGGTCCATTTAAGTCTTAAGGCCCTAATACATCTTTTAAAAGCTAAACTAATCAACAAAAATCCTAGTTCAAACCATACAAATACTATGCTTTGCACAACTGCAGCTAAAATACAGCATATAATTCAAGTTTCTGCAAGCAGAACAATAAATATAAATTTTCAGTGGAATTGTTTTTTTTTTAACTCATTCAGAATTTCTAGGGAACAAAGTACAAAATTGCAGAAAAGAGAAGAGAAAGAATTTCAGGGGCACATTGGAGAGGTGAGAATAAAATGAAAGCAAGTTTTGGAATAACCTAAGGTACATAATAATAGTAATAAACAAAATAGTAGTAGTAATACACAAAAATCATTCCCACTGTGTGTGGTAGTGCACACCTTTAATCCCAGCACTCAGAAGGCAGATGCAGGTTGATCCCTTAGTTGGAGGTGGGCCTGGTCTACAAAGCAAGTTATAGGAGAGCCAAGGCTACACAGAGAAACCTATCTCAAAAAAAAAAAAAAATCTTTCCCTATTTGTCCCAATACTAAAAAGCCATTCATCTTTGATTGAAAGAGGACAATGATGTAGGACACTGCAATCCATCAGTACTAAATGCAGATGTGGAAACAGACATCATTTATACTAAAAAGAAACAGAATTTTATGGAAACATTACACAGGATAAAAATTATTTCCAACACAACTGAAACCGTGTAAGTCTACAAAGTAAATTAGAGATATTCAAATAAATATTTCACAACAAGAAAAAGACAATATGAGTAACTTTGGTGATAGTAGTGCATATCAGTAAAGGGAAGAGCGTATTGTTACAGCCTCTTTTGTGTGGAAAGGTACTCTAAAAGCTACCGGAAAAGAAATCTAAATGTGGACCCCAACCCAGCCACAAAAGCTTTGACCTACACTCAGTTCTGCCTGAAAAATATGCTAGGGCAATGGTGGTACAGGACTTGTGGGACCAGCCAACCAATGTTTTGACTTGGACAACCAAGAACCAGAGACAAGATAGCCCAGAAACCTAGGGTAAAACCAAACGTGATGGGTCTAAAAAGAATTAACAAAATGATTTCTAGTGATGTTCTGCTCTGCTCATAGATCAGAGCCTCATCCAGTCATCATCAGAGAGGCTTCCTCTGACAGCAGGTAGGAACAGATGCAGAGGTCCACAGCCAGACATTGTGTGCATTGAGAATCTAAATTGTAGGTCTCTGTCAAATCCCTCTTTTTAGAGCTCAGGGGATCCTACAGAAGATGAGACAGAAAGCATATAAGAGCCAGAGGTCATGGAGGACACCAGGATAACAAGGCCCTCTGAATCAGCAAATCAAGGTGCATAAGAGGTGAGACTGAAGCAGCAAGCAAAGGCCTACATGGGTCTCCACCAGGTCCTCTGAGTACAGATTATAGCTTCTATCTTAGTATTTTTTATGGGACTCCTGATTATGAGAACAAGTGGGTCTCTGCCTCTGTTTCATGTTCTTGGGAATCTTACTCTTGTTGGGTTGTAATGTCCAACTTTGATATGAAACACAGAAAGGGAGGGGATCTGGAGGGGAAGGAAGGTGAGAAAGAACTTGGAGGAGTAGAGGGAAGGGAAACCGTATTTCAGAATATATTTTATGAAAAAAGAATCCATTTTTAATTAAAAAAATAAAGGGAAGAAATGAAATATGTATTTGCTTATTCCATTAAGGAAAGAAATATAGGAGACTAAACTATAAATGACTAAAGGAAGATGAGACTAAAAGCTTAAATAAGTCAAAGAAGAGCAGAGGAACAGCCAAAAGAAGAGAAATGCAGTAAAGAAAGAAATTGTAAAAAAGTATCAGAAGAAAGTGTTTGAAATGGAGAAGAGGCAAAGAGCCAACATTTGAATTGCTGGTTTCCAAAGGAGAAACACAGAACAATGAAAGAGAATAAATATTTGAAATAATTTTTGGCAATCTCACAGAAGTGAAAGATAAGTTGCCTCTATATATTGGAAACCAACAGCCACTTTGGAAAGTTGACACAGAGTAACTAAGTCTGAGGTTTATCTCAGTTTAAGCTTTTTCATTTCAAAAATCAGAAAACTTCCAAGTGTCCACCAACAGAAGGGTGACCCCCAAAAGCAACAGGGAGGCAGCAGTTTCAGAAATCAAGGTAAGATTGTAACAACCCATTAATTTCCTATATAGCCTAGGTATCCCTGAAATACCAAGATGAGAAGAAAAAGAAGAAAAAGAAAAGAAAACATCTGTGATTGGACATGAAAATGAGGAAGTCTGAGCAAGTGCTAATAGAACATTCACATAATGTGATAGCAAGCATTCGTAACATAAAATGTCAGCTGATATCCAACTTCAGCCATATTAGTATGTGTGGCTACTTAGTCATTTATTACAAGAAAAATTACGTTCAGTTGAGAGGAGAGAGCAAGTTGGAAGTATATACCTTATAAAATGTACATATCCAAACCAAAGTAACTCTAAATACTCGAAAGAGGAACAAAATAGGAAAACAGAAGAAATAATCAGTGGGAAACTCAGGGCAAGACACTGAGGTTCCTACCTATCAGAGATATACAATGTCAATGTATCACAAGGAAATAGAAGACACATTCAACATTTTACCAAATAATTCTTCTATATTCTCAAATTTTATGACGAGATTACAGCCATAAACAGAAACATATTTAGAAATATTCCAGGTTAAAGGAGACAAAAGTAATTTGACAAATAAATGACGTATAAGATCCAAGATTTGACTGTGTTTAGCAAGATGTTAATGAAGTTTTTCTTGGACCCAAGCACTGTTACTCTTAGTGAGAAAATGTATCTTCCAATTTCATCAACCTCACATTGACTTTTCTAGAAAGAATCTTCTAAAAATGAAATCAGGGAGAAAACGCTAAGAGAATAGGGCTCCTTGGAGATAGTTGCTTTGCAGGGTGTCAGAGATACTGATATTTTTATGCTCATGAACTAAGTACGAGCTTAAAAATGTGAGATGCTCTAGGATTTCTAAAATTAGCAAGTACATTTGCACTGCACTGTAAGACCCAGGCTTAATGAAACACAAGCTAGAGTAACGGGTCTTGGAAGTAACGGTTTGTGAGGCAGTGGCCCACGGGTGGCTTGCCCACATCACAAGCTAGATTTTCTTTTTCAGGGAAGAATCAAGAGACCACAAAATACATGGAAATACATTTGTAAGTCTCCAGAGGCAGCATGACTTCCGGCTGTACTAACAGAGTTGTACTCAGCCATGGAAGAAAGGGACATAAAACACACAGACATTTAATTGTGTAGCCTTTTAGTTTTTAATATATAATGAATCACTGTATTTTAAATGGCAGAATGTTTAGAGCTTTTTCAAAGGCTTAAAACATGTCAAAAAAATTGGAACCTAGCTTAACAAGTTCACATGATTCTACTACCCAAACTAGCAAATATTAACTTTTTTCTTATTTTTGTCTCAGATATATTGTTTTACTTCGAAATTAAATTTATTTTTTGAAACAGTATCTTGCTATTGCCCCAGGATGGCATTGAACTGCTGATTCTCCTGCTAAAGTCTCCTGAGTACTAAGAAATACTGTTAAAATGTCTACTGTTTTTTATTCCTTTGTGGTCCTAATTTCTCCACTCCTATCTTGAATTTGATAAGTATTCTATAAGTCTATGTTTATTATGTATGTTTTTATATTATACACACACAGATATAATTTGATATATATTTCCCTCTAATTACTGCTCTGATTTTAGTTATCTTCTGGTCTATGGTTATTACTATTTAGCTATAAATAATGCATACATGCACGTATGTATGGCATATAGGAGTGTTTATAATTTATTAGCTATCACATTAGCTTTGTTTTTCACTATTGTTTTGAGCATTCAGTGAGACTATATTTTATTATAATTGTTCCATTCTAAATGCTACACAGTACTATAGTTTTTAAACTACAAATTATCACTGTACTTAAGGACAGAGGTTAATTATCACTTTTAAACTTTTTCTTTTATAATAATCAATATTGTAGTTAATACTTTGTACATTTTAAGACTAGATGTATAAAGTTTTTTTTTTTCAGTCTGCCTAGAAGCAGAATCAACCATTGATTAGATATTGCTTCTCTTTAAGCTTTCCCAGTCCTAGAAGTTGCTGCGCACACTTCAGGGGTTGGAAAGTAACCAACATTCTTAACAAGCTGTGACCTTTGTGAGATACAGTAACCACACAAACTAGAACTCATGCCTAGTACTATGAAGCGGGCCAATAACCCAATTTTGGATAGGTCATTAGCCCTAAGGGAGAACCTACCTCCTATTATTCTGCCAAATTTTCATAGTAGACATTTTCCCCTAAGTACTTATCTTATACATCATATAAAATATATGCATTCCTCAGTTCTCACCAGAACAGTTTATGTTTTTGCAATGGATGACAATTAACACAGAGACCAATAATTAATCACCATTGCATAATAAAGGGCAAAAAGATTCTAAGAGCATGAAAACATTGCTTGTTAGAAATACATGAAGTCACAACAGTTGTGACAAAATGCACAAACTTGCTCAAGCTTAAGCAAAAAGAAAAGGAGGAGGAAGGGGAGGAGGGAGGAAGAAAAGAAAGAACAAAAGAAAGAGAAAGAAAAAGAAAAAAAATCCCAGCATGGAGAAGGAAGGTGGTCCTAAAGTCTCAACCCTAAGAGGAGGAGCTCTTGGCAACTGATATACGTGCTGGGAGGGGCAAAGTCGGGTTTCTTTAAACAGGAATCCGCCTGCTCTAGTAAATGGCCCTACACTTAACATGCATACTAGCAGTACTAAGTGGATTCAGTGGCTTTAAAAAATAGAGAGCACAGTCAGTTCATGTCAGAGACAGTCCTTGTTCCCATTACTATGGAACCCACTTGGACACTGAACTGCCATGGGCTACATCTGTGCAGGGGTTCTAGATTATTTCCATGCATGGTACTTGGTTGGAGTATGAGTCTCAGGAAAGACCCTTTTTTTTTGGTTCTGTTGCTCTCCTTGTGGAGCTCCTGTCCCCTCCAGATCTTACTATTTCCCACTTCTTTCATAAGATTCCATGCACTGACATGAACTGATTGGCCTGCTCTTTGATCACCTTCCCCTGAAGGGGGAAGCAGCTTTACCAGGACACAGAGGAAGACATGCAGCCACTCCTGATGAGATCTGATAGACTAGAATCAGAAGGAATGACAGGAATACCTCCTCTATCTGAGGACTTGGGGAGGGGCATACGTGGAGAAGGAGGAGAGAAGGTGGGCTTAGTAGGAGAGGAGAGAGAAGTTTATGGGGAGATACAAAGTGAATAAAGTATAATTAATAAAAATTAAAATAAAAAATAGAGAACACATGAAACCGACAGGCAAAGTTAGAAGGAGGAATTGAAAGGGGATGGAATGGAAGTTGGATTTGATTAAAAGATATTGTATAAAATTATGAAATTCTTCAACAATTAAAAAATACAAAAAAAATTTTTTTAAAGGTGTACTTGCTTTTGAATGTGGTCCTTGATTTATTTTTGGTAGTGCTAGGCACTAAACTCCAGCCTTGTTCTTTAGGTATGCACATAGCTCTAGATACTATTAAGTGCATTATAGATTTGCGGTTATACATTTTCCATTACATTTCTTAATCGTTGCTGGTAGGTATTGAGACTCTTACCATTGCATACCAGGACACATTCCTAACAGTGTTGCAGACCAGTACTAGTTATGATGATTGACAGTTGATCTTTAAGTTTCTGTATGGATGATTTCTGCTCATAATGTCTCTTTTAGCTTTAGTTTTTACTTTATTCCTCAATTCTCTTGTTTTTTTCTTATTAGTCTCTTTAATATTTTCAGTATAATATTGATTTATTATAAATCCTCCCAACGTTTCAATGAAAGAAATTGAATGGGTTATCGTTATAAATTTCGCCTATAGTTATTTTATTAGTGAAATGGCATGATTTCTATAACTACGTTCTGAAGAATCTGTTTGATCAGAGATTACTGTTAGGTTTATTCCTGAGCTTGTTTGAATAGATTGACTGAAGAAATTGTATATTTGTCACTGAGGCTGGCTTAATAGCCTCTAACAAAGATTTTGGTTTGTACTTGAAGGGTTTCTTAATATATTTTTGTTTAAACTAATTATTATCATTACCAGTAGATATGAAAAAAGTATTCCTTTAGTACTTATAAGAAGTAGTTCTGAACAATAAATTAGTACAAGGGGTCTCAAAAGTGAACTAAAAGTAAAAAAGTGGTCCTCAATCTCTAAGACCCTCAGTCAGAGGCTCTCCCACATTCTCCCCTTCCACTAGTTCTTCAGTTTCAGTCTAGGTTTAGGATAAAACATGACTGCAAAATTTAAAAAGATTGTGGTTGGTATGCCTCACCACCGCTGCTTGAAACATTTAGAAAGCAGATGACCAATACTCATCAAAAATGTCAATGAAATAAGAGGATGTGATACCAAAGATTTAGGCTCTCATGACAGAAATCTGTAAATGCAAAACAAAACAACAACAACAAAAACCTGCTTGCTGTTCTTTCTTGATAAAGAGACAATGATATTTTTCTTCACCTGAGACTCCATGTCACTGAAGTAATTTAATTATTAAATGGTAGAAGGAGGTTCTTGTATCCTGTCCTTACTGGTGAAGGCATACACTCCAGAACAGCTACTCGCTGTGATGGTGAATAAGGAATTTGACACCTTTGAGCTTCATTCTTCTCGCTTAAACAACAAAATAATAAGCAAAAAGGGCTTAGCAGTACCTGGCATGTGACACTTGTTCAATAGGCTTTAGTCATTGTGGTTATTATTGTCAAGAAGAGAGTATTTTTGTTAGCTCTTCAGATGGAAAAGTTGGAAATATAATGTACTCCTGTCATAGCTATTGACCAACTTTCACTTCAAAGGAGTTAAATTCTATTTGGTACTGAAGTTTTTCTGAAGTTTGGAAAATCTTTAATAACTCCATTATGTAAGTACAAAATAAAAATGTCAGCTTGAGGTGAAGAAAGCAAGAGTGCAGCCTGGCTCTATTTAAAAATAAAGAAACAAATTTGAAAACGGTTTGATGCTGTCCCTAGCTGTAACAGCCAAATGATGGCAAAAAGCATTAAATTGATGCCCAGTACAAGACCATTTCAGTTCAGGTAAGGACCATGCCTTGGTGGTGGTGTGCTGATCAATACACCAGAGAACTCTTCTCTTGGAGGCTGCACCCTGGAAAGCCAAAGGCACCATTAAAGAAGAGAAGGCAAATTGTAAAGCTGCTTAGAACCAAGTGTATTGACTGAGTGAATAGATGCAGAGGGTTTGCTATATGGACTGCTAAAACTATGATTTGCTTCTTGAAAAGAGGTTCGATCCCTAGGCACATGGGTCTTTCTTTCCATGGACAAATGTGAAACAATTGAGACAGCCATCCAGATCACAGCCCCTGGAACCTGGCTTGCTGGGCCACAAGTCTTTGCTATTTTGTTTATTATTTTAGCAAGTAACATGAATAGGAACACCTCCAAGTACCCAGGAAGCCTTCAAGGAGCCCAGAAAGATGGATAAGGGGCCTCACTGTGCACACCTGCATGCAGAGGTAGAGAAGCACCAGCTGTTCTGTATTACCAGGCTGTCTCTCCTACCGAACACAGACCTCAGTGACAAGGACCATCTCACCAGCATGTGCTCGGCACCTGGCTTAGTCCCTGTACACAATGTATTCTTTGTAAATGTTTGTTGGTTGAACAAATCTCTGGGAATTTGTTTTGTGATCTTGTCTAAAGGTATGCTGAGAGTAGAAATAACTCCCTTGAATTACTCCCTTGCTCAAACCTGTCCTGCTTTCAGAACGAAGCTTTGAAGCTTCATTCCATCTACTTCTTTTACATAAAATGTCAGGCTCATAAAGCTATCTCAATATCACTTCTAGAATGTACCTTACTTCTGAAGGAACACACATTTATTTTTCCCCTGCTAGTGTCTAAGAGTCTTCTTCCAAGGTTCAGCTTACATTTGTGTAAATCTGTTTCAATTCCCCTTTCTCCAGGATTCCTTTCATTTCTCCAAATCAGTCTTCCCACTAAAGTTTTCCTCTCCTCTGTCTTGTTTCTGTGGCAGATTTCACACTGGTGCTATCTCTGTTGTGTTTCCTACCCTAAAAACGCAACTTGTAGAAAGCCCCAAAAAACATGATTTATTCATTTTTGTAGCTCAGCAGAAGCCGAACGAGTAGTAGACATATACATGTCATAACTAACATTTTTTGGTCCACCCCTATTAAATCTTCCATAGGGTGCAGGTTTAAACTAACTTCAGCTTATTTTCCCTTGCTTTCTACCCCAAGTTTCTGTGTAACTTAAATCTCTGGAAAGAGCATTGTTTCAGAGCCCGGATTTGGGGGGGAGGAGGTGTGGGGGGAGTCAGGCTTGGGGTAGGATGCAGGGGTAGTTTCCTTAACCTGAATGCATGTCAGGGAGTGGGGTGGGCTGGTTAGAAACAGGAGTTAACAAGGCTTTCTTTCTGCAAGGCTCAGAGGAGTTCTCAGAGCTTTCCCTTTCCTTCCACCATTTAGAGAGCTGACTGCAGGGGACAGGTTGATGAACTCTATAAGAGTTCCATGAGGAGTAAGTCCCCATGTTTAAAGTGATGTCCTCCTAGAAGCAGGCTTTTATATAAACTTATTTTACTTCTTTTCTTTTTCCATGCCTTTGCTTCTCTTTGTGATGACATTCCATTGACATTAATTCTACAAAAATATTTGATTTAGGCTCTTCTTTTAAGGAATATAAATAAAATGCAGTAAATCCAATACTTCTAGAATGAAAGAATAAGATGAATAAATAAGAAAGCACTATCCAATGACTTATGGCATTGAATTCTGTTACCATGTGCTGATACAAATAGGGAAAATGCATACTAAAAATCAATAGTCTACTTTCTGTCTAATCAGAGCACTAGCCATCATACACCCAAACTGCAGCTTCACAGAGGCACAACTGCATGGTTCTACGTGAGCTTCCAACACCTTGCATTTCCTAAATTTGAAAAGCATTCCATTTCTGATAAAGATGTGCAAACTGAAGTCGTGGGCTATGACCAAAATAACCATTCACCAACAAGAGCAATGGTAGTGTATTTTCCTGACTTGAAGGGCTTGCATCTGAGAAGAGGAAGATTATCACATTAGACTTCCAAGAGAGCATTTGGACAGAGCATTCTTCTCCAGCATGTTCATAACAAAGAATGTACTCATGTTGACAGCATGAGTGTTTTTCTGTACTCCAACTCAAATTTGTCCTTCTAGCTTGGATGCTTCCCTATTGTGAGACCCCCAAATTGCCACCTGAGCTCTTTTATCCCAATTACTTCTCCCTTCATCTAGAACACTCATGCTCAACCTCCTACATGCTTCGACACTTTAATACAATTCCTCATGTTGTGGTGACCCCAACCATAAAATTATTTTTGTTGCTGCTTCATAACTATAATTTTGCTGCTATTGTGAATTGTAAGGTAAATATCTGATATGCAGGGTATATAATATTCGGCCCCTGTGAAGGGGTCATTTGACCCACAAAGGGGTTGTAGTGCACAGGCTTAGGGCCACTGATCTAGGGTGACTCTGCTGTGACTCTGCCTTCAAACTTAGATTTTTCTTAAATGTTTTCTCTTTTTCTTTCTTTCTTTCTTTCTTTCTTTCTTTCTTTCTTTCTTTCTCCCTCTCTTCTTTCTTTCTTTCCTTCCTTCCTTTTCTTTCTTTCTTTCTTTCTTTCTCCCTCTCTTCTTTCTTTCTTTCTTTCTTTCTTTCTTTCTTTCTTTCTTTCTTTCTTTCTTTCTTTCTTTCTCCCTCTCTTCTTTCTTTCTTTCTTTCTTTCTTTCTTTCTTTCTTTCTTTCTTTCTTTCTTTCTTTCTTTCTTTCTTTCTTTCTTTCTCTCTCTCTCTCTCTCAAGAAATGACCAGAGGGCCTTTGAGTTTGTATCACAGTCAAAGAAGAGCATTTATTTATACACTACAGGAAAAAAGATGGTTCTGTTTGTTAGCAGGCTCCATCTCACTGGTAGGAAGAACACACCATCAACATCTTATAGGGGCTTGCTAAACAGACGGGTCCCTGGGTGACTCCAACAGAGTCACTAGTCTGAGGTCTGCATTTTCAACACGTTCTTTAGATGCTTTTTATGTATATTCTAGTGTATGAATTACTTTATTTTGTCTCCTCATGTGATCTTTCTATAAGATCTTTTCTTTTCTCAACAACGAGGGGAAAAAGACTTGCCTAAATCTCAACAATGAGGAGAAAAGGACTTGCCAGAATGTCTATTTCTGTACAGCTTTTGAGCAAAGCCAGAACCAAAGTAGATTTGCTATGCAGTCTTTCTCATTAAATCCAATGTCAAGGAGGTAATTACTCTTTTTCTTACCATGTTAGTGACAATATAGACTTTCTCATTGGTAGAATATTCTGGTACAATCTGACAAATTTTTCCTCCCATCCTCCCATAAAAGAAAGAACTCTGTTGTATATAACAGACGGGACATTCTGCCTCTGCTTTTGAGCCAACTTTATGGTCGTAACTCTAACCTGGCTCAGCTCCTCTTAACCCTTTTTTGTTAGAATTTTCTGGAAAGATTAAAATCTATAGAGAATGTCTGGTGTTCATGTTATGGTAGGTATATAGATATCCTTCAAGAAATGATTGAATGTAAAGAAGAATCAAAGTATGAATTATTGAACACAAATGTTAACTTCAAAGTGTTTCAGTTTCTTTGGGTGTTTTCTACTAGGGTTAGACCATTCACTTTGGAACCTAGATAATGACAGCAGATGCCTTTGATTAGTGTAATATGAGGCCCCACTGTATGGGAAAGAGTCTTTGATGTTCTTTTATTTGGATAAGTTTGCATGATAAGAGCTCCACAGCCTTTATTGCAAATGAGAAATATTGAGGAGGTCTTAGCAGAGAGCTTTCTTAATCAAGAAAGTAACCAGAATTCTGGTGTAGGAGAGTCTACTAAGGAAGGCCTAGGTATAACTTAATGGGCCTTTTCAAGGATTTGGGATGTCTAATGGAATTCTGATATTGTCCCCCATCTCTGCTCAATCACAGCAGATCAGTTCCTGATCATTAGCTGATGATCTTGAAAGAATTCAGAGCAGGAGCTTCTAAGGTCAAGTTTTAGCATGTAGGAAGTAATTTTCCAGGATGTGAATTCTAATTCTAATTCTAATTCTAATTCTAATTCTAATTCTAATGTTCCAATGAATGTGAACATTTAAGAATCGAACAGGCAACAAATCTTTCCCCTCTATGCATCCATTTGTTTATTTGAAAACTGAAGAGGTCCAAGCTGTTCCAAGGGTTGACTAACATGGTGCATAGACTCCACCATACTCTCTGTTACTGCTATTACATTATATAAATTATGAACCAAAAGCCAAAGTAATTACTAGCAAATCCTGACACTGGGCTCCATTTCTTTCTACTGAAGACAGAACAGTTGGCTCTAAAGTCCAAAGGCCCAGAGATACACACAGTGACAATCATCTTATTCCCCTGGAGTAGTAACAAGTGCAGTTGTATTTTCCAGATGATGAGGAAAGGCATAAAATTTGAAAAAGCAACCAAAGCAAAGACCTAATCTGTTTATGAACAAACTGTAACTTTGACATTTTTTGTAGAAAGGGGTTTATATGATTATATTTGACAGCATAATGATATTAATACTGCATTTAGGGGCAATCAGATACTCTGGTAAAATCATTTTCCCTTTACTCTGGCATGGTGCACATTCGTGCCTTTGGGAAATCATTGTTTTTGCTTAATTTCCCATTCAGTGATAAATTAGGAATAAATTATTCCTATTCACAATAAGCATACTGAAAGATGTTGCTCATACTTAAAGATGCTCTCTGATCATTTTTAGTTTTCAAGGTGGCTCAGGTAATTGTGAAAAAAATTAATTTTAGAAATGAATACCAAAAAGAGGCCATTGATTTGAAATAAAGAGAAATATATAGGTTTGGAGGGAGAAAAGAAAAAGCAGAAATACTATAATTATATTATAATCTTAAAAATAAAAAATCAAAATTAAAGCCTGTCATCTAAAACATAGAAATAATATAAAACCTTATCAATAAAGAAAAATAATTTTAAAAGAATTTTGAGATCCGCAAATAGGTCTTAGTTTATTTTCTTGTTGCCAGGATACAATTCTCTGACAAAAGCAACTAAAAGAAGAAAATTTTTCTTTAGCTCCAGGATTCAGTCTATCCAGGGAGGTTAATGCATCAGGAGCTTGGATCAACTGGTGACATTGTATTTACAATCAGAGGGGAGAGAATGGTGAATGCATGAAGGAAGCTGTTTACTCAGCTTCCTTTCTCTATGTAGACTGTAGGATCCCCACCAGGGGAGGGTGGTAGCCACCATTGTTGGGTCTCCCCACCTCATTATCCTGCAGTCAGGATAATCTCTCATAAGTATGACCAGAAGCCCATCTCACTTATGGCCTTTTATGACTCCAATGCTTTAAAAATCCAAATCTCTTAAAGGTGAGATCATATATATAGTCAAAAATAAGCTACACACTTCCAACAGTAATTGCGCCAAGTAGACATCCTTATTCCCAAAAGGAGTATCAAGACATAGCAAGAAGTGATAAACCCAAGAAAACCCCTAAAATCTAGCAGGGAAAATCATGCAGCACCCTGCCCAGGTCATAATGAAACTGACTATATTACAAAGGGCATGGGTAGCCCTGTCCTTCCATTTCTATTGCTTGCTTACAGCACACACAGATGTCCCCTGGGCCATCCTATTTCCTGTCTGCAGCTCTCCTCAGTGGATGCCTTATAGTTTTGGCATCTCCAGCATCTGGGATCTCTACTGTATTTTAAACTTCACTCACACAACTTTATGCAATGACATCTTAAAAACATTTTGCAGAGACTCCAGCCCTACCACACATTTTCTGGACTTATCTATTCTCTGTTAAATATCAGAATCAACTTTCTCATTCCACAGTCATATATTTAATGAAAATAGTTGCAGAGCAAAGCTGAAGTTATCTCTAATTATGCAATAACTTAGGAAGAACAGATAATTTTTATGATGATGACTCCTCTTTGAACATGATGCAATTGTTTAGCTTTCGATAGAGTTTATAATTCTTTCTACTAATGACGTGAACAGATTTTGGTGAATTTTTTACCGTTGATACATTATTTGTTGTAGTTGCAATTCTATAGCTGTTACCTATTGTAAATATGACATTAATGATAGGTAGGTGGATGATAGATATATAGAGTTTATTTTTGATTCACACCACTATTAAAAAGAAGAAGCAGAAAAAAATGCATATATTCTCCTTTCCCCAAAAATACTCAGGTGTCCAAATTTCCACTGTCCCCCACCACAGTGTTACTGTTGTTACTCTGGCTAAGCTTACATTGACACATCAATATTGAGCAAATACTGTAGTTTAAATCTGGGCTCACCTGGAGCAGGTGCCTATGACCCATCAGACTTGCATCTTTTGTGCCTCAAAGCCAGTGTCACATAAGCAGTCCCACTGAGTTCTTCTAACAGCTGGGGCTGGGGCCTGCTGTTCCTGGACCAGCTGAGTCCCAAGGGAAAACACTCTCCCAGGCAGTTGATTTTGAAGAAGGAGAACTTCTGAAGTTGTTCAGGCTTTCTTCTTTCATGTAAATTTTCATTTTAACAAGTAGGAGCCTCTGATAGGTAGAGCCTTCCCTTTAAGGCACTGTTTTCACTGTCCCAGTGCAGAACACCAGGTTTCTCTTCAAAGGCACCACTCTTAACAGTTATGTTTTTCTTTGTTGTTGGCACACTCCCTCCCAAATGTTTGACCTTGATTATACACCTTTCTCCACCAGAGAAATCATTTCATTGTCTTTAAATTCAACTTCACTCCAGTCCTCAGGACACTGAAGAATGCATCCAGGTTCTTGGACAAACCATTACATTAATGGTTCCTCCCACTTCCTTATAGAAAAATCCTTCCCCTTTGAAACCTCATGAACAGGATGCCCGCAGTGTGCACATTTCTCTTAGCTTTATCATCTTTCAAGCATCCAACAGGATGGTCCCTAAACTCCGTTTTCAATATGGTATCACTTTTCTAGCCTAAAGTTTCAAACATTCCAGCCAAGAAACAATTCCAAAGGCCTAAAAACCCACAGTCACTGCCATAGCAGTGATGGCACTTCTTGGTGCCATTTTCAGTCTTAGTTTCTTTGCTTGTTGCTGTGATAAAATACTCTGGGAAAAGCAATTTGCAGGAGAACAGATTTATTCTGGCTCACGGTTTGAGCATATAGTCTGTCAAGGCAAGAAAAGTGAGGAGGCAAGCACTTGAAGAAGTTGGTCACGTTGCATTCACAATCAGAAAGCAAAGAGCAATGAATATGTCCTGCTCAGCTCCCTCTTGCTGTTTATATGGTCCAGGATCCCATCTGGGCATGGTGTTTCCCACAGTGGGTGGATCTTCCAACTTAGTGCTGTCAAAATAACTTTCCACAGCCATGCCAAGAGGCCCATCCCTCAGGTGATTCTACAGTCTATGAATTTAGCTATTTTTTAAAGTTTATTTTCAATTTATATATTTATTTTACATCCCGATCATAGCCCCTTTCCCCCTCTTCTCTAGATCCTTCCTTTCCACCCTCTTTACCCTATCCCCTCTCTTCTTGTCCTTAGAAAAGGAGAGCCCCTCCGAAACCATCCCAGCAGATCAAGTCCTTTCAGGACCGAGCTACTGCTCATCTACCAAGGCCAAGCAAGGCAGTCCAGCTAAAGTTATAGATAGCAGGTGACAGAGTCCATGTCATAGACAGCACGCGCTGAACTTCCTAGGACCCGCATTAATATTAAACTGCCCATCAGTTACACGTGTGAGGGGCCTAGGTCAAATCCATGTATGCTCTTTGGTTGTTGCTTCCATCTCTGTAAGCCCCTATAGGTCTAAGTTAGTTGACTCTGTTGTTCTTTTTGTAGTGTTCTTGTCCCCTCTGGGTCCATCCATCCTTCCCTCCCACTCTTCCAAAGGACTTCCCAAGCTCTACCTGATGCTTGGTTATGAGTCTCAGCATCTGATCTGATCAGCTGCTGGGGGTGGGGGCTGGAGCCTCTCAGAGAACAGGTTAGTTAGGCTCCTTCCTATAAACATAGGAGATTATTATTAGTGGTGCCAGGGATTGGATCTCTTTCATGTTGGACCAATCATTGGTTGGTCATTCCCTCAGTCTCTAACTTTATCTCTGCACATCTTATAGGTAGGGTATATTTTGGTGCAAAGGTTTTGTAGGTGGATTGGTGGTCTCTTCCCACCACTATAGGTCCTTCCTGACTAGAAGGTGGCCTCCTGACCCCTGCTGCTAGGAGGCTCAGCTAGAGACATCCCCATATCCTCCCTGTAGCCTGCCCTGTCTCCTCCCCTGTCTTAGGTCTCCAGTTTGTCTCAGTGAAGCCCTGGCTGAGAAAAGTTTCTCTTTTCTCTCCAGGCCCTCAAACCTCCACTTGCCATACTCCACATATCTGATCCCCCTCACCTCATTTCTCTCCCCATACTCTCTCCTATCCAGTTCCCTCTCTACTTCTTCTACTGTCTATTCTATTTCCCCATTTGAGTGAGATTCTAGGAGGCCCTGCCTCCGTTGGGCCTTCCTTGTTGTTTAACTTCTTTGGGTCTGTGATTAGTAATTATCCTGTAACATATGGCTAATATCTACTTATAAGTGAGGACATACCATGTGTGTCTTTCTGGGTCTGGGTTACCTCACCAGGGATGATTTTTTTTTCTAGTTCCAGCCATTTACCTTCAAATTTCATGGTTTCCTTGTTTTTAATAGCTAAGTATCCGACTGTGTAAATGTACTTGTTTCTTTATCCATTCTTCAGGGACATCTAGGTTGTTCCAATTTCTGGCTATTATGAATAAGACCACTATGAAAATAATTGAGCAAACGTCCTTTTGGTATGGTAGAACATCTTTTGGGCATATGCCCAGAAGTTGTATAGCTGGGTCTTGAGGTAGTATTATTTCCAGTTTTCTGAGAAAGTGCCAGATTGATTTCCAAAGTGATTGTAGAAGTTTATACTTCCACCAGGAGTGGATGAGTGTTCCCTTTTACCACATCCTCACCAACATGTGCTGTCACTTGAGTTTTTGATCTTAGCCATTCTGACTGGTGTAAGACAGAATCTCAGAGTTGTTTTAATTTGCATTTCCCTAATGACCAAGGAAGTTGAGCATTTCTTTAAGAGCTTCTTGGCCATTTGAAATTTCTCTGTTGAGAATTCTTTGTTTAGTTCTGTCCCTCATTTTTTAATTTGATTTTTTTTTTTTTTTTTGGTTTGTTAGTGTTTAATTTCTTGAGTTCTTTATATGTTTTGGATATTAGGCCTTTGTCAGATGTAGGGTTGGAGAAGAGCTTTTCCCAATCTGTAGGCTACTTTTTGCTCTCTTGACAGTGTTCTTTACCTTACAGAAGCTTTCCTGTTTCATAAGGTCTCATTTATTAATTGTTAAGATTAATTTATTAATCTTCAAGCCTAAGCTGTTGGCATCTGTTCAGGAAATTGTCTCCAGTGCCAATGACTTCAAGGCTGGATCCCACTTTTCCTTTTAATAGAGTTAGTGTTTCTGGTTTTATATTGAGGTCTTTGATCTATTTGAACTTGAGTTTTGTGCAGGGTGATATATATGGTCCTCACACTGATATTAGTCTGTATTACAGCTGTTTCGTATGTATAGCGTGATATGTATAACAGTAAGTACAGTTCACTAAATAAGTAGTACTGAGTACGCATTTCAATTCTATCAAGCCAATTAGACTGGGTCCCTCCTTCACATAGCATGCTTACAAGCAGATTGAAGGTCACTAATGAACTACGTATGAAACTAGGAGAAATATTGGGCTCATGTATTATAAGATTTTTTAGTAATATGAAAACAAAAGATTAATTTTAATAAAACATTCTTAACTTGTGAAATTAGCAAGTTAAAAACAAAAGTAAAGGATCTAATTTAAATATAAGAAAAAGATGTGATCAGATTCATAATGAAGCAACTTAAAAAAAGAAAACCGAGCCTCAGTGAAATAACTGAACAGATAGGCACTTTTTTAGTGGCTATATTAGCTTCATATGGCTATAATGGAGCATGATAACCTGAGTTACTGAATTCAACAGAAACTATAAAAAGTAAAAAATGAAAGCGTTGACACTGCATAAAAGCCAGTGGTTCTGGAGAATCTTTCCTGTGAGTCTGTGTCAGCTTCTGTAGCTGGAAACTGTTCTTGCCTTCCCTGGCTTACAGTCTTGTAACTTCAATCACTGCTTCTGTTTTCACTTGACATTCTTTCCTGTGTATATGTATCTCAGTATCTTTACATGGTGTTTCCTGTCTGTGACTATGTCTAAACTTCTTTCATCTTCCAAGGATACACATAGGTATACATTCATGTTATGGTGGTATTGGGTTGTGGGGTAATCTAGAACAAACTTATTCTAACTTGGTTACAACTGCAAAGATATTATTTTCAAATAAGGTGGTATTCACAGGCTGAATGAACCTTTTACCTTTTCTGGCGACACAATTCACCTCATAACTGTTATTATGAAACTTTATGAAAACAGTCTGGAGATGAATCTGGCTATGTCCACTGAAGGTGAATATTGATATATTTCAGAAACCAATAATCTACTTTTAGATGCTTAGATTTAATTATGATTTATGAATCAGCAATAAAATCACCATTTGAAAGGTAGCAAAAATTGTAGCCTCTTGTGACCCACCTCAGACCACTGTAAAAAAAAAAAAAAGCTGCACTTCAATGCAAGTTCCCTGTATGAGTTGTATAAGAACTAACAGGAGCTCTAGAGATTTGCTCAGTGACTAGGAGGGCATATTGTTCTTCTAACAGACCTGAGTCTTGTTCCACTCAGTTCACAACTACCTGCAACTCTACCTTCATGGGAATCCAACATGCCTAGAACCAGCACCTTCATTCATGTGCGCGCGCGCGCGCGCACACACACACACACACACACACACACACACACACATACACAGATAAAAATAATACAAATAAATATTTAAAAAGAACTACATAAATTCTGCAAAAGATATAAAACTTCCATTAGAAGTAATATTAATGGAAAAATTTTGGAATTATTTAAATTTCCATTTACTAAAGTATGGGTAAATTGCCACACCATTATCATAAAATAAAATCAAAATAATTAAAGGTTTTTGTATTAACATAAATTTATGCCAAAAATGTTGGGCAAAGTAGAAAAAGAGAAGTGACATATATATTAAATATATATAATTTCTATATAGGCTTGTAACGCTTATATATGATAATATATATATTAATATTCATGAGAATGATAAACACTAAATTTAAGAGTAAATATAACATCAATTGAATTAAAACTATTCTTTTATTAAGCTTTTCTCAAATCCATATTTATTACAGTTTTCTTTCAGTTTTGTAATTTGTATGTAATACATAGGGAAGGGTGAAAATTAAAGTCTATAGTAATTATTTTAATACAGGACTGCACCCTTAGCCGTTCCCAGCTAACACACCACTTATTACGGTTCCCATTGATTAAATAGTGTGGTGCTAGGCTAGTATTTTAGCTAGTATTTTTTGTGTGTGTGTGTGTTTAGAAAGTATTGTATCTAAAAAAATTTAACCCTTGCATTGAAATATAGGTTTTAGCTTTATATGAAAAAAATAGTGCTTGACAAAGGAAGTAAAAAATGTAGCCATCCTCCAGATGTTAGATTACCAACTACATTTTGCTTCAAGTAATTATTTGAACTGAATTTCAAATCCCCTCAGATTAATACTTAATGATGCTTATGCCCCTAATATTTGTCTCATTTCAACTATGCTCTTACTCTTTCAAAAGCAAACGATGAAAATATTTTCAGAAGTTTTCTAATTTGAATATTTTAGATAGTAGTCTAGAGGAATTGATATCTGAAAAGTACATTTATTAATACCAATTATTATCAATCTGATAATTTCTCACAGTGAAACAACCTATCTTCCAGCTTTTACTGTTTTTTGTTTGTTTGTTTGTTTGTTGGTTTGGGGTGGCAGAGGTATACTTCAATCATTTCCCTTGTGCTTTGAGATGAATATGGCTGCGCTCCTGGGGAAAGGACAGATCCTTACACCACACCAGTACTGAACTTTCATTGTCATGTTTGCTTTTCCTCTTCAATAACGTCTGATCTAAGCCAAGAAGCTCCAAAATGCAATGATCATATTTTTAATCCATTGGCATTTCTCCCAAAATTTCCCCGAGAATTGAAAGCTTAAACTCTTTAAGTAATAAAATAGAGTAACACCCGCATACAAGTTGTTTTCATAATGCGTTCTCATCAAATAGGGCCTTCTACGTTTTGTTTTATAAGCTTTACTTTCTTACTGTGCACTCCTAGTTCTCTTTCTCCACATTTCTGAAAAATTATCACTCGAGAGACAATATTGTTACATTGCATCTTTATAATTATTAGTTTTCAAATTCATTGAAGATTATCTTGGGTTAACAAAATGCATGGCATCATTTGATCATCACAAGTTTATCGTTGCACCCATTTGATTATTTAGGAAACAGGAAGACCACTGTTTTGTGCATTGCTACTGAAGTACCAGGTCCCTTCTGCTATGCACCATCCAAAGCACAGAGCAGGAAGAGAGCAGTGAAGAAATGATATTTCTAGAGGAAGATAGATGATGTGGATTAGACACGAGAAACTATGCTCAATCTTAAGGAATTGACTATTTTGGTTTATTTGAATTTCTTATAAATTTTGAGCAGTAAGAAAACCTTTCTTCTCAAATTATCTAAACAAAATTTGCTATCCAAACTTCATTTTCCTAGTGATTTCCAGTCAAAACTCAGTTTTTAAAAAAATTAATTTTTTTATTATTACAAATTTATTCAATTTGTATCCCAACTTTTAGCTCCCTCCCTCATCCCTCTCAATCCCGCCCTCCCTCCCTCTTCTCCCATACTCCTCCTCCTCCACTGATAGGGGTCCTCCTCCCCTTCCATCTGATCCTAGCCTATCAGGACTGGCTGCATTGTCTTCCTCTGTGGCCTTGTACAGCTGTATTTGTCTTACTACCTTGGTTTTCAAGGACCAGAGAACATTCAATTCAGAATAGTAGTTTTAGCTTCAGATAACCTATCCTAGTGTCAAGGAACCAAACCATTTTTCTTTTCAAGCAGGAACAGACAAGGAATAACTTTTGTAAGTTTCTAACTAGTTAGTGTACAGCTTCTTCCCTCCTTAATAGAAACTTTAGTGTAACTGGGAGGTGATGGTTAAGCAACCTCTGATGAACCCCAACTTCAGCAAGGTCCACAGTAAAGCTTCAGCTTAAAATCTTTCTTATACTCCTGGCCAAAGAGCTACATTAAAATGCTGGGCTTGGATCAAATTTCCTGTGAAAATGTTAAAAGATATTTATCTCTCATAAAGTATTTCAGAGAAATTCTGCATGATGGATGGTATAGCACACACAAATCTATAACTTGACAAGTTCGGGCTTGATTCTAGTAAATTCAAGCTAGAAATAAAAGCAGAATGATTGATGTTTTTGTCTAGAAATCATATCAGTAATAGTCATTAGAAAGCAAGATTTTCCCCGTGTTAACTTCAGCAGTCTTGACAAATGAACTTAAGTCTGCCTGGGGAATTTTATACCATTTAATCAGTTCTATCTTGTTAGGAGCCATGCAGGAGCAACAGCAAAAGAGCTCTAGAACTCACGGAATGCGGTTCGCCGTTTAGCACAATCATGGTGAGTTTGTCTCAGAGAGGCATAATCCCAAGAACTGCGTGTCCTGAGGACTTTACGCTGTTACAGAGCACAGCTCTGCTTGTTGCCCTTTATAATCACCACATCCTTCAGAACATATGAATCGTATGAATACTCTAAGGAGGCTGCCTGCCCCTCCCTTGCACCTACAAATAACGATGCTTGATCTCTTTCAAACATGACTGCTGGAGCAGATTAAAGATTTTACCACCACCCTGGAAAAGAACCTGCAGATGTAGATTGGATACTGCCCTTAGAAAGAATTAGAAAAAAAATATTGTTTAGCAAGTTTAGGTAAAGAAAGATGTTTTTAGTTGTGGCTCTGATGTAGAAAATGTTAGAGAAAAACAATTTGTTTAGGCAGGTTAAGTGAAGACTTTTTTTTTTTCCTAGGGGCTCAGATGTAGATTATCTTAGAGAACTGTCTGAATTTCAGGAGAGTATACTCTTAATAGGAGAGCCAAGGACCTGCTGAGGTTAGTGAGTGAGAACAATACCCCAATTAGAACTAGCTGACTTGACTCTCTCACTGAAGCTGGGTTTCAATGTAATAAATTTCTTGTACCCATTTTTGCCTCAGCTTCCTCTTATGATTTAATTAAAATTACTGAGTGGATGTGCGCCTTAAAGATTTAAAGTAGAAATGACTGAATATTTTTCATATAAAAGGTTATATTTGTGATTCTTTTAAGATTTTTATAAGATTACCTTTCAAGATAATTGATTCTTTCTTTGGTTGCCAACTGCAGCCTGCCAGCAAAGAAAAGCTGGCTGGGAAACTGCCTTGCTTGTTCACCTTGTTATATATAAGCAGGTGGCTTAGTTACAAATGTATATGGGTTCTTGGAAATAACTTGTTTTTCACATTTGTTTTTTTTTAACCCATAATACATAAAACAATTGATCATAAGGAGGTACTGGAGAACATGTTTTTCTTATGCATACTCATTGAAATCATTCACATAAAGAAAAATAAAATGTAACCACATTGTGGTTTTTGTACTGCTTGAAAGACCTTGCAGGGATGTGTAAGCTGTGGGAAAAAGAGAAAAAGTGTGGTTTGGAACTGGCTCTCTGGAGTTTGTTTCATTCACCCATCATGTGAAAGTGTATGTATGTATGTATGCATGCATATATAAAATAAAAGGCACCAAGAAGAAAAGCTAAATTTAAAAAGAAGCTTGTTAGAACCTACCTGCTAGTGCCTGTCCTACTTCATCATCAGCTGTAAGTGCGTGTGTGTGATCTCTCCTTCTTTCATTCTCTTTTTAGATGCTTGCCACAACCAGTGGAAGACCATGAAAGGAGCCAACAGCCCTCTCCCCACTTACATGGTAGTTGTAAGCTCCCGTCAGGAACTATCAGCACTGGCCCAGAACTTACAGAGATCTACCTGCCTCTACCTTGAGGAGGAAATGCTGGAATTAAAGATTGGTGGCCACCATACCCAGCTAGCTTCTGTATTGCCTAAGAGTTAAACATAGAAAAATTGACTAAGTGTGAGCACGAAGAAAGGTGACACTGGTTTGCTTTTATTACATCCCACTGTATTATTTCAACATAAAGTCACACATAATTATTAGTTACCTAAAAGCCACAGAATTATAGCACTGCACATACACTCTGAGCATCCAGAAGAGTGTCTATTAAATCTCTTACATTTTAAGAAAGGAAATATTTGATACATTATGTACATTAATTTGGTCATGCATATGAACTGCTTGGCAATTTCCTAGACATGAATTGAACATGGCACACTCTATCGTTGCTAACACTGCTGCACTCTATCGCACTAAGGTAGAAAAGCAAGTCCCAGACTTTGTAAGCATAAGCTCCAGACTCAAAGCCTTTTGACTTTCTTGAAAAGGAAAAAATATGTTTGTTAGCTATTAAACCATTTAGGATCTGGTTCATCATGCTGCTGACTGATGTTTCCTGGTTTTCGTGACTTACATGTTTACACATGCTAAGCTTTACGCATTCGTACGCAAGTAGGTTCTTGATATGTGTATGTTTGCTCTTTGAATATAAATGTTTCTTCTTTTACTCTGTAGTCTTAATTACATTTTTAAAGTTTTGTCCTTGGAGATTTCAGACTTTAAATGTCCATTATAATCTCTGCAATTACAATTGCATTTTAACGAACAATTTATATTTGTGAGGGATTTTGCTATAATAACCTACATTCCCACATGTTTTTTTTAAGGTAGTCTCTGAGTCTGTCTTGCTGTACGTACTTATCTCTTTTTTTCAGTTATGAATCACCACACATGCCAACTTCACTGTTTTGGTATGCTGAAATAATGGCGTGGAAACTGTGTCCAGGTCAACCCATCTTCAAACATGCTGCCCTGTGTTGTATATGTCTGCCCATGTAGCTTTTCTTTCTTTTTTAAAAATATACTTTAATGATTACTCTTTTCTTTGGTCTTAAGAATACAAAACTATGAAATTCAAAGCTCTTGTTGAACACTATTGTAAGACTATTGCAATTTGTAGTGAACCCTTGCCTGTTATCTAAAATTCATTGCTTTGGGAATTGCCTTCTGCACTTCTTCACTTCAGGTGTCTAATCAGAATCTCCAGGTAGATCTTTTATTGTGTGTTGTTTTCATTCAGATTAATTAGAAGTCCCGTTCTTTGTGTTCAATGGTGATTGATTTTTCAAAAATAATAAAAAACAGTTTAAAACAAACTTTTAGAATTTTCTACTTTCAGTGTTAAGTCAGGTCTCTATGCAAAAGGTTATACTGCCACCCTCCCACGTGGGTGGGAACTCAGAACATGTGAGTTCTGCAGCACAGGCTGCGGTACCAAAACACTAACAGGTAAAAGTGTCATCTGCATCCTGTAAAAGGCCATTTTTCCTAAAGAATTCGTGAATGATAGATGTCACAAGCTTTCAAAAGGAGCTAGAACATATAACAGGCTTGATACAAGAACCCAAGAGAAAGAAAAGGTTGAAGAAAATATTTGACAATAAATAAAATGACAATATTTAATAGTTTTTGTTTATTTTCTAGTATCCTGCTTACAACAGTGGTTCTCGACCTGACCTTACTTAGCGCTGTGAACAGGGCTCCTCATGAGGGGGTGACCAACTCCAACCAGAAAATTAGGTTCATTGCTACTTCATTAACTGTGATTTTGCCACTGTTATGAATCGTAATGTAGATATTTTTGGAGACAGAGGTTCACGGAGGGGGGGGGGGCGCGGGTAAGGGGGTGGGCTTGTGACCCAGCGATTGAGAACAGGTGTCTTAGAGTCTGGGTTTCCTTCATGGAAGACATTCCTCCACGGCGCTCTGAAGCGCTTGCCGGAAGGTGGCGGCAGAAGCAAGCCCTTCGTGCACAGAGCTGTCCCAAGTGCTGAACCCAGTTTCAGAGAGACTCGGGTTGCTGGAGCAGAGGGACGCCACCAAGTTCTCTGAAGGTCTGCAGACTCTGGTGAGAGAGGCAGAAGTCCAAAGTCCAAGGAAATGCACCCCATGGTTAACAGTACACAGACAAACATTTCCCCGAATTTACTTGCTACAAATCCGTGGGAGGTGTTAATATCATGGAGGTGAAGAGAGGAGTGGCGACTGAAAAGTCAGTGTGTGCTTGTGTGTTTAGAATACACACCTGCCTGATTTTTAAAAAACCTTTTCTTTGAGATTCAGCTGTTTTCAGCTTCCGTATTTTCACATGCCCTTTATCTCCCCCCCCCCAACCCACAGGATAATTGGGCAAAGGCCATTGGCACCATCGTCCCAGGACAGGCTTTTAAGAAGCTAATACCCACACTCTCTACCTAGTAGTTTAGAGGGTGGGCTGCCCAGGTTTCCAACTTTCAGGCTCCCTGTGTCTTTCCTCATTTCCAGTAACCACACTGTGAACCTGCCTCTATCTAAGAAGTTGGCAGAGATAAAGGGAATGAGTAGTGGGGAAAGATTTCTTTCTTCCTCCCTCCCTTCCTTTCTCCCTTCCTTCCTTGCTTGCTTCCTTCCATCTCCCTCTACTTTGCTGGGTAGGAGGCGGGGTTTAATCTGTTAAAACACTGGCCTGACTAGCAGATCGGATCCGGGTGGGTATATGAAGTGAGTTCTGACTAGCAGATCGGATTGGAGTGAGTATACGAAGTGAGTTCTGAGTGTGAGGACTGGAATGTAAAGACGCCTGGCTGGAGGGAGAGGAGGGCGGGGGACCGAGCAGAAGGAGGCATTCGGGACTGGGGAAGTGCTGGGTGGTGGTGGGGGTTAGCGTGGGAGGAAGGGAGACTGGCTGTCTGAGCGACACAGAGGGATAAAGAAAGGGAGGTGAGAAGGAAAGGGGAACTGGAAGGGAAGGCCAGTGGGAGGAAGCCGAGAGAAGGAGGCTGAAAAAAAAATAGAAAGAAAGAAAAGCAGAGACTGTAGAAGGCAGGAGAGAGGCAGAGAAGAAAATGGGGGTTGAGGGTCACAGAGTGACCCCGTAGGATGGGGTTTCTGGAACCCAGAGACTTCTGAGGTCGGAGACTGATTACTCCCCGGGAGAGTCCGGCTCCAGTGGCCAGTTTGGCAGGGACAAAGTGAAATGGACAGTGTGAGACAGATATCGCAGCCATCTCTCCAGCACCCAGAGATTTGGAATCCGCTCTCAGGCCAAGTACAGTTTCCTAGCTGGAGCTTCAGAGCGCTCAGAACCCGCGGGAGCCAAGCCGGAGAGCGCCGGTGAGCTGCTCCTCCCAGATGCCTTCGCCAGAGCAGTAAGAACTTCCCGCTCCCGTCCCTGGATCCCCTCCCTCTGAAACTCCTCAGAAAAGGAGGAAGACCCTAGGGGGAGGGGCAAGGGAGATCCCCTTGCAGCTTTCCCCCCACCTCCCTTCCCCCATCCCACGGGGCGCGCAGGCAGGCATGGATACGCTCAGTGTTGGCCAGGGCAACAACACCACGTCGTCCCGGGAGCCCTTCGGGACCCGCGGCAACGATACGGGCATCTCCGACGTGACCTTCAGCTACCAAGTCATCACCTCTCTGCTGCTGGGCACCCTCATTTTCTGCGCGGTGCTCGGCAATGCCTGCGTGGTCGCTGCCATCGCCCTGGAGCGCTCCCTCCAGAACGTGGCCAACTATCTCATCGGCTCCCTGGCGGTCACCGACCTCATGGTGTCAGTGCTGGTGCTGCCCATGGCTGCTCTGTACCAGGTGCTCAACAAGTGGACCCTGGGCCAGGTCACCTGCGACCTGTTTATCGCCCTGGATGTGCTGTGCTGCACCTCATCCATCCTGCACCTGTGCGCGATCGCGCTAGACAGGTACTGGGCGATCACCGACCCCATAGACTACGTGAACAAGAGGACGCCCCGGCGTGCCGCTGCGCTGATCTCACTCACTTGGCTCATTGGCTTTCTCATCTCCATCCCGCCCATGCTGGGCTGGCGCACCCCGGAAGACCGCTCGGACCCCGACGCGTGCACCATCAGCAAGGACCATGGCTACACCATCTACTCCACTTTCGGCGCTTTCTATATCCCGCTGTTGCTCATGCTGGTTCTCTACGGGCGCATCTTCAGGGCCGCGCGCTTCCGGATCCGCAAGACCGTCAAGAAGGTGGAAAAGAAGGGAGCAGGCACCAGCCTGGGAACGTCGTCGGCTCCGCCCCCCAAGAAGAGTCTGAACGGACAGCCAGGTAGTGGGGACTGGAGGCGCGGTGCTGAAAACAGGGCAGCGGGGGCTCCGTGCGCTAACGGCGCGGTGAGGCAGGGTGACGAGGACGCCACCCTGGAGGTGATCGAGGTGCACCGAGTGGGCAACTCCAAAGAGCACTTGCCTCTGCCCAGCGAGTCGGGGGCTCCCTCCTATGCCTCCGCCTGCCTAGAGAGAAAAAATGAGCGCAACGCTGAGGCAAAGCGCAAAATGGCCCTGGCCCGCGAGAGGAAGACAGTGAAGACGTTGGGCATCATCATGGGCACCTTCATCCTCTGCTGGCTGCCGTTTTTTATCGTGGCCCTGGTCCTGCCTTTCTGCGAGAGCAGCTGCCACATGCCTGCCTTGTTGGGTGCCATAATTAATTGGCTGGGCTACTCCAACTCTCTTCTCAACCCCGTTATTTATGCTTACTTCAACAAGGACTTTCAAAACGCGTTTAAGAAGATCATTAAGTGCAAGTTCTGCCGCCGATGATGATGATGGTGGTGGTGGTGGTGGTGATGGTAATAGTGGTGGTGATGGAAAAGGAGGAAGAGGAGGCTGAAGAGTATAGGGGTTCCAGGACCCTCCCCATTCACTCAGTACCCCCTCCTTGGAAGAAACACCTAAGAGAACTTGCTTTTCCTAGGACACGCAGCTTCTTGGCCCATGGCTTTCAGATAATGCTTTTCCCCTCTTTATTCTATTTCAAGGGGACAGTGCTCTTTGCAGAAATCATAGAGAACCCCTAGAGTCTGTGTGAAAAGTTACTGGCTCCGTCTTTGACCCTAGGATCAGTTTTTATAGTTGCAATAACCTCTTCCCTATTCGAAATCCCAATTCTTCACGATGGAAGATTAAATCTCAGTGATTCAAGGCAGAAAATGTAAGCTGTATGGCATCTGTCACTCAAATTAGAACTGTCAGCTTTTGCCCTAGTCTGGAGGTTCAAGACTGCTCTGTCCTTCTCCGCTCTCTCTTTAATTGGGTGTCAGTCTTCTCTGTTGAGTCTGATCTCCATTCACTCATTGCTGGTCCGGAAAAGCAGTTGGACTACTTTGGCCTAAGGCACCCTGGAAATCCCTGCCTTGTAGGGTAGCAAAATACCCTTCTTCCCCGGTGCACAATGCCCACGTTCTGTGTTTTTTTGAACTCAAAATCAAGTGGCAAAAGTGTCTGTTGGAGTGGAGTGGGCCTGGCCCATGGGGAAGAGCCAGGAAGGCCTGTAGCTGGTTTCCTGTCGTGGTGTCAGCACTCACCAAAGAAATTGACAATCAGACTATTCGGAAGGCAGACTTTCATCCCTCTAGTTTGTTGGCCTTTCTGTACGTTCTGGCAAAGCCAGGTGTCTGCTGCGGGAGGCGCCCACTGCTGGCCAGGGAGGGCGCGCTGGGGACGCTGAGATGCACAGGACGGCGCGCCCCACACTAGGCTTGGTTCTTAGCGGCAGGCTCCTCCGCTAAAGCCTCTTGGCGCCTCGGGTTTGCAGCGCTCAGGTTCCTCTGCCTCACCTCGCCAACAGCGTCCCGGAACTGACCAAGAAGTTGAGAGTTTGTACAAGAGAAGAGAGAGCCAGAAACCTCTAAGGAAGTGTGGGTGTGGGGCATACAGGGGAGGCAAAGAGCAAAAAATGCTCCTAAGTGCTTCCAACTCCAGAGGCGTGTCCTGGGGAGCCTAAAAGCGCAATTTTAACCATAGGATGCAAATTTTCTCTATTCAACCCCTTCTCTCTTCCGACTGAGGACTACAGCTTTGTTTAGCATATCCTAATAATGTCTGGATTCGTTCATTCAGGTCGCACACAAAATGAGCAGAACTCTGGGCTCTCATTGCTAAGGGTCTCAACACCTCACGGATCCTCAGGAGCTTGATCCCAGAGACAGATAACTAAAGGAGCGGAGACCTCAGTGGAACGGTTAGAGGTCGCTCTCTGTGCAGAATCTAGAGGATTCATTTATTCCAGGCTTTTGTGACCCAGAGTTCTGAGGAGAAAACCGGTTTTAATTCCTTTCAATTTGTAGAGCTTCCCTCCCACCCTAGGCATTCTTCCTCTGCCTTTAGTTTTGCTACCCCAGAAAGGTAATTTATTTTGGTGCTTCATTTGAATGTACATTTCCAGCTATGCGAGAGGGCATCGCGAGGTTTGTGTTACACCCGAACCTCAAATTTTCTGTTGAATAATGGTTTCATTTTCCAGCAATTACACGGAGTTTTCTCTCTTCCCCTTCCCTTCAACTGTATCTTTCCAAGGTCTGCACCTGCTGTTTTGAAAACCGTGCTGCATCTGCTTATTGCCAAAGTTGCTAGTACAATGCCCCCACCGCCCTCGTGTTCATCAACAGGGCGAAAGGACTGCTCTGTCACATGAAGCCATTGTTCTGTTTGCCAAACCGAAGGAAGCCTCTATTTGGTGTCATTCGCTCTGCCCTGAAGTGGGAATGATTATCATCTCCCACTGTAGTAGAGCCATTTCAGACTTTAAGCCTGTAGGGCGTCTGCATGTGAGAGCCTAACGGGAGAAGATAAAACACTGCGTTTCTCTAGTACAAATAGTACTTGTTTGCAAACTTAGCGTTGCTTTTTGCTCTCCCAAATTAAGTAGAGCTAGATGACCAAACTATTTTTTTTCTGTATGTTTCACTATTTTTAGAACAGATTCTTATTTGAAATAAATCTACCCCCAAATTTCAGATGTCACATCGGAGACCAAGACTTCTAACTTCTATTTATTTGTATTTTCTTTCCATAGGAATGTTTAACTATGATGGGGGAAGGGGCATTAGTCCTGCTATTTTGAGAAAGAGACTTTAAATAAGACTGGAAAGGGCCACCCAATTGGACTACAATTGCAAAGTAATAGAGAAATCAGAGAAATAAGTGCAATGTGTCACACAGCTCTGAAGAAGCCTGATGCTTGTTTTATTTTAAGATATTTGTATTAAGGTGAAATATTCATGCATAAAAATTGGCCTTCACTCTTCCTTGTGACAATAAAGGAATTTAATAAGGCAATGCTATAATAAACTAAGACCAGTAGCCTATGTATCTTCATTTAATCAGACTCTTCATTTGTGCTAGTTGTATTAATACATAAATAGAGGTGAAAAATAAGGGTGATCTCACAATTCAGCTTAGGGAATTGTTTTTGTTTTGACATAGTTTTGCCTAACTATGTAGCCCTTGCTGGCCTGGAACTTTCTATTGTAAACCAAGCTGGCCTTTTTATAATTTATTTATTTATTTTTATTTTATGTACTTTGGTTCTTTGCCTACATGTATGTTCTGTGTGAAGGTGTAGGGTTCCCCCAGAACAGGAGTTATAAACAATTGTGAGCTGCCATTTGAGTGCTGGGAATTGAACCCAGGTTCTCTGGAAGAATAGTAAGTGCTCCTAACCACTGAGCCATCTCTTCAGCACCCTCTGCTCCTGCCCCCCAGACTGGCTTTTAACTGAAGAGATCTTCTTACTGGGATCCAGTGCTTCGATTAAAGACATGGGCTAGCATGTCCTCCTCAGGTAAGGTTTAACACTTAGAGACATATTAAGTTTTAACTCACAACTTCTAGACAAGTTATTTTTCTGTCACTCTTCCTTCTTTTCTTCACTTTTTCTTTCTTCCTTTCTTAAATTTTATTCTATAAATAATATTTTATTTCATGGGTTTGACACAAAATCATGCATTTACATGACTGGCTCCTTCAGTAAGTTTTTGGCATTTGTGTCAGAAACATAGATGGGTCAGGGGAATCAACAGCAAGGGAAAGCACTACCTTTTTTAAATTTACATCATGATTAATTTCATTTATTTATTTATTTAATATATAGTTTAACATAAGTTACAGTTTATTAACTTTGTATCCCAGCTGTAGCCCACTCCTTTATTCCCTCCCAACCCCACCCTTTCTCTCTCATCTCCTCCCTGCCCCTTTCCAAGTTCACTGATACCTTTAAAAGTGGAAAGCATGACTGAGGCTCTTCCTTTGTGTCCTTTATAATATCAAGCGAGAGGACAATAGCCACTGGTTTTTATTGTTATGGGGTTGTTGCCTAAAAGAAAAATAAAGGGACATTTTTTTCCCCACTGGGTCTCATTTTATAGTGGGGTTCCAGGAGTAAGACTTAACACTGAATGAAAACACTGAATGAACGATAATGCATATGTTCTTTTCTCCCTACCGAAATCATCAGGAGTACTTCTTGTTTCCATTAATTCTAAACTCATTTTGTTAATCTTAAGATTTTTATGGTGTCATAATGATGGCTGCAGTTAAATCTCAGTTAACCTCAAGGGTAAACAAAAGTCAGGGCTACTATGACCCCAGTACAAAAACCCCTCAGAGGATTCATGCAGCCTGTCTCAGGACAGAGATTGTACATTATACATATTAGAAATATATATATATATATATATTTATACATATAAATATAAATATATATATATATTTATACATATAATGTAAAGTTGGAGGATTTGGAACATGAGAATGATTTTGAGTTTGTTTGTTGCTCAGTTTAGTTTGCTTGTTTGTTTGTTTTGCTTAAGACAAGTGATTCTCTGAGTCACCCTGGCTGTCCTAGAACTCACTCTGTAGACGAGGCTGGCCTCAAACACAAAAATCTGTCTGCCTTAAGATTAAATGCCTGTGCCACCACCACCCAGCTCTTTTTTGGGTTTCTTATCTGAAAAAATTTACATAAATGTATCACTGACTTGGTGTAAAGTAACAGATTCTGCACATTTGACTTTGGAGCTCTGAAGAGGCTCCTTTCTCCCCTCTGTCCTCTCCTCTGCCATTGTGTCTCCCATAGTGACAGTGGCTTTCTGTGTCTATGGGCCTTCCTTTTACGGGAACACCCCCAGGGATCAGTTCTACAGCTCCAGGAGATTCACTTCCAGGTGACCAGAAAGACCCAGAGACCCGCTAGCAGCGCTCACATGCAAGCTCCTGTTTGACAATATAGGCTTACAAAATAGTATAAGCTATCATTGCAATGAAGAAAATGTAAACCTGGTTGGGTGTGTACAAATAGGCTGCTACAGCTAAATCTATACTCAGGAGGGCTGAAAGTTCCTTCTAAGCTAGGTGAACCGAAGGATTCTGGCCTTATCCACCCTGAGATGCAGTGTCTGGGAAAACTGTGATGAAAAGTCTCTCCAGGATGGAGTTCTGGGCAGATGAGAGTAGGAATGAATAGCTAGCTGTCCTTTAAGAGGTGACAGAACTGAGTCTGATCCCTGTTTTCTAGTGGGCAGGCACCTCAGATGCCATTTTTCACTGGGTTGGTTGAGCTTGATTATCTACTAGGTGATGATCTTTGACAATGAGACAGAAAACTCATCATGTTCTACAATGTAAAGGGATCATGAAGGAGAGGAGGAAAGGGAGAAGATGAATCTTAAAGCCAAAGGAAGTAAAATGGGGGCTGATTAAATAGGAGGGAAATGTTTTAAGCAGAGGAAGGGCAGAAAAGGTGACAACAAGGTCGGGGCATGACAAAATAATTTATACTTATTAAATGGTTTTAATTATACAATTTAGTTAATTTATCAATTACATTTTGTCGAATGTTTTCTTTCCACATGTAATATACCATTTAAATCCTTTTAGAGATGCCAAATAGGTCATTTTAGAACTAGAGCAGTGTTTGTTTTTGGTTTATAGTTCCAGAAGGATAAGAGTCTATCATGGTAGGAATCATAGCAGCAAGCAGCGGGCCTGGTGGCAGGGACAGGAAAGTGAGAAGTCATATCTCAACCGCAAGCACAAAGCAGAGAGAGCAAACTCATATCAGGGCAAAGCTACACACTCTCAAAGCCCATCCCATGCTCCCTGCAACATGGATCCATCACCCCTTGATCAGCGCCATAAATTGGGAAAGAGTGTTCAGACATGCTAGTCTATTGAGAGGCATTTCTCATTCAAGACGCCACAATCAGTTTTACCATGTAGTGGATAAATTTAAAGAACTAAAAAGTATATGTAGAGGCACTAAATGCCAGGTCCAAAAAGCAGAGCTTTGGTTCTGGTTAGTGAGACCACGAATGATGAGAGGATGCAGGTATGAAGTAACAAAGAGCCACAGAGAAAGGCCAGAAGGAGTACTGGAAAACAAGTATGACCGTTAAAAATTATATAGAGGAAGAACTGTCAAAAGTGAGTGTCTGTGGGAGAGAGAGGTGGGGGACGAAGATTCTGATGAGGTTTTCATGCTGGGAGATTTGTGTCCAAAAAAGAAAGGAAAGTCATAGGTTAGGTCTTCTATTTGAATTAGCTTTTGTAGCTTCATCTGTGAATGTGAAAAAGCTTTGTCCACTGTGAACAGAACTAGCCCAGATGGCAAGGGCCTGCTGGAAAAGGAATTGATTGGTGTCACAGCTTTGAACATTCTGCTGTTTGGACGTGAACGTAAGGCATGTTACCACCAGAACAGTGGTTGGATCGATTCTCTGAATATTCTAACTCTTAACAGTAGAACATGTTAGTCATTTTTTTAGAGGAGGGCACAATTCCAAGGGACAAAAACCCTTTCAGGAATAGTAAATCTAAAATACCATGCTTGGCGATGTGTTGAAAACAACATATGATGCTTAAATATTGAATCTATCTACTTAGCGAAAGTGGAACTACCCAATTTGTCCAAATCCTTTTCGCAATAAACAGGATTCAGATTATTCCTAATAACCTTGGTCTCTATGGGCTGCAAGAACAAAATACCTAATAAAGTAAGTAGTTTATGAATAAGAAATTAATTTCTTACAGTGCTAGAGGCTAGGAAATTCATGGTACCAGGAAGTTTGATGTCTGCTGGGAATTTTTTTTTTTTTCCGGCTTGTAGATAGACATCTTTTGCTATAACCTCATTCAAAAGAAAGGACAAGGGAACTCTTTGGGGACTCCTTGTATGAGATAATTAATCTTATTCAAGAGGGTTTGCCTTCATAATCTGTTCATCTTCTAAATACCCCCATCCTAATAAAATCACATTGGTGATTAGATGCCAACATTTGAACTTTGAGGGTTACACATTTTTAGCCCAGAATAGTGTGATTAGAGTAGTTAGTGAATTTCAGACATTTTCTGATTTGCTTTGTTTTTATGTCAGCGGCAGGGAACAGGAAAGTCAAGAGTTGGTAGAAACAGCAGTACCTGTTGCTGTATCAGACACTGTCACCTTGTCTGTAACTGTGATATTGGCAAGACATTCATGTACTTGCAATCAGTAGTTCTGCTGTGTCTAAACTGGTTTCATCCTTAAGAACAGAGAGGTAAGCAGGATGGCTTTAAGTGGAAAGAAAGGGAGAGAAAGGAAAATACACCAAGACTCTGTTGTACAGTCTCTAGATAGCTATAGAAATTGATGGGATATGCGTTCTGAAACATCTCCAGTGTCCTTGGAAAGGAAGTCTCCTACGAAATATGAATGCTTCATGGACTCTGGGAGCAATCAGCTGCCTGTCTTTGCAGTAACTTTAAGAGACTACGAAAGTGGATTTTAACCTTAAAAGAATAGCAGATACACATTCCAGCTATAAATATTCACTCAAAATAGTTTAACGTAAGCATCTATATACAGTAAATATTTACAACAAATAAAGAAAAATTTATGAGAGAAACTCAGCAATTTTCTATTAGCATTTTTCTAAAGGGAAATACTGACTAACAATTTGAATACAAATGTTTATTTTTAGCAGAAATTGATAAATCCCTAAAATCTGGGCACACAAATCTCCAAATCTATAGTTTCTTGGCATTTCTTATTGGACAAAAACCATTTATAGTTTTCATAATAAATTGCTTAAAATTTTTCAATTATTAATTATACAAATGATCATTTAACCAGTCCTCAAGATCATACTAAATAGCTAAAAGATAATTCTAGCATTTATTCATTCATGTAACACTTATAGAGCATCTATGGAACAGGTATCAAATTAAGATACAGGAATTAATACATGAGGCCAAGTCTCTCTGGTACATTGCTTGCAGAAATGGACATCACATTTTCCTTTTATGTATCTACATCTTTTCAGAGTGATTTCCAGCTTCTATCACAATATGGAGGCCATGGAAAATTGCTAAGAGAATAGATATTTAAGGGTTGCCAATGTACATGTCGATAAATAGGTATGTGAAGTAATGTATAGGTTTCATAAAAACACATAGAATATTTTCTTACACCTTGAGTCTTCAACTGCCCCTGTGACTTGGGAAATAATTGATATGGTGTCATTTAGGATCAAGAAATTGTTTATTCTTTGAATTTCTCTTTTGTAACTCTGTCCAATTATCATGAGATCAAACTTGTTGATAGACTAGCTGGAGGAGAGGAGTCATCTCTTTTGAGATGATCCTGACCCAACTATATTTCAGTAGACTCATTGATTTAGTACAAACATAAGTGTGAGCATGGGCAAGACTGAATGTTTCTCATACTCTTGTTTAAAGAAACTGAAATCTGAATAAGTGGTTGTCATTTTAAAGCTTTAAATTTTGGGGTTATTCATCATTTGTCAGACTAAAAAGCTAACAAATACACTTCCAGACCTTTAAAATTTACATTCTAAGGAGGAAGCAAATAACAACAAAAAACTCACAATAGACTTATATTTGTTGGACAATTCTGGAAAAATTACATTAGAATAAAATATCAAAGGCTGCTGATAGAGGGGAAGAAAGCTGCTATCTTAATTTTGTTTGTATTTGCTAAGGGTGGCTTGCTAAAGTTAAGAGGGGTATGATCTTGAGGCTTGGTTAAATGATCATTTGTATGATTAATAATTGAAAAATATTAGGCAATTTATTATGAAAACTACAAATGGTTTTTGTCCAATAAGAAATGCCAAGAAACTATAGATTTGGAGATTTGTGTGCCCAGATTTTAGGGATTTATCAATTTCTGCTAGAAATAAACATTTGTATTCAAATTGTTAGTCAGTATTTCCCTTTAGAAAAATGTTCATTCAGGCACTGAGAAACCCTGGGTGGGGTCTCATTCAGCAAGTTACAAGCAGTTCCTCTAACCCTGAGACACTCTAAAAAAAGAAAAACAAACAAATGCCAACAACAGACTCCTGCCTGGCAGAAGAGGGCACCCAGGCTTAGTTTCCTTTTAAGTATTTTGGCAGCTTTTAATACTTTTAAGTATTTTGTATAATTTTATTTTGAGAACAGCTTTATTGAAGTGTAATTTGCATACTTTATAACATACTTGATGTATGTGATTCAAATGTATGTTTTCAGTACATTGTCAGAACTATCAGAAACTTAGGCTATTTTCTTTTACTTCTTCCCACATTATCTTTCTACCTGTTTACATTGGCTTTCTACTTTTCAACAATCCCTGAACTTTCGCAGCTACTAATCTTTTTCTCTGTCCCTGTAAGTTTTCCCATTTTGTATGTTTCTTACAAATGGAATCACAGCACTGGGCTTGTAAGTAGCCTCTTTTACCCAGTATAATGCTTAAGAATATGTGTCCAAAGGATTTCAAAGTAAGTCAGTCACCAGCAGCTGTTGGCTGTTGAGGGGTGATCACCCCTTCAGCATCATAGCCACTAAGAAGTTGTCCATGCTCTTCTGGGTAGCTCTACCCACACGTCCATGTGTGAGGCCCTAGATAAACTCCGTGGATCATAAAACAAAAATGAAAGTAAAAACAAGATGCCATGATTACATGGATGAATGAAAATGTCATAGTAGAAATTAAATTTTAAGCAAGCATGGTAAAAAGGAATAGGAGCAGAGGCAATAGCTTCAGCAGGGTAAGACTGTTTTGGTAAACTTTATTGACTAAGTATGAACAATTCTTCTCAACCTGGTGCTAAGATTAAATGGGACAATTTATTAGGCAGCAAAAGAAAAACAAGCATCATGAAAGTAGATGTCATTTAGTTTATTCAAGGTAGTGCCTTTCACTGTGACACTTATTGGTTCGATAGTTATAGAGCAGGGATTATTATATCAAATATTATATGCAATCTATGCTTTCTTTAAGTACATGAAACAGGAGATAGACTTAGGTAGAAGAAAATACTGACATTTTCATGGATTTTTGAAAAGCTAATGGGAAAAAAAGAATATTTTAAAACTACCATTGCAACATGATAGATCCTTTATTTTGAAAAAAAAATAAGATACTGTGTGAGAATTGAGAATCAGCTTGGCAACTGGTCAATTCCATAGTATGTGTGTCTCCTCCATCTCTGACACATACTCACTAGAGTCTTGGGGTCTAGTTGGAAAAACTTATCTCTTCTGTGTTTTGTTCACAGTGGTTCTCACAGAGGCCTAACTTGTGACCATCTTAAGCCTCTGAGCTTACTAGAGCATACTTGAGCTGCCAAAATAACAGCAGCAAAAGTCATAAAACGTGGACAAATGATATTTCTCCCTAATCACCTTTCAGTTATGAAAGGAGTCTTCAAATAATGGGGATTTTAGAAACTGTGTAATTTATACATTGTTAAATGAAAACATTGTTAAATGAACACATCTCAGCATAGAGATATTTTTTAAGTTGACACTAATTCTTGCTTTAGCAAATTAGAGAAAATATTAATACTGACTTGATTTAATTGTTTGCTTCTTAGTTTGCATTTAGATTTTGATGATATGCTATTTGGAAGCATTGCAATTTTCCATTGGTGTATTTCTGACATTGTATTACTACCTTGATGGATGTTTTGTTGTCTGCTTTCATGATGCTTGTTTTAATATACTCTTCCCTTTTTGATCATACTTTGATAACATGTAGATTGTTAATAATGTCTTTGTTAGGTTGATCATTGATTTTTCATGAGTATGTGTATATTCACACACAAAGGATTTCTAATTTGACATACTAAGTTATACCTTTATAAAGCTTGGTGTATTCTTCACAAGATAGTTTTTGTTTTAGAAATTAGCTGTAGATCAGTGTCTGGAGTCTTCATTGTCACAACTGGAAAGGGGCTACTGGTATTCATTGGGTACATGCTCCTGAGACAGCTGCTAAAACAATGAACTACCTCACAAACCATCAACAGTGATGAAGAAGTTTTCTAGAGAAATAGGTCTGTGCCCACTTTCTCAAGTTTTAAAACAAAAACTTTTTGAGAGACTTTTATAGCTAGCAGAGAAGTACTGCTTACATGCAGGCAGACTCTAAGAACACTGATGACATGGCTTCCACTCAGTTCCTACAATGCTTTTTAGTTTTTTTCCAGGAGCTTTCATGCTTAGAATCTTATGTAATTCCTGGGTCATTACTGTGATGTAGAAATGGAAGACTTTTTAAATGCATATGCCTTTTCACAGATGGAAAATGACATAGGGAGATTCAGTGATTGCCCTGTTACGTGACTGATTAGTGATCCCAGCTCTCAGGCTGACTGCAGAAGCAGAACTAAGAGGCTGACTTTTTATGTCCTAGGGGAAAAGCAGGCTGATGGAGTCCAAGTGCGGAACGTTCTGTGCTATCCTTTTCCTTTGCCTCCCACCACTGCAGTAAAAGGAAAATCCCAAAAGAATAATTTCAACTTTTTATCACTAAACACTGAATGTCATGCCATCTTAATTAAATATTAAATTTTCATCTCAAATTCATCATTTCTTCATGATGCAAAATTAAATTAACTTATGTTAACCTGAATTTACATTAATTTACATATAAGGGAAGTGCATCTCAAACCCAATATGAATTCTGCTGATGGAGCTGTGGTGAGTCTGAAATACCACAAGGAATATTGGCTTTTCATGTATTTTCTCTGCAAATCTCAAGGTATATCTTGTCTTGTAGATGTCAAACAATAAATTACTTTATGACAGAATGCCACTAGTCAGGACAGAAATGTACTGAGGACACACGCATTAGCTTGGTGTGAATGTGGAATAGAATTCTACTGGTCCATCCTCCCAAACTTCATACTTAATGCATTGGTGCTATTTTTTTTTGTCTGAAAAATAACTTTAGCTCTAACTTGGAGATTATTAATATTATAAATTAATATCTTCTGTTTTAATACTTGAGGAATTACTTGTAAATGGAATACAGCTATATATGTACTTATACACACATTCAAATGCTTTCCAACCAAGTTTACCAACCTTTGGAAAAGCATGCGCTTTGTGCATCTGTAAATGTTTCCCAAAATTTATCACTCACAGAGGTCATAGAGAATGTTCAGTTGGCCAGCGTGCACAAGCTGCTGGACTTCAATGGATTCCTAGAACGTGAAAAGCTGAGGATGTCAGCTTGCTCCTGTAACAGCAGTTTTAGAGGGCAGAGACCGGCAGTTTCTGAAGCCATTTGGTCAACCAGCCTAGCCAAATCAATGTGCCTCAGTCTCAGTGAGACCCCATTTCAAAAATGTAAGGAACTAAAGGAAAATGAAAGAAAGATAGCGATTCATCTAGGAAAGTAGGAACCAACCCCTGGTCTTAACAGTCACTCATGGGTGCACATTCTCTCTCTCTCTCTCTGCATGTGTGTGTGTCTTCACAAACAAATGCATGCACCGCATACAACACATCATCACACACAGAATAAATTTAACATTTACAGAGCGAAGGACGGGTTTTGTATTAGTCACTTTTGTTGGACCTGTAACTGGATACCTGGCAAGAAGAAACTTACGACAGGAAGGAGTTACTGTGGATCACCCATGGAGGGGACATAGTTCATGGTAACAGGTAAAATACGACTATAGGACCAACTCATCTGTGGCACTGGGAACAAGAGACTGCTTACTCACTTCTTGGTGGGCCAGGATGCAAAGGCAGGACATGACGCAGAGCTGGACTATAAACATTAAGGATCCCCGCAGTGACCCATTTTCATCAGCAGGGCCCCTCTCCTTAAAAGTCGCACAGTCTTCCTGAACAGCACCCCTAGCTGGGGACCGTGACTACAAACATATGAGCCCAAGCACATGTCACGTTTTATCCGTGAGAAGTTTCTTCTCAACACACTTAATGGGTTTCTGCCAGTTGTCTGTCACTCATGATATAATGGAGGATCAGAGAGGCTTCATACGTGTTTTCTGAAGCTCAGCAGTTACGCTGAAGATTGAAGAATGGGCTTGGTGATGGCTGAGCAGAAAGCTGAAAGGTTCGAGAATAAGGGAAATTACTGGGTGAAACAGGTTTACTGAAGTGCTTTTTCTTCTTTAGTCCACCAGCTTCAAAGTGAGTAGTAACCCCCACACACCCATTATCGATGGAAGTAATCTTTTGAAATTAGTTGAATTATTTGTAAATACCTGTAGTCTAATAGTTGGTTTCAATCCTTGAACATGTTCAGATTGCCAAAGGGGTCATAAACATGTGCTTGCCCAGACTTTCACTTGGGCCCAGGTTAACCCTGATACACTGCCGCTGACACAGTAAAGCAAACACGCAGACAGCTAAGTGGGTGGTTATACTAGTTATTTGATGTTGCTATGGTAAACTGCTTTACAAAAGAGTGTATTTCACCTCACAACTGAAAAGGGAAAGTCCGTCATGGTAAGGCGGCAATGGCAATGGGGTTGTGAGGCAGTTGGTCATGTGGTATCCACAGACAGGTCGAAAGGAGTGATGAATGATCAAATTCATCTCACTTCCTCCTTTTCAGTCAGGCCAGGACCCCGGCCTATGGCAAGGTACCAGTCACCCTAAGGCCCATCTTCACACTTCAGTGAACCTAATCTAGGTAGTCTCTCACACACGCGTGTCTCCTATGTGATTTAAGCCCTATCCCTGGTTAATGTTAGCTGCTAATGGATCTTTTCAAGCTGTCTCGTGAATGCAATCCGAGAAGATGTGGCTTCTACTTGATAGCCTATAAAGTGAAGGCCTTGGGCTTCAGAACAATTTTACATGTGGGGCTTTTCCTTTCATGTATGAATAAACATGAAAAGGAGGCCAACACACCTCTGCCTTGCTATCTTTCTCATCCCATGAAGCTAGAAAGTCTAAAGTGGAATCTAAGTAATAAACAGATTCTAAAAAATCTAAATAATAAAGAGTCATTGTACTAGAATGGCCTTTAGGGGATACTCTAGTCTAAGGTATTATGAACTCAGCATAAAAAGAAGCTAACTGGGGACAGATTTTTAAACAAACTGATAATTAGGATGTCCAAATTAATGCATCAATGTGATCTTGTGATATCAGAAGGATAATTAAATACTGCTCTCATGTAACCAGAAGAAGTCCTGTCTATGACAATACACTCCACAGGTGAGAGTCAGGACACACACACACACACACACACACACACACACACACACACACACACACCAGAATCACCCTCATAAAAGGAGAAATATATTTTAATTGTGGGTTTGTGAGTAATAAGTCACCATCTTTGGGGTGTATAATGAAGAAGAATTTTGATCTATATAATAATTTAAGAATACATTGGGGGGAAGTTAGTATGATATGGAAAGGATAGGAGCTCTACAAGGACCAAACATATCTGGGCACAGGGTCTTTTCTGAGACTGACACTCAACCAAGGACCATCTATGGATATAACCTAGAACTTCTGCTCGGATGTGGCCCGTGGTAGCTCAGTAACCAAGTAGTTTTCCAAAGTAAGGGGAACACGGACTATTTCTAACAGGATCTCAAGGGCAGGCTGTTTGACCCCCCCCCCCCCAGGGGAGGAGCAGTCTGTTAGGCCACAGAGGAGGACTTTGCAGCCAGCCCTGAAGATACCTGATAAAACAGGGTCAGATGAAAGGGGAGGAGGTCCTCCCCTATCAGTGGACTTGGAAAGGGGCAGGGAGGAGACCAGGGAGGGAGTGTGGGGTTGGGGAGGGAATGAGGGAGCGGGATACAGCTGGGACACAGAGTTAACAAAATGTAACTAAAAAGAAAAAAATAATAAAAAAAAATAATAATAAAAAGAATACATTGGGGATATTCACAAGAATCTAGAACAAGGCAGGGATAGTTAAAAAATAACATTGGTTATTTTGACACTAAGCATACTTTTGATTTACTGTTGTGCTATATATTGGTTAAATTTGTCCTTCATCACCCTTTATAGATGTAAACTAGTCTTGGTAAGGGGGGGGTTAATTTGTCATCATTTTAGTAGGAATGCCCTTAGAAATACAGGGCATCTCAATAGCACATCTAGGAGTTAAATGCTGAGACCAAGCACTACGTTATGGCAGGAGATAAATTCTTTGGAGGCATAGCGGTATTATGCAAGTTGATAGATTTCTCTTAATGGGAGTTGATGAGATTGTTTCTATCATGGATAAAATCTAATTGTTAAATCATCAAACAGATAATTTTAAGCCTGTACTAGAATTTTCTTTTTTAGAAGAACTGTTTTAAGAATCATTTGCTGATTTTACATACTGTATTTTGATTCTATTCAGCCTCCTCCCTCAATTCCTCACAGATCTTTCCATCTTCCCTTCCCACCCAATTTTGTAAGCTTTCTGTGTCTGTGTCTGCCTGCCTGCCTATCTGTTTGTCTTTCTCTCCTCTCTCAGTTTCTGATAGTCATTTGAATTCCTAAATTTATTATCCTTCAAAAAACACTTCCTATAACAATTTGTACTAGAAAAGATGAAGAAAACAACACCAATGGAAATTATATCAATGGGGATTGAACTAAGAGGTCCCTCAGATTAGTCACACTTATCTCTAGATTTGTCTACAGGACATTTCTAGAGACAATTTGGTTGTTAAGGCTTTGGTATGAGAGTTTAATATTAACTCATGGATGGATTGGACATGTAATTAGATGACCAGGGAGGGGGCTGGTGCCTTAAGTGGAGGAAGGTGAGGAGTGGCTGAGGTAGGAGATAACTGAGGTCATATCCTGAATGTGCCTTCTTCCCTGAGCCTTCTTCCTCCTCTGCTTCTGGTGATTGTGTAGAGAGCAGCTCTGTTTCGTTCAGCTCTCTTTGTGAAGCTCTTCTGCCTCATCGCAGGCTAAAAGAGACTGGGCTGAGCAGTCATGCTTTGAAACAACTAGAATAGGAGCCAAATAAACCGTCTTCCTTTTTATTTTTAAACGTTTGTCTATTTTTGTGGGGGTGGGGGTCAGGGAGGTGAGCATGCCACAGTTTATGCATGGAGGCCAGAGGAAAGATTTGGGGAATCAATTTTTTCTTTCCATCAAACTCAGGCCATAAATTTTGGTGGCGATTACTTTTTTTCTGCTATGTTATTTTGCTTCCTCCATCCTTTTTTATTTTTAATAGTTTTCTCCAATCTTTTGTTACAGTGATATAAAAACCTAACACAGAGAATTTGTTTAAAAAAGAGAGAGAGAGCAAAAGAAAGAAAACAAACTCAGTATGTCTGAACTCTAGCCTTCCAAGAAAAAAAAAAAAAAAACAAAAAACCTGATAGCTTGAGTATACAGTGAACAGTTGCGTAAAAGATGAAAATTCTGTTAAGTCTTGAAGAAGCACCACTGAGTGAAACCATTGCATTAAAAGCTAACGATACTTTAAAAATAAAAAAAGAGTTTCTGGAAAGATGGCTCCCATGATGGAAGGTGAGAAATGACTCCTGCATGTTGGTTGTCCCCTCGCCTTTACATGCTCATTGTGGCACACATGCAAACACACGTACACATGTAAAACAAACATATCAAGAAATACAAAACAACAACATATTTTGTTGGTGATGCTATAATGACAACAAACCCTCCCATGCACAGTTGTTGAAAAGCAAATTGAATCAGAATTTCTTGAAGGAAAGTGGTGCTATCTGTCAAGGCTATTTAAATGTGTATGTTTTGTTTTAACTATTTTACTGCTAGAAAATCACATGGAAATAATCAGACTACTGATAAATGATGTATTTATAAACATGAAATCAACAGCATTGTTACTAACAGAAAAACTGGGCAGAGGTTAGATGCTTAATTATGGTGGTTTGGGTAGAGTTCATTATCATAATGAAGAATACTATGCAATAATACAAAAGGAAATAGACTTTTTTGCTTTTATTTAGTGCGTGTGTGTGGGTGGGTGTGTGTGCGCGCACACGCGTGTGCAGGCAAATGCATGCCACTAAGCATGTGTGGAGGTCAGGTGAAAACTTGCAAAAACTGGCTCTCTCCTTCTACCATATGGGCTCCAGTATTGGATTGTAGGTCTCAGTCTTGGTGGAAAATACTTCTACCTGCTGAGCCAATTTGCTAGCCCTGTAGGTTGGTTTTGAATGATAAAAGTGATAGATATATTGTTGACAAGAAACATGTTGTAAAATAATTACTTACAAAAAAATTGCCATTATGAAGAAGATTAAAATACCTTGAATAAATACCTACACATTAATAGTATTTATTTCCCTGTGGATCAGGAAGCTATCTTTCTTTTAAAAAGTATTTATTTCTTTATTATAGTTTACTCACTTTGTATCCCGGCTGTAGCCCCATCCCTCGTCTCTTCCCAGTCCTACCTTCCCTCCCTTTTCTCTGCCTATGCCCTTTCCCTAGTCCCCTGAGAGGGGAGGTCTTCCTCCCCTTCTATCTGACCACAGTCTATCAGGTCTCATCGGGACTGGCTGCATCATCTTCCTCTGGAAGCCCCCGGTGTGTGTGTGTGTGTGTGTGTGTGTGTGTGTGTGTACAAAGAGCCAGCCACTGAGCTCATGTCAGAGACAGCCCTTGCTCCCCTTACTAGGAAACCCACTTGGAAACTGATCAGCACAATGGGCTTCCTCTGAGCAGGGAGTCTAGGTCCTTTCCATGAGTGGTCCTTGGTTGGAGTATCAGTTTCTGCAGGCCTCCTTGGGCTCAGGTTTTTTAGCTCTGTTGTTCTCCCTGTGGAATTCCTGTCCTTTCCAGGACTTTTCTATCTCTGTCTTCTTCCATAAGATTTCCAGAATGCTATCCAAAGTTTGTCTATGAGTCTCAGTATCTCCTTTGATACCCTGGTGGGTAGAGTCTTTCAGAGGTCCCCTGTGGAAGGCTCCATTCTCTTACAAATTTCAATTTGACAAAAATTTGCAGAATTTAATTTGCAGTATAAAATTGAAAATCCATGTGATATTTGTTACAGTTTTTGAGACTCTAAGGAAAATATCTTTTGCCACATGGGAGGTAATTTTATGTGCAGCCATAATCCATTAAAATGTTAGTTGTGGAGAGAAAAGTACACAAATGACACTACTGGAGGGAAATGGAAATAAATAACCCTCCATAAGTGATGCACGCAATCCACTTTACATCAGGACAATATCTGTTTGGGGAGAAATTGGAATGAAGTGGGAAGTCAGCTGGCCTTGTGAATGGAGTGAGGTGATCTTGACTGCAAAGAATGATGGGACTAGATATAAGGTAAGAATTAGCTCTTTGGATGCATAAGCTCATGTGCCATAGGAGGAAAAATGAAGTGGTTGATCAGTCCAGAAAGACTGAGACACAGATATGGTAAGCCACGAAGAATTCACAAGTACAAATATACAGGCACACTCTAAACAGGTGTGGTTCCTGGGTGAGCAGAGACCTGAGATATGAATCACATGTATGTAAAGGTATTTATACATGAGGAAAGAGTGAAGAAAGTGGTACCAAGGAAAGCAGAGATGAAGCCAGCAGTCTGATCTGGGCACAGGGTAAGGGAAGTCTTGCCAAGATGGTGCCTGTGAGATCAGTCAAGCAAGCATCAGCAGAACTTAATGTACCAAAGAGGGAAGACAATATAGAAGGGCCTGCTTCCCTACCGAGTGGATGAGATAAAAGAAAACTGTCTTTTTGGAAAAGCTCCACACTTATTGCTGAGCTTCCATCCAGTTTCCTCTTATTGTCAGCATCTCACATAAATAAAATAAAGAAGCAAATTGGCACAGTACCATTAACTAGACTGCAGACTTTACTCCTATTTTATCAGTATTTCACTACTCACCCTTCACTAGGACAAGATCCAATATTTTATGACCCTAAGTAGTCAACTTAGTTCTCCACTTGCAATCAGGCAGCTGAAGTCTTAATATCCCAGCTTTGCCTTTCCAGAAGGTTATATAAATCAGGTCATAAAATATGTATTAGTGTTTTAAGTATGGCTTCCTTCCCATTGCAAACTGTATCAAGGAATATCATGCTGTTTCATGGGTTAATAATACATTTGCTTTTATTACTTACTTGTATTTCCCCTTTCATTACATCTGTGAAGCAGTTTGTTGATCCTCCCACTGGTGGAAGAGCAAATAGTGAGTTCCTAGTTATAAATAACAGAAGATACTAATGAATGTGTAAAGGTTCTTATGTGAACACGAATTTGCATATCTCTCCAGTAAATAGCTAAGCTTATGGCTCCCATGATAAATACACATTGAGCTTTATAAGAAACTGCAAAGTATTCCAGAATGTGAGTCGACATTCCCCTTTATTTCAGCAGTTTCCAAGTTCAGGCTCTACCATGTTCTTGTTAATTGTCCTGTGGTCAGGACTTTTGTTAGCTTATTTTAGGTACCAAATGTGGAATTACATAACATTTTTGCCTTTAATTTATGTCTTCATGATTACTGATGATACTCAGAATCTGTTCATAATTGGTGTCAAACATTAGCTTTACCCTGTGTCTTTTGATATGCTCACATGTTTTCCCCCCTTTTAATCTAATGGGAGGGTGGACTGCATTGTTTTGTTGTTAAACCAGTTGAGTACATCCAGAATAAAACCCACTTGATTGTGGAGTTTAACACTTTTTATGTATTACTTAGTTCAATATATTTGCTTCTATATTTTGAAGTTTAGGCACCTATGTTCATGAATGTTATTCTTCTGTACTTTCCTGCAGTTTTAATTTTCGGCAGTTTTGTGTCTAGGTATGCTAACGATTGGACATGAAATGAAAGCTGACAGAGAAGTGGTTTTGAGAAGTGGTCACTGTTGTCACTACAGACAATGCAGAAGTCTTTCCAACTATTTTATGGGAGGGATTGAGAGGAGATCAGAGAAGGCAGCTGGTCAAGACTTAGAGTGCTGTAGAATGGCTATTGATCATCACCTTTAGCTTGGAAAACCTTGGACATTGGTGAGAAAAGCAATGAAGATGGAGCCAGAGTAGGTAGAGTTGCTGAAGAGAAGTATGCTGTTAAGAAGTCAAGTACTTTGCACAGAACCACAGGAAAGATACCCTGAAAGCATTTCAGGAATTGTCCAGAATCCACTGATAACAAGTATGGAAGAGTAAACAACAACGAAAAATGTCCCTGAGAAGAGTGTGCTATGGAACCTTTCTCCTACATGGATACCTAGGAAGATGTTTTTTTCTAGGATTTGTCTCACTTGCTGTCCCACACAGGCATTCAGAGTCTCCTGCAGTCTTGACTCAAGTGTTCCTAACATTTTGCTGGTCATAGATTTTTTTTTAAACATTATTTATATAACGTTGGGTTTATAGATACACAGAATGTTAAAGCTGTGAGTTAATGGAATTTTCCATTCAACTTCAAAGAAATACTGGGTAGACCAGGCATTGTGTACGGTGGCCAAAGTCCAGTCGATAGTCTTTGTCATTGCAGTCTCTGAAGCTGTGAGAGTAAAGATGAAGCTACAGTAGAGACTTGAGGAGCTTGAAGATTCCAGCTATCAAGGGGAAGCTGCATGCAGTGGACAGAGCCATAACAATTGAAGCCACAAAACATCTGTAAGCCAGCTCCGAGAGGGGTTGCTGGGGCTTCCTGGTTTTAAGCCTATGAGGAAAAAAAAATGTGATTCCTAGGGTTAGAGAGAGACATGCTTGAAAGGAATAGGGAGAAAGTGATAGAGACAAAGATCTGATGATCTTTTCTAGCCTCTGTGCGCGTGTCCAGGCATGTGAACTCTCTCTGTCTCTGTCTGTCTCTCTGTTTCACACACACACAAACATACACATAAAGTAAAATAAATGTTGTTTTAATATTTTCAGGACATACTACATTCTATGTATGTCCCTTAAGTGTTTAAGGGAATTCATTAACGAAGCAATTTGGGTCTGGACTTTATTTGCTGGAAGTTATTTTGTTGTTATTTTTATTTTCTTTTGTCATAAACTTAGTAAATTTAATAGCCATGAAATTAGTCACATTGCCCCCTTGCTTTTTGCTTTATCTGGTAAATTCTGCTTTTTGAAAAATTGACTTGGGACTGGAGAGATGGTTCAGTGGTTAAGAGCACTGTTTGCTCTTCCTAAGGTCCTGAGTTCAATTCCCAGCATCCACATGGCAGCTTAGCAACTCTCTGTAATTTCAGGCATGAAACCTGAAATTAAATACACATAAAAATAAAGAAAATTAAAGAATTTTTTAAAAAAGAAAAATTGACTCATTTAAACTAGGTAGCTGAATTTGTGGTCAGAGTGTATGCTAACGATTGGACATGAAATGAATAGCAGTTCATTATTTTCCTTTTTAACAGAGATGGAGGCTGCACTGATATATGTTTCTTAATATCTGTATTTTATTCTTTTTCTTTATTTGCCTTATTATTTCTGATCAGTTTTATATATCTTTGCAAGGAATCAATTTGGTTTTAATTAATTTTCCGTGTAGATTTTATTTTTAGTCTGCATTGTGCCTTCTGCCTTCTGCCTTTTGCTTTGCATATAATACTTATCAATTACTCTTATTTTTCTGGTTCCTTAACGAAGCAGATTAAATTACTGATCTCATACTAGTGATTTTTAATAGGAACATTTAAGGATATATATTTATTTGTACAGACTGCTATCAGTTTGTCTGACAAATTGTAATATTTTAGTCTATTGCACCCAGTTTAAAAGTGTTTTTTAAGCTGGGCACGGTTGAGCACACACCTGTAATCCCAGCACTCAGGAGGCAGAGGTGGCAGGTGGATCTCTATGAGTTTGAGGCCAGCCTGGTCTACAAAGTGAGTCTAGGACAGCCAAGGCTGCAGAGAGAAATGCTGTCCCAAAAACAAAAACAAAACAAAAAAACAACTAACCAACAACAAAGTGTTTTTAAATATCCTTTAAGACTTTCTTTCTCCAAGGTGCTTACAAGCATCTCCCTTAGCTTCCTAGTGTTTGAGAATTTCCTGATAATTTTGTGTTACTAATTGTTAGTGTAACTCCATTATGTCTGATCACATACTTGCTATACTGCTATTCTTATAACATGCTTGGTATCCTGCTATTATAACATCCTTGGTATATTGGTGTTCTGATAACATATTTGGCATACTGCTATTCTGTTGATCCAGTCTTTTAGCACGTGACTCATGGATCTTGATGGATATTTCATGAGTTTTGGGGAATAAAAAATGCACGTTGCCATTGTAACATGTCCTATAAATGTCAACTAGGTCAAGGGTGCTTCTGAGGCCTTGTATCCCTAACAACATAGTCTGTCAACTACTGACCTTAATCTTGAAGTCTCCAGTCATAATTGCTGATTTACCAGTTCTGTCCTCCCCCCACTTTTTTATGTCATTTTAATCTTTTTGTTTTATGTGTATACAAAGTTGGGATTGTTGCGTCTTGTGAGAGTACCAAGCTTTTTATCTGTATCTGATACTATCTTTCTTCCTCATTATATTCCCTTTTCTGTAAATGTTTTGTCTCATATGAAAATAGCTTCTGCAGCTTAATCTGCCTACTTGTAAGATGTGTCGCTTCTATGCAGGCCTTTATATTTAAAGTGAGTTGCTTACATACAGAATTAAGGTTTTGATTTTTTAAACATAACCTAAAGAACCTCTGTGCGAATGAAGCCTGTGGTAGCTCAATAACCAATTGGTTTCCCATAGTAAAGGGAACAGGGACTATTTCTGACAGGAACTCAATGGCAGGCTCTTTGACCTCCCCACCCCCCAAGGGAGGAGCAGTCCTGCTAGGCCACAGAGGAGGACTTTGTAGCCAGTTCTGAAGATACCTGATAAAACAGGGCCAGATGAAAGGGGAGGAGGCCCTCCCCAAAAAGTGGACTTGAAAAGGGGCAGGGAGGAGATGAGGGTGGGAGGGAGGTTTTGGGAGGGAATGAGGGAGCAGATACAGAGGGGATACAGAGTTAATAAAATATAACTAGTAATAAAAAAATTAAAAAAAAATAAACATAACCTAAAATGATCTTTCTTTTAATTAATGTTTCTCAATCTACGATTGAGATTCCTGTACATATAATCAAACTGAAATCATCCATTCTAGCCAGGCGTGGTGGCACAAGCCTGTAAGCCACTCTATGTGGGAGACTGAGGTCAGAGAATAAGGAGTCCAGGTGTTTGAGACCAGCCTGTACGTCACTGTGTGAGTGCTCTGAAACCAACCAGCCCCAAACCCTGCTTTCTTTTCATTTGGCTTGCTGTTTCTCCTGCTCTCCTTTCTCTGGGGCTAATTCAACTTTACATTAATTATAGTTTACATTCGTTATTTGTGTATTATTTACACCTGCTCATTAAACACTTTAGTAGTTGCCTAGGGCTGACAATACATGCTTGACCACACTGTACCTTCAGAGGATGTTTCATGAGCAGACAGTTTAATGTCTTCCTCTAACCCCTTGTGTCATTGATTTCATATGCTGACTTTTGCCTATGTTATAATCATATAATACATTATTACTATTTTTACTTCAGATGGTAAAAATAAGACATTACTAATACATTAGTACCTTACATCCTTGCTTGTGCATGGAAACACATTTCTGTAAACTGTATTATTCTTTCTGTCTGGAGAAGTTATTTAATATTTCTTATAAGCCTATTGACATTTTTCTCTGGTTATATTTTGCTGAGAATGATTTTTTTCTGGGCCATTTTTGGATATTGTCCTGCTAGAAGTTGACTTCTGTTTCGTAGTTTTACCCCCAGTATTTTGTTTATGACTTCATTTTTTTTTTCTGACAAAAGTCTTCTGTGACTTTTTTTTTTAAATTTTGTTTTCCTGTGTAGCTTTTTGCTCTTCGTGCTTTTAAGACTTTCTCTTTATATGTTAGCAGTCCATATCAAACAATTTTGTGTATGCGCATGCACAGGCCAGAGGAGGATGCTGGGTATCTTACTCTGCCACTATCTACCTTACCTCAACAGTCCTATTGTCTTCACCAACACAGTTCTGGAGTTAGATAAGCACACTGCTACCCCGCTTTTTGTTTTTGTTTTTTTACATGGGTGCTGTCAATTTGATTTTGCCCTTTGAGCTATTTCTCTGATTTCAAGTTTAGGGTATCCTCCTTTTGTTTTTTTTCCTCTAGTTTGCATTTTTTTTCTCTTTTCCCTCCTCACCTTCTCTTTTCCTCTGTAAGAAACATTAGATAGTGTCGAAAGTAAGTCATTTTGGTTTGTCACACCTGAGATAGGTAAATATATTGGAATCTAGTTTTAGTTTTGCTATACTGCCAGTCATCTTATAATGCAAAGAACAGACACCTTAAACAAGTCACTGAGTGTCAGGCATGCTAACCTTTGACACTGCAATATGGCATCATCACCTACAAGGTTCATACTCGAGAACAGTGCAACTGAATTACAAATGCAATCATAGAAAAAGAACCCTTGTATTTTAAGTAAGTTTACAATTTTGTTTGGTAGTATTTTTAGCTTTCCTCAGTTGGTCTTTGTCCACTTGACACATACTAGACCTACCTTGGAAGAAGATACCTCAACTGATGAATTGTCTCTATCAGACTGGCTTGTGAGTATGACTGTGAGGCATGTTCTTGATTCCTGATTGTTATAGAAGTGCCGAGCTTACTCAGGATTATTTCATCCTTAGGCAGGTGAGCTCCAGCTGCAGAGGGAAGGTCGCTGAGCAAAACCGAGAAAACAGAAGCAGGCAGCATTCCTCCATGGTTTCTCCCATCTCCTGCCTCGAGTTCCTGCTTTGGTTTCCCTTGATGGACCTAAAGCTAAGTAATCTCTTTCTTCTCCTAGGTTGCTTTTGGTCAATGTTTTATCACAACAAAGAAGCAAACTCTGACCTGCAGCCTACATGCAGCTTACAGCTGCAGGTTGGATTCTTAGGTCCAAATATGAACTCTGTTGAGAAGGTTTGCATTAGTGCTTTACATTTATGCATTTGAGTTACTGAAATTCTCTACAAGGTAACCCTCATCTGTGTTAGAATCTGGTTTGCTGTCTGTTTTACCTCTTGTCAGCATGATGTATTTTCATACCTTTTTAACATGTCTCATACATTTTTTTCAGAAAGCACATCGTATACAAGAAAGACATCTTGTATACGAAAGTAGTGATTGAGGTGACAGGTTTTTTTTTTTTTTTATGCCTGGATACAGTCATATTTTCTTCTGCTATGTTGTTACATGAAGGTTTGAGTGAATTTATAAATTGGGTTGTTTTTAGATTTGTTGGTAGTATAGTTAATATTTTGCACTGTGGGCTTCCTATGTTAAGGAGAGAGCAGGTTCTCTTTATCTTAGCATTTTTTTTTTTTGACAGGAGCTCCACAAGGACCAAATATATCAGGGCACAGGGGTCTTCTATGAGACTGTTTCTCCAATCAAGGACCATGCATGGATATAACCTAGAACCCCTGATCTGATGTAGCCCATGGTAACTCAGTATCCAAGTGGGTTCCCTAGTATGGGGGGCAAGGATTATTTCTGACATGAACTCAGTGACTGGCTCATTGATCTCCCCTTCCCCCTTAGGGAGGAGCAGCCTTGCTAGGCCACAGGTAAGGACATTGCAGCCAGTCTTGAAGATACCTGATAGGCTAGGGTCAGATGGAAGGGGAGGAGGACCTCCCCTATCAGTGGACTTGGAAGGGGGCAGGGAGGTGAGGGAGGGTGGGATTGGGAGGGAAAGAGAGAGGGGGCTACAGCTGGGATACAAGTGAATGACCTGTGATTAAAATAAAATAAAAAAAACTTAGCTTGACCCTTGTCTTTGTTTTTTTGGTAAGTATGCTCTGCCCCACAAATTCTGTGCCTTCCCTCTTGTAACTATGAAGGTAACCTTTCTTTGTATGCACTATGCTTCTGTAAGCTTCTTGAGGACTATGTGTAATAACCTCACAATACAGCACACTCTCATATTTGGTTCTTGTGATCTCTACACAGTCTTGCCACCTTACACTCTGCATTCAACAATACCAATATATGAACTATTCTAGCTGACTTCATGAGCTGTCTGCATCTATCTTCTCTAGGTAAAAATATCTTTATGCTTTGTTGCTCCTGTTTGCCCCATGTGTCTCTGTTGGTTTTAGGTTAGTTGTCTGCTTTGTGATTTTAGTTCTGGATTCCAGAAAGGTGAGATATTCACAGCTTGCCTTCATTTAGGTTTGGCTCCTGAAATTAGAAGCTGTCATCTTGTGTAGAACAAGATGTAACAGTATCTTTTATTTGTCTGAAGTAATTGTCATCTCCAAAGCTCCCTGCCTTCCTCTGCTAACCTATGTGTAGTCCTTGAAGTTACTAGCCTCCATACAATCTAATCTAGGCTTAGAATGTTTTCAGCCTCTGAGACTTACTGATGAATCAACCACCCTTTCTAGCTCTTTTTGAACTCAGCTAGCCACTTCAACTCAGATGTTCTGGCTCAAACTCCTCTTCAAGCTGACTGATTCAGTCTGGCTTCTCTCTTGGCTTCTGGCTGAATTTCTCTTCCTGGCCTCAAGCTAACTCTAGCAATCTGTTTTAATCTTCTGACTCTTCTCATTCTCTGGACTTACCTGTGTTTAGCTTGTTCTTTCTTCAGTCTGTCTCTGTAAAACTCTCCTAGTAAAACTGACTCTGAATTCCATGAACTCCACTGCACTGCCTCTCAACTCACTGACTCAAACAAACTGCCAAAACAGAACTGACTAGAACTTAAAGATCTGCATGCCTCTGTCTCCTGAGTGCTGGGATTAAAGATGTTTACCATCACACCTGTACCAAAGCTTTTCTGTGCCAGAAACTTTCTCTATGCCAGGCTTGCCTTGAACTCAGTTTTCTGGGATTAAAGACTCACACAGCAGGATCACACAGACATAGAAGGCCTTTAGATATGATCTCTTGCCAGAGCAGACATGTTCTGTATTAAAATTCCTCTACAACAAGACAGTTGAAATGCATAGAACTTTTGTGCAGAAAAAAAAAAAGCTGGGATCTGAAAGTGAACGTACCATCTAAATGAGCTTCCCTGTGTCAATACATTGGTAAGTCAGTTACTGAGTAGAGGTAACGGTAGGAAAGAAAATGTTGCTGGCAGCAGCCAATGATTGTCTTTATCTATGGAAGTTTCAGTAGGTAGCACTCATCTTCCAGGCAACTAATAAAAATGGATTATTAAATTGAGGCTTATTGCAGATCTTAATATTCATGAGCTTAAAATTGACTATAAACTTGGTTCAAAGTTCATTAACGCTTTCTAACTGGTTCAAAAACAAATAGGATTTGATCCTCTTTGAAATTAGAACTTTCATTGCAGAAATTGAAATACATGTAAACTTTGGGAAGGAATACATTTTACTCATAATGCTCACACCAAGAACTAACAGATCTTAGCAACATTTTAAATGGCATTTTCCCTATGAGTGTATTAAATGTATATAATATTCCATATGCTTAAAACCATGCTCATTATTGAAGTATGGTAATTTTACTTGTGAATATTTTCTTATATCTTCACAAATTTTCTGTGACTATATCTACACAGCCATTTCTTCAGCTTTGCATATTTAAGCAGCCTTAATCTGGTTTAACCTCACATCTATCATAGCAGACTTTTCACCACACTGGTTATTTACCTCAATAAATCCCTAGAAGTAGATTTATTAGTGTATATGTTTTTCCCCTAGTTCTTTGCTTTGGATGCTGATTGTCTAACTGCTTTTCAGGAAGAACACACTAATTTGCTATTCTCTTGGGAGTATAGGGAGTGTCTGTTCAAGGAAAGAGCATCTCTACCCACTTCTTTATCACAGTGAAGGAGGCTGGAAGGAAGCAGCTGAAGGAAATCCTTAACCCTTCTCTGAATCCAGACAACATATAGTTGAAAATGGCTGAAAATAGATTTCTGTTGAGTGGAGTTATAGGACAAGTTTTGAACATTTGTTAATATTTAATTTAAAAAGAAAATAAATTAAGTATTTTCATCTTAACAGTTCTTGGGATGCCTTGAACTTTTGGGCATTTGATGTGATTTTGTAATGTCCTCTTCCTTTGCCATTTGTCAAGTTCATTTATTTTCTTTGGTTTCTAGTAATGCAAGTTACTATTCTTACTGAAGTTATTTCTGATTTCCAAGACTTCACTCTTGGGATTATGTATGGAACCCATCATTTGTACTTCTTTGTTTTAAGCATCTGGCATAATGGATGCTCTGTCTTTTTATGTCCATGTCTTAATTTTTAGCAGTGTTTAAATGTTCTTCAAATAGAAGGCTACCATTTTGCACTTTCCTTGTCTTCCAGGAGGAGCCTGGTGTTTTTGCATTATGTTACTTACAGTATTTGTTGTCCATGGTGATTTGACTTTAAACTTCCCAAGAACAGAGCCAATATCTTCTTTTCTCACCATTCCACTTCAGTGCATTTTTCAATTGCTCAAGATGGTTGGAGCTTATAACTTTTTCTTTAATTAATAGATGAACAAATAGATTTATTATTAATTTACTTTAGCAGTTCACATTCTGAAAAATTACCATGTGGTCTGTTTTTTTTTTTTTTTTCTCATAGGAAAACAGGAGTAAGGATGTGAATCTTTTAGCTCTTGGGATAGGGTCTAGCGTCTGAGCTAGACTTACCAACAAAAGGTATTCTAATTTAGTAATATTGCAAGACTGTTGTGACATTTCTGAAGAAAAAAAAAAGCCACTGAAAAGGCTTTTCTGCCAGCTTTTGTTTTGTTTTTAAAACAAGTAGATCTAATTTTCTCAATAGGGAAAATAAGGAGCCAGTTTGGCTTTGTCATGTGGAGGAGAGGAAAATTATGTAATTTGGGTTTATTTTTCTGGAGTGAGAAGGGAAGAGAGCTGGAAATCTCTTGAAAATTAGGAGCTGATGTCAAGATGTGGCATCTTTGAAGGTCAGGAGACTAGAGCTCACAGGACAAAGCTGTGGCTGTAGGCCCAGCAAACCCATCAGCAAATACGGTTTGTTGGTTCTGACCACAGATGGCACAAGAGCTTGAACAGATGGAGAGAGGTGACCACTTCACAATGGCATGGTGTGGCTTCCAAGAGTGAATGATAGTAGTGGCAGCCACAGGCTGAAGCTCCTCCCTGGTCAGGAACAGGAAGGCTGGAAGTCAGTTTCCATATAATCACCTGTGTTTCTAGTTCGCTTGGCAATTCCTGGTAAAACAAAGATTCTAAACAGTTCCACTCTTTCAGCCTTTTTTAATGAGGTGGGACTTTGAGCCATTTCTAATTAATTTGAAGCCAATTAAAGGGTGTACTATCACATGATCTTTGTACATCCTGGAAATCCATATGTCATATACTTATTACTTTGTTTTCTGCAGTCACATCCATCAGGACCTTCCCAGGCAGGAAGGTTCATACACAGATATGTAGGATATCTGTGTCTTTTAAGGAATCTATCAGCAAGAGGAACCATTCTTAAAGATCAACACTTAGTTTGGGAATACTGCAGTTTCTGGAATGATTTCAAACTGTTGATGCCTTAAAATTACTACTGTTGGCCTATGTCTCCCTTTTATGTGTGTGAAGCAGTAGCAGGTGGAGATGTGCTAGGCCACATTACCATTGCCATTGTAAAACATAATTTTCACTAACAACGTGTTCTGGGCTATGGGGGTGTTTGAGGAAGTATTTTGCCAAGCTTTACATTTAAGTTAAAAAAAAAAACTGTCTGAAGGGCGGTTTTTTTGTTCTAGAGCAGCTGTTTAGCTTAAGTTTAAATTGCTTTTAATTTCCTTGTTGAATATGTGCAAATTACATTTGGGATGTGAAAATAGTGGTGTGTAGGTGAAGAGTTTTGGACAGCATCCTTCCACAAAGTTTCTCTTGCTTTTGTGTTTATTCCTCCCCCGCTCCCTGACAATTAAATAAGCTTCTCTTGCTGATTATAGCAGAGTTTTGGAGCTGGTAATGAACAGGGTACAGCTGGGTTACACTTGATTTTTTTCTCCTTTGCTTTCTCATAAGCATGGGACAAGGCTTGCACAGCTGGATATCCTTAGGCCTCTATTATGTCCATGAAATGGTCTGCCATCCTGGGGGAAAAGCAAAACCATTGTCTTTGGAAATACTGGCCAGGCAAAGGTTTATTAAATCAGCAATTATTTTCAGAAATACAACACAAGCTCTGTTGAAGGTGTCTAACTCAAGCCCAAGGAGGAGACCAATAACAACCACAAATTTATCAACAAAGATTCACGATACCTAGCACCGGCTGCGCGAGTACTTCAGAACTTACCAGCAAAGAGAGAACAAAGTCCCAGTATCTTCAGACCTCTGCGCAGTGACTCTCAACTTTGCCTTTTCCTTAGGAGCTTATAAATTTGTTAGCACCGTTTTTCTCTTTCAGACCTTAAGGCAGAAGCAGTGTGCTCACAATTAGTACCCAGTTCCTTTAACCCTTACCTTGCCTCTGGAAACAGTCTCTGTTAATTTACCTTAACAGAAAGTGGCTTCTGTTTCCTTCGGAGACATTAGTGCCAAAAGACAAGTACCGTGCAGATGGGTTTTCTCAAACACTGGGCAGATGGGTTGGGAATATTGTCTCTTGGATCTACTCTGAGTTTATAGTTCTTTTCAGATTGATTCCTGGACAGCAAGTGGCAATTTTACAAAGATTCTTACTGTCACTTAGAGTCCAGTTTCCAAGAGTGAGGGTTAAATTCTTGAATCTGGGTCTCCCCAACTTGAAAACGACATGGACTACCAAAAGGGACTCAATTATACTGGCGCTTTATCTCTGGTTGATCATGAAGGAAATCATTGCGCAGTGAGTTTAGGCGGATTTTTTTTTTTTCAGGTCAAATTATGATTTAGACTGGGGCCTGAAGGAAAAAAAAAAAAAAAAAAAACAACACATCAAATTGCTCCAAAATGTGAATGTAATCAGGACAAATGTTGGGTAGACTACTGAACACCTGCTGATTTATAGGGATATACAGATATGGTGTGCACCTATCTTTGGGGCATAGAGTTTTCTGAGCTGTGATTGACTCCAAATTGCTGAGGAAGATAGGAGTAGTGAAGGCTGTCATTCTAGGGGATAACATTGTTTTTCTCTTAATTTATAGATGAATCATGAGTTAATGAGCACAGGTGGGGTCATAGAGCTTTGTTAGGTTCCTATTAATGGGTCAAGCAGACTTGTCTTTCTAAAATGAGCAATGGTACAGTGATTAACTTTGATTGGTGTGCTCTAAATCTCAAAGGTCCCCAACATGCACATGATTTTTGAACACTTGGTTTATAGCCTGTGGTAATATTTTGGAAGACTGTAGAACTTTAGGGAGTAGGACTACACAAGAGGAAGTATGTCCCTTTGGGTGGGATTAGAGCAGTGTTTTTCAGCCTTCGTAATGTTCTGACCCTTTAATATTGTTACTCATGCTGTGGTGACCCCAACCATAAAACTATTTCATTGCTACTTCATAACAGTAATTTAGATACTGTTATAGAATCTATTAATGTCTATGCAAGTAAACAAAACTAAAAACAGAAAAAAAATATACACTAGAATATAAAATATGAAAACCATTGATTACTTTGCATTATTATGCGGGAAACATAGTGTTAATTCTCAGTACAACTGTTCCTCACCTGCTGAGCTCATCCCAACTGGCTAGTGATATTTGTCGCAGACCATCAAAGGCAGACTCTTCCAAATGTCTGACATTCTGGCCTCGCTGAGAAAATCATTAGTGGGCATTGGGCTTTATGAGGAAAATATGGCTTTAGAAAAAAAAATCTTGTGAATAAGGAAAAATGTGTTAGTTTTATCATTCAGAACAGTTGCTGAACATCTAAAGGTGCTTCATTAATCTTAATAGAGTATTTTGAGTTGCCAGAAGGTAAGGTACTTGGAATCTTTAGACTTACTGATTAGGACTCAAATTTTAAACAGGCAGATTTTAGAGGGCTTAAATACTTGATTCTTAGTATGAGGCAAATTGTGAAGAATTAGATGGCTACCCATTAAGTTGTTTTAGTGTGAAAATTTCAACATTTATCTAACAGTAGACCAAGTTCAGTAGACCTGGAGTGATTAGATGTTCTGAATGCTTTATTTAAATGTTTATTAGTTTCACACCTGTATGGAAAACACTAATGTTTTTATATTTTAAATTCTAATATGACTCCAAGAAGGTATGCACACACACACACACACACACACACACACACACACACACACACGACAAAAGTCAATTTATGTTCCCTAATATTAATAAAAAAATCTGTGCATACAATCAAGGTGTATCTTTATATTCATAAAACAAAGATCACTGTATTTTCCCCTTTATTTTCTTTCAATGGACCACTCTCATTATTTGTTCTCATAAGTATGTGTTCTGCTCTGGGTTATTAAACGTGACCAAGAAAACAGAATAATGATACTTTCATCCCTGTCCATATTTACCATGGTTGAGTGGACCAGAAAATAAGTAAAAGTCAGACCCTTTCATCAAAGAAGTCACATGACACGGTGGTGAATACTTACCTGGTAGCTTGTATCATAATACATTTTTATATAATTTACATATGTTTTGCCTATGAATGGGAAAGTTTAATTATGAGTCAACATTCAAGCCATAATTCTAATCCAGAGATAACACCTTTACTTCTAGTAAATAGCCTGGTAAAGGTTAAAGGCAAAGTCTGGGTTTAGAAAATAAGAATATTTAAACATGCATAGACAAAACAAACAAAAACATTCCTAGCAATTCCTGTGGGTTCCTGCCTCTGGTTTTTTTGGTTTGAATTTATTTTTTACTATGCCTCCGAGTATGGGAGACTCATGTAAGACGTGGAGGTTCCTCAGTGAACAGATGGAAGGTGCCTGGATCTCTATAGTGTGGAGATTAATTGACTGGATGCTCTCTTGTCTTGCCCAAGTAAAGCATGCGAAGATTATGTGAACACAGATTCTAAAAATGAAGAAAAGAAAAAGACCATAAAGCATCAAATCAACCTTTCCTAGGTAATTAAAAAAGCCTCAGTCTTGGAAACATCAGGATTGTAAAGCAAGTCAACCGAGTTTTTGTTTGGTTGTTGCCTTGTTCTAGGCTATGAGAGCAAAAGAGCAACAGATGTGGGCCATCTTTGGGTACTTACTTTTGTTTTTTGTTTGTTTGTTTGTTTTGTTTTTTACCCAAGTCTATAGTATGTCTAGAGCAGGTTAGTTACTAATTCATTCCTCAAATTAGCCAAGCTAAACTCAAAGTGTGAGCCAGAAGACAAAAACAAAACAAACAAACAAACAAACAAACAAACGAAAAACCCCAAATATTTATTGAACTGAAAGTTTTATTCATATCTCATTTTGTTTAGATTTTAAATTTTTAATTTTTGAGATAATATAATGATATTGTTTCCCTCTTTTTTCCTCCCACAAATCCTTTCCATATACCTCTTTTGGCTCTCTTTCAAGTTCATGGCTTCTTTTCATTAACTGTTGTTAAAGCGTGTACCTGTGTGCGAACATATGTTCCGAAATGTAATCTGTTCAGTAGGTATAAAGCAACTTTCATGTTTTCACGGTTCATCATTTAGTACTGGATAACAAATTGCTGTGTTTTCCCCAGGGAAAAATACTCTTCTGCTCCCAGGATTTCTTCCTTGCCTATAGTTCTTTTTGTAGTGTTGAGGTCTCATGGTCTTTTGCCTTTTTGTCATATTAGTTCTTATTTTCTTTAATTTTACAAAACAGAATTGGAGCTCCAAATTAATGATATGATTTCTTCACATCATGTTATCAACTTTAACATGTTTCTAATGCTGAAAATCAGTGTCTGATCCTTTAGAACTAGACATATGCTGTCTCCTAAATAATTTTTAGAGGTGAATAGGTAATGGAGTTAAATCCTAAATTCATGCTCAGCAACACTTATTTCTTTTTATTTTATTTTATTTTAATTCTTTATTAATTAAACTTTATTCACTTTGTATCCCCCCTGTGGTCCTCTCCCTCCTCCCCTCCCATTCCCTTCCTCCCTTCCTCCACCTTCTGCATACTTGCCTGTCCCCAAGTCCACTGATAGGGGAGGTCTTCTTTTCCTTCCTTCTGATCCTAGTCACTTAGGTCTCATCAGGAGTGGCTGCATTGTCTTCTTCTGTGGCCTGGTAATGCTGCTTCCCCCTCAGGGGGAGGTAATTAAAGAGCAGGCCAATCAGTTCATGTCAGAGACAGTCCCTGTTCCTATTACAATGGAACCCACTTGGACACTGAGCTGCCATGGGCTACATCTGTGCAGGGGTCTTAGGTTATCTCCATGCATAGTCCTTGATTGGAGTATCAGTCTCAGGAAAGACCCCGTGCTCAGATTTTTTAGCTCTGTTGCTCTCCTTGTGGAGCTCCTGTCCTCTCCAGATCTTACTGTTTTCCATTTCTTTCCTAAGGTTCCCTGCACTCTGCCCAAAGGTTGCCCATAAGTCTCAGCATCTGCATTGATAGTCTGCAGGGTAGAGCCTTTCAGAGGTCCTCTGTGTCAGGCTCCTGACTTGTTCCCTCTTTTCTCCTTCTGATGTCCAGCCTCTTTGCCTTTCTGGATAGAAATTGAGCATTTTAGCAAGAGTCCTCCCTCTTGATTAGTTTCTTTAGGTGTACAGATTTTAGTAGGTTTGTCCTATATTATATGTCTATATGAGTGAGTATATGCTGTGTGCATCTTTCTGCTTCTGGGATAGCTCACTCAGGATGATCTTTTCCAGATCCCACCATTTACCTGCAAATTTCATGATTTCCTTGTTTTGTATTGCTGAGTAATATTCTGTTGTGTAGATATACCTCAATTTGTGCATCCATTACTCCACTGAGGGGCATCTGGGCTGTTTCCAGATTCTGGCTATTACAAATAAAGCTCCTACAAACATGGTTGAGCAAATGTCCTTATTGTGTACTTGAGACTCTTTTTGGTATATGTCTAGGAGTGGTATAGCTGGATCTTGAGGAAGCACTATTCCTAGTTGTCTGAGAAAGCGCCAGATTGCTTTCCAGAGTGGTTGTACAAGTTGACATTCCCACCAGCAGTGGAGGAGGGTTCCCCTTTCTCCACAACCTCTCCAGCATGTGTTGTCTCTTGAGTTTTGATCTTAGCCATTCTGATGGGTGTAAGGTGAAATCTTAGGGTCACTTTGATTTGTATTTCCCTGATGGCTAATGAGGTTGAGCATTTAAGTGTTTCTCTGCCATTCCATATTCCTCTATTGAGGAATTCTCTGTTTAGCTCTGTAGTCCATTTTTTTAATTGGATTACTTGATTTTTTTGCTGTTTAACTAAAGTCCATGTGGATCAAAGACCTCAACATTAAACCAGACACACTAAACTGCTTAGAAGAAAAAGTGGGGAAGAGCCTTGAACTCATTGACACAGGAGACAACTTCCTGAACAGTACACCAACAGCACAGGATCTAAGAGCAACAATCAATAAATGGGACCTCATGAAACTGAAAAGCTTCTGTAAAGCAAAGGACACTGTCATCAGAACAAAATGACAGCCTACAGATTGGGAAAGGATCTTCACCAACCCTATATCTGACAGAGGGCTAATATCCAGTATATACAAAGAAATAAAGAAGTTAAACAGCAACACTCATTTCTTATGAGTTACCCTAAAGACCTTAATTATGGGATATAATGGTGTAAATACTAAGTCCTCCTTGCTACCTTGATCTCATCTTTTTCTTTTACTGAAAATAGATTATTTCTTTTTACACAATATATCCTGATTATGGTTTCTTCTCTCTCTACTTCTCTAAATTCTTCCCTACCTCCCCTCAATCCAGATCTACCCCCTTTCTGTTTCTCATTCGAAAACAAGCAGGCATCTAAAGAATAATAATACAATAAAATAAGATAAAACAAAAACAAACAACTAGAATAGGACAAAACAAACAGATAATAGAAAAAGAACCCAAGAAAAGGCACAAGGAGCAAATGCAAAGACTTATTCTTTTGGCACTCCTAATACCCATAAAAACACAAAACTGGAAACCATAATAAATATACGAAGGACCTGCAGGGTAAAAGAGAAAAAATTAAAATAAAATAAAAAGAATAAATATATACATATATATTTATTTTAGAAAGGAATCCTGATATGGCATTATGAGACAAAGAACCTCCAAAAAGATGCCACTGAGTTCCTTTCTCTGTGGTCATGCAGCCTACACTTAAGAGTAGTTTGTTGGGGCTGGAGAGAAGGCTCAGTGGTTAAGAGCACTGTCTGCTCTTCCAGAGGTCCTGAGTTCAATTCCAGCAACCATACAATGCCTCATAACCACCTTGAATGAGATATGATACCCTCTTCTGGCATGCAGGTATACATACAAATTGGACACTCATATACACTAAATAAATAAATAAATAGATAGATAGATAAATAAATAAATAATCAAATCTAAAAAAAAATTTTTTTTTTTAAAGAGTAGTTTGTTTCCTCAGTGAGACTACCTTGGAGAACACTACATTTTCATTTGCAAGTGGTTATCAATTGAAGATGGTTTCTGGGTTGCAGATAGGGGCATATGTCTACTTTTCTTTTTAGCTCTGGGACCCCATCTAGTTCAGACTCATGAAAGCCCTGTGCATGCTGCCTCAGTCTCTGTGAGTTCGTATAATCAGTCATGCTGTGTCCTGGGGTTCCTTTTTTCCGTATGAAATTGAGAGTTGTCTTTCAAGATCTGTGAAGAATTTTTGGAATTTTGATTGGGATTGCATTGAATACGTATATTGTTTTGGTAGAATGGCCATTTTTGCTATATTAATCCTACTGATCCATGTAGCTTGATATCCATGTATCTCTTGTCATCAAGAAAATGAATTAAGAAGGAAGGTGGAAAATCTAAGTGAGAAAATGAAGAGGGGAACTGTGTTTCCAAAAAGCCAGTGGAGATAATTATCTTTCTCTCTTCAATAAACTGAGCATTGTGGGGCCAGAAACTTTCTTGATTCTTCATTATCCTGGGAGGGAAGCATGGGAAAGCTATCTTGGTCCCACCTGCAGATGCAGATATGAAGGATGACTTTACACAAACATTGGAAGGCCATCATATTCATCACAATCTCCTCTCACTCTTACGCTAGTATCATTTTAGTTTTTTAGTAATTTAAACTTTATGGTTATTTTAAAACATTGTGTTGAATTAAAAATGTTGAGATTAATTTTAGGTACAAACCCTTGAGTATAGTCTGTGTTTTAAGCATTACTTTTGTGCACATGTTATATATTCATTATTCAACAATCCTGTGGTATATTAATATTAGCATTAAAGAAAGGAAGCATGACACACAGTTAGAACTAAGAATTCTAGGTCTTACTCCTTTTTTGAATCCTGGTTATATTACATATAGCTCTAGTCATGTGAGGTCAAACATGGTTCATTACCTTCTAGGAGATTTCCCATCAGCAAAACTGAGATAGTAGAGGCAACATTGTTGAAGGATTAACTTGGTCAATATATTAATATTTAAAACTTATGGAACAGTAGTTGGTTCATAATATATACAATAACAATGGGCTATTATTGTTTTATTCTTTTCTCAGATGAGAAAATGGAGGCTTGGAGTATTAATTTACTTAGGACCATATAATGGTAGGAAAGAGAACCGGGTTTCACATCCTGATGGTCAGAGGCTAGAGACCTTGACCTTGGCTGTTGAGCTCACTGTAAAGAGATTTTAGATCCAAGTAAATGTATCAGATATCCTGTCTGCTTAGCTGTGAGCTCTGGCTTTGTCCAAGATACTCTCTGCTCCCAGAAAGCTGATGAACTGAATTATCAGATTCCCTTACTCTCCTCTGACAACAAGGAGTCCTGGTAGGTTGGAGGGAAGAGGATTGCCCAAAGTAGAGGTATACATACATACATACATGTATATATTGCATGATGATATTTGCTGGTCATTTTCTTTTGTACAGTAATTTTGAAGGATCAATAAACTTAGAACGGCTTTTTTTGTGTTCCAGTGTAATCTCAAGAATAGAGAAGGGATAATTTGGCTCTTCAGTGAAGCTGCAAACAAATAAGGAACCAGAATCTCTGCAGACACAGCCTGAATTCTTGTCCTAAGATTCCTTTAGGATCTTTCCCTTCCCTTTCCAAACTAGAGCAAAATCAGCCTTTAAATTCCAGACACTGAAGCTATCAGTTCAAATCTTTTTATGTCCGATATAGAGAAGAAAAGTCCAAATGTTTTCTGCCAGGATTGAAGAGTTTACTACCTTGTCTGGGTTCTCACAGTTCCTCTCTGTGGAGGTTAGGCAAATTCCTGGTCCACCAAAGAAAGAAACTCACAGAGTATATCACCTTTCTATCAGGTTTTGAGCTGCCTCACGGATTCCCATTGCAAAGTGCCATGACCTAGAATCTTTATGGAGGAAAGATGGTCTCATTAGAGTCACAAGTTCTGGTAGTTGATTATTCTTGGCCATTTTATATAACTGGTATAAGGTTTCTTAGGGCTGGTGCATTAGCACGGTTTATTTTCAAGAAGATATAACATGAACTGAGCCTCATCTGTGCTCTTGCCAATGAATGAATTATGCTGCCAGAAACCCATCAGTCTTCCCTCATTTGGGAGATTGTACCTTTGAATTAATATGGATATGATCTAATTGATCAAATTAGAAGTGACATCTTATGTAGAAGTAATAGAAATTATCTGAAGCTTGCCCTACCATGTCATTAGTAAATCAAAATCAATTAGATTGATCAAGGTTTTTACTTTCCCAAAGAACAGCTCTGGGTCTGGTCCTTATGTTTGATCTCAGTTGGGCAGAGGACAAGATCTCATTTGTGGAAATAGGACAAGCACATACCTTTGTTTTCCTCAAGATGTTGGGGATTTAGTAACAGAACAAATATATTTCTTCATCATCTACTGCCAAATGAAATGGCAGAGACAGTATAAAATATAACATAGCTTTAGGAACTTAAATTTCTTTTTTCCAAAATGAGGGAATGACATTCAACAAATAATCCAGTCAAGCTTCAAATTTAGTGATAATTATACTCAACTATTAAACATTTGCTAGATACAGACAGAAGATGGTAGATGAGACATTTTCTACATGCTGTTTCACTTAATCTTTACAATTACCGTGGGGAGGATATACTGTATTTTCTTTTCTTTTTTTCAGAAGTGAGGAAATGAAGACTTAGAGTTAGAGAAATTTGCCCACGGAAGATGGCAGGGACAAGCCTCTCTTCTCGAGAGGATGCCCTGTGTTTGCCTGTGGAATGTGTCCCAGATAGCTGCCAGCTGCTTTTCATCTCGTAATGCTTCTAAACCAACATTATCACCTCTGGTCAGTGATAAGAGCATTTTGAAAACACTACATTTTCACTTTAAATATGAATTCCCTGAGAGTTTTGTACAACTTGTTTTGATCATATTCACCCCTTCCTGAATTCTACCCATGTTCACCCCTTTCCTTTCTTAACAATTCAGTGTTGTGCCCACCTTTTTGAAAAATCTTTCAAGACCAATTTGTGGTGCCATTTTCATCCGTATGCTCTGTCCAAGCGGCCATAGCAACTCAGATGTACCCTTTGGCTCACCTCTTATATTTCATAACCACAGCTCATGCTTCTCAAATGCACACTAACATCCCAAATGCAAAGAAGATCATGACATCTCCCACCTAGAGTCTCTTGGTGTATTGTGTGCAATGGTTGTGCAGGTTTATTACGAGCTAGCCCCTCTAGAGGCATCTTCCCCATCCTCCCCAAGCTCTGTACTCTTGCAGTCCTGAAATGTCCAGTCTCCTCTCCGGGTCTTTATCTTCACTGTTCCCCATGCCTCAGACAATATAAATGGACCTGATCAGCTTGCGATCAGAGGTGTAGGGACATTGAGCCTTTGGAAAACTGTTCTCTGCAGAGCACTTCCCAACAGGCCATTCATCATTTAGAAATTTCCAGTTGAAAGCAGAGAGACATGTGGTCAACTGACAAAATTTATCTCAGGACCATTTCTTACTTGTACCTTTCCCTCTCTTTAACCCAAGCTTAAAAGCAGAAGAACATCTTTCTACAAGTAAAATTATACCTTTTATGTTTTATCTGGCCTGGGAGGAATCAATAGTTAGGAAGAGGAGGTCAGTTTCCCACTTAAACCACCTACGGATAAAGAAAACTTTTATGCTTGGGTTAGTGCGAAAAGGTTTGAGAGGTTTGTGAAAATTAAGGAATGAAGTCAGGGCAAGATATCAGCATTCTAGTTCATTCTGTTGCTGTGATAATAACATCTCCAAAAGCAACTTGGGGTGGCAAAGATTTATTTTGGTTTGTCCTTCCAGGTCACAATCCATCCTTTAAGAAAGCCAAAGAAGTGGGAAATAGTAAGATCTGGAGAGGACAGGAACTCCACAAGGAGAGCAACAGAACCAGAAATTTGAACACAGGGGTCTTCCCAGAGACTCATACTCCAGCCAAGTACCAGGCAAGGAGATAACCTAGAACCCCTGCACAGATGTAGCCCATGGCAGTTCAGTGTCCAAGTGGGTTCCATAGTAATGGGAAGAGGGACTGCCTCTGACATAAACTGATTGGCCTGCTCTTTGATCACCTCCCCCTCAGGGGGGAGCAGCCTTATCAGGCCACAGTAGAGGACAATGCAGCCACTCCTGATGAGACCTAATTGACTAGGATCAGAAGGAAGGAAAAGAAGACCTCCCCTATCAGTGGACTTGGTGAGGGGCATGCATGAAGAAGGGGGAGGGACGGTGGGATTAGGAGGGGAGAAGAGAGGGGTTTATGGGGGGATTCAAAGTGAATAAAGTGTAATTAATAAAAGTTAAAAAAAAAAAAGCCAAGACAGGAACTCAAGCAAGGCCTTGAGACAAACCATGGTGGAATGCAGCCTTTTAGCATGTCTCCTGGCTCACTGGAGCTCATGCTTAGGGAGTTTTCACATACAGTCTAGGACAGCTTGCCCAGGGAATGGTGTTGCCCACGTCGACAAATGGGCCCTCCTGATTTAATTGATAACTTAGACCATTCCCCACAGGGACTCCCCACAAGCCATCTGGGCTGAGAGATTTCTCAGTAAAAGCCTTCCTCAGAAATGGCTTCAGGCTGTGTCAATTTGACAAGCAAAGCTAAATAGGACAGCAAAGCTCAGAGACATGGAAGATGAATGAAATTAAAAGTAAGGTGCCAATACAAAACTTACATAGAAATAAATTCTTGTTACTAATTTTTGAAATTAGCATATGACATAATGAGTTTAGTTATAGTATATATTATTTTCAGGTGTGTGTATATTGTACTATGCTCATACTACCCAAATATACTCTGTTTCCCCTACTTCCTGACAATATCATGTAACCCCAAAATGGTATGCTTTCTGCATGTTATAAATATTCTATTTATTCAAGTAAGAATATTTAAATATATTCTGAATATGAGAGAAAGGCTATGATATTTGTCTTTGTTTATTCCCATTATCCTTTTTCCCACCCCTGTTCACATTTGACTTGTCTTCTTCATATCTCAAATGTTCTTCTTCCTAATTTTAGGTCATGTGTATGACACATGTACACATTTAAGTATATATTTTTGTATATGACAGAAAATGTGATATTTGTTATTCATAAACCTGTCTTATTTCAGCAAACATGATTATCTAAAGTTTGATATATTTCCTGTATATGACACAATCTTCTTTGTGGCTACATAATTGTATTGTTAATATATACCAGGTTTTAAAATCCATTCTTCTGTTAATGGGCATCTAGGCTGATGACCCATCTTGGCTATTGTGAAACATGCTGCAATAAATGATTATCTGGTGTCTCTTCAGTGTGATGATTCCTTCAGCTATTTGTCCCAGAGTAGTATAGAAGGATCATATGAAAGTTTAATTTTCAGTGCTTTAAGAAAGAGGAATTAAGTTGTATACTGCTGAAATTTAAAAAGGATATTTTCATCTTATTGATAAAGAAATTGAAACCCAGAAAGCTTAAATATCCCAATCTTCGCTATATAGTAAGGAATAGTGAAACTGGAACATGAAATTGGTCAGACCAACATGAACATTCAGAATATGCTGGATCATTCCTATCAAGACTCTCTGTCAATAAAATGATAAAGTATTTCTATCTTGTGAACTAATGTGCTATATCTGAGAGCACAAGGCAGATGGGACTCTAGAAATGACATTTTATCTAAGAAATCAGTGGCAGCTCAGCAGCAAGGGGCCTCTGAAGCTTTGGGCCTCTGAAGGTTGTCAGCCATGCCTTACCAGGTTGAAAGAGTTTGCTGAGCTTTCCTTTTTATATATTTACTCTGAATATGTTTGTGAGCAATAGTTCTCCTGAGAAAGCTTTGGGTTTGTCTTTGTAAGGCACTGTGACTTCTGCATGAAATTAGCAAAACACACTTAGTGTCACAGGGACTGTAACAGTGGCATCAGGGAGACAATGGAGACCCTGGCTGGGGCAAATAGTGAATAAGAAATAAGGTCATTGGCTAGATCCAGAGAATTCATTGTCATTTAACCTTCCTTTCACAACCCCAAGGGATGGGTAGAAGTTATAATGAAGAAAGAAGAATTCATATGAAAGAAGTGTCATGTAGGAATTTAGCATGTAAAGCAGATTGGTTTGGTAACGGTTAAGTGGAGGTCAAATGCAGAATGATGCACTGTCAGAGATATCTTGAGTGTGCACCTTATCTAAGACATGATTGGCATGGAAAATGGTGGAAGACTGGTTTTTTTACTCATCCCTTGGTTAGCTATTATTAACCAAAGTTCCTAATATACACAAGGAAATTGACATGGAATTAAACTATTCGACAGAATGACTAACTGAATGACCAACCCAACCAACCAACCAACCAACCAACCAACCAACCAACCAACCAACCAACCAACCAATCAACCAACTTGCCAACTAACCAACAACAAAACAAAATTAAATGTCCCTGATGAGCAGGACAGCTTTGGTAGTTTCCAGGGCATTGACTCTGTTCAGCATATTCTCTTGAGATTATTGAGGCATGCACTGTATAATATTCATTTTCTATATGTTGAGAAGTAGAAAAGATTGCTAATTTTGTGTTTTCACTACAAATTTATCTGAGAAACAGAATTCTATTGAGAAAGCTTGGTGTTTACCAAAGGAAAGCAAAAGTAAGAACTGTACAAATGAGCCAATAGGAAGCATGGGAGATAACAGAAAGAAGGGTCAAAATAAATAATGAAGAATGTGATAGAAAAGTAAGAGGATGGAGAACAGACCTGGGGAGAGCAAGGGCGAGAGGACAGAAGAACTGTAGATAAAAGAGAAACTGAGGGTGGAAATATCTCTGTGACAAGCTGGAGACCTAAGTCAGCGTAGGCTCCTGGGAGAATATGAGGGTTACTCAAGCAGAGACTCATAGTAGCAGAGGCCATAGAGACTGAAAAGGACATCCTTTAACTAGACTAGTCTCCTAGAGAAGGAGGGGAGTACCAACCTAGCCACAAAAGCTTTGACCCAAAATTTATCCTGCCTACAAGATAGGCAGGGATAAAGAAATAGCAGGTAGAGCAGAGATTGAGGGAATACCCAATCAATGCCTGGCCCAACCAAAGACCTACCCTATCAGAGAGTCCAACCCCTGACACTATGAACAATGCTCTGCAGACAGGAGCCTGACAGAGTTGTCCTCTGAGAGGTGCTACCTAGCAGCTCCTCAAAACAGATGCCAAGACTCACACCCAAACATTGGGTGATGCACAAGGTATCTTGTGGAAAAGTGAGAGGAAAGAAAACAAAAACAAAAAACCTGGAGGTGACAAAAGCTCTACAAGAAGACCAACAGAGCCAACTAACCAGGGCCCAGAGGGGTTTGCTGAGACTGAATCATCAACTAAGAACCATTTAGGAACTGGACCTAGGATCCCACAAAGATTTAGCAGATGGGAATCTTAAACCTCATGTGAGTCATCTAGTAAGGGAAGTAGATACTGTTTTGGACACAGACTTACTTGATAGCATCTTGATTACCTTTCCCTGGAGGACTGCCTTGCCAGACCACAGGGGAAGAGTACATGCTCAGCCCTGATGCAACTTGATGAGCTGGGCGGGAAAGGGAGCTTCTCTTTTCTGAGGAAAAGGGGGAGACTGAGTAAGTGTAACTGAGAAGCTTTCTTGGGGGAATTAAGTGATGAACATACATAAACAATTTTGAGAGAATGGTTGATAGGTTGAAAGATCTTGGTGGGCCAATAGGAGAGACAAGGAAAAAAGTCACAGATAAATGCTCTATTTACTGAAATACTAAGAATTAAGAAAGAACACATAAAAGCTGTGAGGAGATGGGGGGATGGAGGAGGGGGCATGAGGGTGGGATTGGGAAGAGAGGGAAGGAGCTGGGATCAGGCTGAGTTCAAGGCCTGCTGGGTCTACAGTGTGAATTCCAGGACAGCTGGACTACACAAAGAAACTCTGTCTCAAAAACAAGTGAACAAGCAAAAAGAACACATAAAAATGCAGTTTCTTAAAGAAAAGTGTAGACTACCTATAAAAAGTAAGTTTAGATCACTGTTGAATTTCTCAAGAGTGATAGAAGACACTTTAGTATGATAATTTAAATATGTTGAAGGAAAGACCTTTGAATTTAAATTTTCATATCTAGAAAAATATTAAAGTATGAGGACACAGTAAAAATACTCATAAATTAGACCCCTGAGGGCCTATGATTCACAGTAAATTCTCTGAAAATATATTTAGAGGAAATATTCTGACTATCAGGGAAACAGATCTAGAGTGATTTTAGATATTCATGAAAGTAAATAACTTGGAATATTTGACCCACTAATAAAGCAAGGCTCCCTCTAAGTCTATGCCCCAGCAATTATACTTCTGGGAATTCATTCAAGATAAATGGAAGCATACTTACAAGAATTTGAACGCCCACATCCAAAGTGGCCTTATTGCTAATAGCCAAATCAAAATAGGCAGATGTCCAATAGGTAAACAGGTAATTTGCGGTTTAATCACAGAATAAAATTCTACTCAGCAATTGAGCTGAGCTATCTACTGCTTCCTGGCATGATTTAGATAAATCTCAAAAAATATTATGTTGATATAAGGGACCAGATATAATTGGATACTATCTATACTGTATTTCAGGGTGCTAAAATTGTAATCGACAATGAAGAAGTAGATTAGAGATTGTCTTGGGTTGAGTTTGATATGACAGTTTACTGGGTTTTATGACCCCCTGGGATAATTCCTAGTTACAGTGTTTAGGTTAAAATAATAAATGGGAATTCTTAGAAAATTGTTTTGACTAATAGGTAAGTTTTATTAAAGAGAGTTAAAAATTATACAGGTTGGGTTTAAGGAGAAATTTATTAGCATTTCTACGTGTAAGGAACAATGTTAAGATCATACTTAAAGTTGCTATTTTTCAAAAATGGTTGGACAAGCATTTCTTTATTATTATTATCATTTTACTTTGGAGGTTGAGCTCTTTTATTCAGCTAGGTGTAACAGCAAGAGTGCATGACTGTAACGTATACCCTCCTGCTTTATATGATCATTCCGAGAAAGACCTTAATGAATCATGGGGTGGTTTGAATGAGAATGGCTCCCATAGGCTTGAGATACATTTGAATGTTTGGGTCACTGTTGGTAGACTGCTTAGGAAGGATCAGGAGGTGTGGCTTTGTCATCACCAGAGGTTTCAAAAGCCCATATTAGGCCTAGTCTCTCTGCCATGTACTTTAGATCTGATGAAAATTTTTAGGTCTGCTGCTTTGAGCACCATGCCTTCTTGCCTGCTGCTATGCTTTCTGCCACGATGGTTAGGGAAATAACCCTCTGAAACTGTAAGCAAGGTTCCAACTAAATGCTTTTTTTAATAAGCTGTCTTGGTCATGATGTCTCTTCGTAGCAACAGAACAGTAACTGAGAACCACAAGCATAAGTAAAAGTCCCAACAGCATGTGAAGACAATCAAAATAATCAATTCCTAATAGAATGAGGAGCCCTACCATAGAGGACCTTTCATTTCTTGTCTCACTGACACAAATCCAAAAGGATACTAAGGTAAAAGAGTCTCAATATTTGTTTTTATTTTTCTTTTTAAAGGTTTATTTTATTTTAAGTTATGAGTATAGATGTAAGTCTCTGTATGGGCATGTACACATGAATGCAGGTGGTCACACAGGCCAACAGAGGGTGTCAGGTCCCCTGGAACCAGAGTTGCAAGTAGTTGTGAGACTGCCATCTTCATGGTATGGGTTCTGAGACCGAGATCATCTCTCTGCAAGAGCAATGCATGATTTTGACTTCTGAACTGTCTCTTCAGCCCAAAGACTATTTTCAAATACTATCTAGTTAAAGGTAAAAAAAAAAATGTAGATTTCAATGAGCAGGAGCTGGTGGTACATGCCTATAATCCCAGCATTCAGGGAGGCAGAGACAGATGAATCTCTGTAAATTCAAGGCCAGCCAGCTCTACAAAGTGAGTCCAGGACAGCCAAGGCTGCATAAAAAACCATGTCTCAAAAAAAAAAAAAAGTAAAATTCAAGTGCAAAAAGTACAAGAAATAACATTACAACAATTTTAAGTTAACAAAATACTACTAAAATTTGCAAGTGTCCATTTGGTTCTTCCAAAAAGCAGACAGCAATGGACAAGCAACAGGAGATTTATTGAAGAATTCTCTACCCCTGCCACAAGGCACTGAAAGATGGGAGCAGGATGGATTGTAGAAAGCCCCTAGACAGCAATATAGGTTTGAAAGCCATAAAAGGAGAGAGGAAATGAGATGATAAAGTGGAAGGAGCCGTGGCTGACTCCACATCACGGAGAAATATGTGGCCAGTGGAAAATTTTCTGTTGGGAGAAACTTGTGCTGGTTCTGATGCTCTTGGCCCCTCAGAAGCAGTCTTAAGGGTATCAGGCCTTGGCAGAAATGTGCACTAAGGGCCAAATATGTGGCCCCCACAGGCTGTCTGTTGACTCTCCTCAGAGAAGGTTCTCTTGAGGAGAGATGTGAGCATTACAGACAAATTATTGCCCATACTCCAGAAGACATTTCAGAACTGCTGTTTCAGCTACCTTAAAAAAAAAATACTTGCAGACAAAATCTACCAAACTCTTTTTAAGTCACACAGTACCGGCTTTTTCTTCTAAGAGCCAACAAAAAGAAAGTTACTTTGAAAATTAACCTTGCTGAGACTTCAGTATCCAAGGAGAGTATATTGTTATTCTGGCAGGGGTGAACTAGATCCACAATATATCTACATTTTCCTGCTTAGTTTTTTTGTTCTGTTTTGTTTTGTTTTGTTTTTTACCATAATCCATCTTAAATACCAAAGTAGGCCATGCATGCATTGATAACTTGGGCGTTAATCTTTCTCTTCTCTAAATAGTGGCATGAAAGAGATTGGAATGATGAATTGGGGGAAAACTGATAGAGGGAAGATAATAACAGCTCATGATTACCATTCCTAAGGTGTAGCCTCTTCTCTAAAAGCCACTGTCTCCATTAAGTGAAGTCACCTTCAGAGATTCTAAAATATGGTGAAGCCACAATACAGTGAAGCCAGACTGTTGTTATTGAATCTCAGCATTTCACCAGAATACATGAAACTTCACTTTGCTACTCTTCTAAAGGGAAGCCATGTTTGGTGCTCTGAGGCCATCGGCCACGTTTCTAATAGCTGAAATGAATGGAACAAGAAGCTCAGCTTTGAAACCAACAGAAACATAGCTGTCGCTTCTTATTTTCTGATTTTGCACATCATCAGCTATGTGATATGGCCAAAACTGTCATGAAGATAGGATTTACATAATGTATATGGATATTGCAGTGCCAGGTAGACAGCTAAAGTGTCTTTTTTTTTTTTTAAGTAAATGAATATAAACTGTTCACCCTAATCCTTAGCGGTGGCTTCTCCCACTGTACTAGTCTCGCGGTTCAGTCTCTTCTATTCTGTAGTGAAGGATATTGGCTATATCTAAGGAAGAGCAGATGTGGATCTAGGGTACACATAACATGGGTCAGCAGTAAGGGGAGCCACAGAGGCGCTGGGGACTCCCAGCTTTGTGCATATTGGAAATATGCATACCAACAGAAGTGGCCTTGTGGACTCAAGAGTCTGTTGATATGCTGACCTGTCAGGGGGTGAACAGAAGACAGATTGACTTGAACTAATTAGGCTGAGGCGTTCATTTGCATGTGAAACTCAAGCTTATGGAGTTTGTCTTTTTGTTCCACGCTGGTGCATCATCTGGGACCCTCTGACGCAGCTGTTAGGATCTTGGCATTAAACAGCAATGTATGTGGTATATTACTGCTGTCTCTCCTGGCACCAGCCCCTCATTGGCAAGACATCAGTTACCTAGGCGTATCTATCTCTTTAGGTAACTCAGTGCAGTGAGGGAAAAGGAACAAAAAAACAGAGACCTGATATTCTAGGATCTTTTTTCCCATATGCACTAGTAATCTAATAAAAGGATTTTTTTTTTTACCTAGCAAGTGTTCTTTTATCTGGTTGTGTTTAATTTCAGAAAGTTAAAACCATCTGTTTATGAATAGAGATTTAATTATGAAATAACCTAATTTTTGGGAAATGGAAGGGAAGCATAAATTCATTTTCTACATGAAACAACTCTTAATTATGTTAAATCTAGAAATAATTTTCTTCCTCAGTTAATGATATGAGATATGCTTCTGTAATTTTTATATCATCTTTTGGTATACCTAGAAACAGCATTGATTTGAGCTATAATGCACTAATTTGTTTCTCTTGCATAATAAGTGAGAGGGAAACACAAGCGAAATAAATTTTAAAAATTGTATTCCTGAATACTAGCTCCTAATTTTGAATTAGTGCTGATTAATGAATTCTTCTGCTGCAGAGATACACTTGAGAATCTAGGATTTTCTTTGCTGTCTTCTTGTCAGCTATGCAAGTGCTTCCAAAAATGGAAAGGAAGAACCAGTGGTGGGGTTTCCTCTGGTTATTAATTGGCAAGGGACTCAATAGAGGGGATTCGGACAGTAGATGAGTGATTATAATAAAGAAAAACCGAGTCGTCTTATCTCTGACTGCCAATCACCATTTAACATAGACTTTTATTTGTACGAATACATATTACTTCCTGCTGGCATCATTCTCCGGTAGCCAGGACTCTTCATCTCTGTAAGCTGTGTACTCAGTCTTTGCAAGACTGCATCAGAACTCTGGAGGGATGAAAATAACAAATAGAGATAGATATTTTTTTCTTTTTTCTAATTAAAACTAGAAAAGTCAAAACAGTAAGAGAACACAAGGAGCATCATTCACCTGTTGGCCTCAATTAGCTTACAGTGAGGCATGATGGACATTTCAGAATGCATTCTTCAACTTCATGAGGCTTTTAGTTACTTTAATTTTTCTAGGGTCTCCTCTATCAGTTCTGATCATGGCCACAAACTTTGTAGGGAATGTCTTAGAATAATTATTACTAAGAATGGTAGGCTAAATTACCCTGTTAAAATGACTTTATCTTTTATGTAAGAAAACAAGTTCATATATTAAAAAGTTATTGATTTACAGCTAGATGACATGTACGGTTAGAGAGGAGTTTTTCTTCTAAGCACAAGGTTTATGTCACAGAAAACCAACACACATTCATAGCAATCTAAAAGTTTGTACATGGCACAAATAATACATCTTGTCTTTAAAAAATGACTTTGAAACATTGAAATGGAGCACAGTATACAGAGAGATTAGGTAATAACTTTCACCAAAGGTGAAACAGAACAGAATAAACTCAAGTAAGGAATTTTATTGGCCTGTGTCATCCTCCTAGTACACTCAGGACAACTGCATTTGCAGTAAGCATCTGTTTCACTTTCATCAGTGCATCTACATGTAAGATGCTTTGGTACTTGAAGTCCACGTCAGATCTCGTGTCCAGTGTACTTGTAGCTAGTTCTAAGAACAGAAGTTGGAAAGCAGAACTTTGATAGTTACATGATACAGCATAGAACAAATGACCTTAAGGAACTGAATAGTTACAAAAAGAGAGAAAAAAAATGAAGTAGATCACCCAGAGAGTTAGACTTTGAGACATAGACTTGAATTTCCTCACAATCTCATTTTAAAGCAATAAAACAAAAACTATTAAAAAGATTTTGAGCAATAAATGTGATTGAAGACACCTGTAAGGCGAAAATAGAATCAAGCATATGGGCAGTCACAACCATTGTGTCAAGCTCCTAGTGAATTAAGTACTTCAGAACAACGGCTCAAGTTTGTGGGATCCAGACATTTCTTTCAGTTGTCAGAAAAATATATCTTTCTTCTAAAGTACAATTGATCTATTTTTACATAATTAACTAGAGATAGAAAGGACATGAAGGTGGTTCACTTAAGAAGAAATGTCTAGAGAGTAACTGTAGATGTGGCTGGAGATACACCGACCTGACTTGAATCAATTTGGTGAGAAGGATCTAAGTGTTTAATATCTTTTAAAAGCCTTGATGTAAAGTCTCCAAGCATTTGGATATAGGAGGCTGTCTGGGACTGCTGCCATCTCCTAAGGTTTATAGTCTCTAATCCCAACAGCTATAATTAAGAATAATACTCAAAGAGGACACCTCAGAGAGCAGGCCATAAACTTTGGAGATCAAATGAACCTTACCAGGTATGAGAGAGTTCCATCTAGGAACTTTTCCTACTTCCAGAATAAGGCATTTCCAATGTCTTTTTTTAAAATTTTTATTTAACTTTTATTAATTACACTTTATTCATTTTGTATCCCCCCATAAGCCCCTCCCTTCTCCCCTCCCAGTCCCCCCTCCCCCCCTTTCTGCATGCATGCCCCTCCCCAAGTCCACTCCACAAGGAGAGCAACAGAACAAGAAAATTTGAACACAGGGAACTTCCCAGAGACTCATACTCCAACTAAGGACTATTCATGGAGATAACCTAGAACCCTAACAATGCAGCCACTTCTGATGAGAACTGATAGACTAAGATCAGAAAGAAGGAGAGGAGGACCTCCCCTATCATTTCCAATGTCTTACCAATGTGATTTTAGAATTTTCGAAGGACTAATTGTGTGTGTGTCTGTGTGCCTGTGTGCATTCCTTCTCTGATAGAAGAACATAAAGGGTTTCTCTGACTTCTTTTATTATTGCACATTGATTGCATTGGGACAAACAAGCTTTCTTTCACATGTGTACCTTCTCTAGATCAAGAAGAGTCACAGAGACCTTATGTAAAATCACACCATCCTAGGCTTCGGACTTTGAGCTTATGCTAATTTTGCAGTGGATTATTGGCTGTCTGTTCTGTGGGTAAATAAACTACATCTTATGAATGAGAACTAAATTTGGCATCCAGAAAGACATAACAGTACACACTAGTGATATTTGTGAAAATGCTCTTTCCAGCATCTAACAACACCAGGGTGACATATTTTTCATTCATCATGATGCATGATACTTGATAACATCTTTTGCCTGATGATAGGTTAGCAGAAGTAGCATGTGTGAGCTCATGATCCACACTTGGTGGCCATTCTACACTCTTTCCTCACTGCTGTTCTGACTGTGGAAGTCCACAATGAAATGTAATTGAAATTCAGTTTGGTTCCCTGAGCGCTGTGAACTGATCGGTTTATAATTCAACTATCAAATCATTATTCTTCGGTGTACCCTTATTTGGATTGTGAATTACTTAAGCTTGCATGGGGGCCTACTATTGGGTCTTGATATGATATGGAACATTTCCAAAGACAGATATCAGAGTTTGATTTTATTCTTCACAACAAGAAAAAAAATCATGGGCAAATTTGGTACGTTGTCTTCACCAAAACCCAACCTTACTACCCTGATCTGAAAATTCTAGTTTCTCTATCTACAGTATTTTGTTGTTGCGATCTGGGCTAATATTCTTAAGAGAATACATTGACAAAATTCCCTGTCATCCCATGCTAGGTGTACATGGTGAAAAGAAAGTGTATAAAATATTCCCATTGTGATAAGCCACATTGTGATAAGCTATCAAATTGGCTTTGATGTTTTGAATACCTCCCACAGATACTTCATAATTTATTCTCAGTCTATCTTACTTTAATAGTGCATGCAAATATCACAAAAGCACAAATAACAGTACAGTTTACCTGCTGCCCATACTAAAAGGCCAGGAGTATCTTTGATTTCTTTCTATTCCCCTCTTCTCACATTAAATTTGTCAATAAGTTTGGCTAACTGCCCTCTAAGAATGCTTTGAGAATTCCATGTAAAGTTTAGGCATCAGAGAAGTATTTTTATTATTATGGTAAAAAAAACTTAAATAACTTTCTCTTATAATTTTTAAAGTACAGTTTGGTGTGAAAAATCTACTTCATCTACCCTATCTCTTGTCACTCTCTTTCTTCTTCACTTAAACTCATCACAATTTTCCCTTTATCTATTTTTTGAATGGGCCAAGATCTTTTTGTTCTGTGTGTTTGAGGTTATAAGAATACAAAGAATGGCATTAATAATGTTAATAACTGAATGTATTAATTATTTACAATGTATGATTCACATACAATATATGTGATAAATAACATATAATAAACAAACATATACAATAAACAATATATATAAACAATAAACAAATATATAATAAATAAATATAGTGTTTATTAGTTATTTCATATCTGTATTGAAATGTAGATTATTACTGTATACATTGAATAAGTGAACAAATTAAGGTATAAAAGAATGACCAAAATCATTCCCTAGTAATTATCATTATGAGTAAAGGAGTAAAGTTTTTCTTTCTGTGTTCTGTTTCAAGGTACGATGATTTTTTTCCTCATTGGTTAGTGTCATTTTTTTTTCTACTTCCTATATTAAAAATTTCACCTTAAGCATCATTCTGAGAGAAATGGTTATGTACATCTCTCTAGCTCTTAGATCCTATCATTACAGCTTTTTAACTTTAGACTGTACATCACCATTTGAAACTACATATCTATTATTGATTTACTTTCTAGCTGAAATATTAGTACTCTTTTTTGATTAGGGTTTGAGAGCAGATTTTTTTGGGCACATTGAGCCACATGCTGTCTCTTGAAACTGTTCAACTCAGTTAGCATAAGGGAACAAACATGAGTATGTTCCAATAACATTTTAAAAAGAAAGAAAGAAATATAGCTACTGGGTTGGAATTTACCAAAGGAGTCATTGTCAATTCATTTAGTGGTATAAATCTTGGGAACCACCTGTGCTTTCTCATGCTGTTGCAGTGCCCAATAGAGAGCATGCACATAATATTTATTTAGAATACATCTATTGATTGAATGAGGGGCAGCTTCCTGTAGAGTCAGTAGGAGTAGCATCTTACTCTCCTATAAAGGACACAATCCATCATGATATGGAGTGACAAGGGAGTTACAAAAATAAATAGAACTTGTTCCCGTTTGCCCAATACATCCCCTTTCAATACATTTTAACTTGGCCTAAATCATAATTTTCTTTCGATCAGCTACTTTTATCTTGTTTTGTAAGATCACCCTTGATCCTGTCTAACTGAAGGACAGAAATTGCTTTTGTGATTCACAAGAAGTCATTTAACTTTTGTCTCAAAGTTTATAAAGCAATATTTTAAAGATCCACAACCAAATAATTCTTTAAATGTTTGTCTTGTACATCTGTCATAGTAGCCATTCAAGAATGATGTTTAACTATTTTCAGCTACCTAATGACATCTATTATCATCCTGGATCACAAAGTTCTACTATAACAATAATAGCATGATCTTTGTTCTTTTGAATCTGAATCTTGGCACAAAAGTCTCATGAATTGAGATGTTGGACCCCACGTTGTGATAAGAAAATAAGTTGTTTTACAGTGAGTTAAGACGAAACAAGTAATAACAGTAAAGAGAGTGATAAAATGGAGCTGAACAGATTGCTTGCCAGGCAAGAGTAAGACCTGAGCTCACATTCCCAGAACTCATGTAAAAATCTAGGCAGAGTTGCGTGTGCCTGCACACCCAGTACTGAGACAGAGCTAGACAGGCGAACCCCATTGGCTGGCTGCTCAACCAGTCTAGCCAACCAGTGAGCTCCAGCTTTAATGAAAGACCTTATTTAGAAAAAAAAATAAGGTAGAGTAAGACACTTGATGCTGTCCTGTGGTCTCCATTAGCTCATGCATGAATGTGAAGCTGCACGTACAGACAGACACCCTCCCCCCACACACACACAGAAGAGGGGAAATCATGTTAATGTAGAATATTTCATGTCTGAACACATATATTTGCTATGAGGGGTCTGTCACTGGAAGCTTGGTCTTACAATAAAAAAGAATCTGTGCAGCTTGGTGATTTTTAAAAAGTTGTCAATTTCTTTTCCTGTGAATATTATAGACAAAACATTATATTTGTGAAAATACATTTTCTGTGAAAGTTCAGTTGACTTTTCAGTATCTCTCTAAACTTTCCTTTTCATTTTCTCACCTTGTGAGGGCATTCTTGCATGGTCTTTTCTAAGACATAGACCCTTCGTGTACACACTTGCCTTTAACCCCTCTGAACATAGTAGAATCAAAGTAACCTACTTTTGAACCTGGTTCTAACCTCCATACTGTGATATTTTCCATTTGCTTGAGAAGGGAATTAGCCCTGTGGGGGAAAATGACTCAAAAAAGCCTTTAAACACTTGCTCCCTAAAATTTGCTCAGAAAAGTTCCAATTTTGTGACTGGTGGCTTTTCATCAACGTACTCCAGCAGAGAGCTGTACACAGGGGTCCTCGGTAAGATAGGATGATGTTCTATCGTCAAATATGTCTTGATAGCAAGGCAGGATGATTTACCAATATACTAAATGAAACTTATGCAAGAGCTGTTCAGAGGGTTTGCTTAATAACCATCAGTTTACTGCCAAAGTGTTACCTAAGACACTAAACTCTACACTTGAGGAAAGTTCCTCTCCAATTAAGGGGAACATACCTTGTTTCAAGGTCATTTTATTTACCTTTTTAGATCACCAAATACTATATCTGTCAGAGTAAAGCCCTGGCTTCATTATTTATGTTGGCACATAATATAAACTTGTCTGTAGTTTTCTGAAGCCCCCTAATAGATCATAGGTCAAATGCTTTATCTGATGTATAAATAGCACTCATCATCCTTTCAATTTCCAACAGTGCTTTAGAAATAAAAAACAGTTGTGTCTGTGTGTTGCTTTCCAGTGTTCATCTGTGTAAAATTAGTTTGTACTATTAAAGATAAAAGCAAGATAAATGAAAGTGGATTTTATTGACTTGTTTTAATTGAAAAATTAAAAGCTATAGCCACTTTGTTTCATTACAAAACTCAGGCCTTCTGCTTTTGCCTTCATGATATTCCTTTCTTATGAGTATTCCATGTTAAAAAAAATAAAATGAAATTAAAGGTTTGTATGTGCAAGTTTTCCATGTGCTAAACCTGTACAAAGCCTGGGTCATCTATCACCATGTAGCAAGGCAATAGAATCTTTTGCTTTAGAGTCTCACTGGAAGGTTTTCTATGTGAATCACAGACTTGAAGATCAGCTGAACCCCAGCTAATTCTATAGTTCAGATGGTGGCTCAATTATGTGTGTCTTCTTCCTAAGGTCAATATTAATTACTTCCTTGTTGGACCATGTGAATTCTTCTTTTTCATAGTATTTGTATCTTCTAGGACATGACACACATTTCATTGTTTTGCTTTGTATTTTTTTTTTAAAATCGTTCCCTGGAGGTATTCTACATGGCAGAACTTCTGGATCTTTGTTGGAATCACTCATGAAGAACTAGAAAGAAATTAATGTTTGGAAAGGTCTATATTCTAGATAGCTTGAGTCACCTGAGGTATGGACATAATGTTGGAATCTTTAAAGTGTTCCTTTAAAAAGTTTTATGGAGGATGAGAGAAAGTACCATTTTCTTAGTTCATTTTTTTCTGTCTTGTCCTCTTGCTAAAAATGAATGCATGGAGAGGTAATTTATAAAGAATAGAGATATATTTTATTTATAGTTCAAGAAACTAGAAAATTTAGGATCATCTGGGGAGGGCAATCCTGTCACATGACAACATGATGGATGGCATCACATGGCAAGATAAAAAGACAGGGGAGCTTGGGTTTCTCTCCCTCTTCTTGGTAAGACTCTTATATATGGAATTTATTAGAATGGTTTCCAAGCTGTGGTTCAGCTAGTCTAACAATTGCTCTCTACCAACAGAAAGTCCAAGAATCCAGTAGCTAGATGTTCAGTCTCGAAGGCTGCATGTCTCACCTGGTCTTCAGGTATGTCAGAATCCCAAAGAAGCAGACCAATGCCAGTGAAGGAATAAACTTTCTGGTGAGAGTGAGAGCAAGTAGGCACATACACACACACACACACACACACACACACACACACACAGAGAGAGAGAGAGAGAGAGAGAGAGAGAGAGAGAGAAAGAGAGAGAGATTGAATCAGCTTTCTTTTTTCATGTCTTTTAAATAGGTTGCTGGCAAAATGTGTGGCCATGTTCTTTACATAGGGGTCAGCAGAATGAGTGGCCCAGATTGAAGGTGGATCTTCCCCCCTCAAAAGATCTGGATTAAAGGTGTGCCTTCCCACCTCAAGGATCCAGATTAAAAGTAAGTTTTCACTTAAAATGTTTTAATTAAGGGGAAAAAAATCCCTCACAGGTGTGCCCAGTCATTTAGGTTTTAGTTCAAATTGTAGTCAAGTTGACAATCAATAATAACCACCACAAGCACTCCATCCTCATGACCTTATGTAATTTTAATTACATTCCACAGAATTCAGTTCCAAATTTCATTAACATACAGATTCAGGGATTGGCACACATTAACGTTAAAGATATAGTCTGTATCTACCTGCTTCCTTCAAAGTGGAATGTAGGCTTTGACTAGGAAAACTTGCTGGAAGTGACTATCATTGTTTCTGAAAAGGTGAAAAGGAATGGACAGGAAACAAATGTTGTTTGGCATCAGGAATGAAAGAATGTACAACATACGCAAATTTCCCAACATACTACCTGGTTGGTTTTGTTTTCTATGAGAAGTAGAAATTCTACTTCCTGTAACCAAGACAGTTACAATGACTCCTTCCCGCACTGGTTATGTTGAATGTATTTTTGATTTCCAGTAAAGTAATTGACCCTCAGAGGAATTTGATTCAAATGTGTCACAGAGTGGGCAAGTCACAAAATTAGACATGGAACGTGCTTCGCCTGTCTGTCTGTAGGCAGCACCGGCATCAAGATAATGAAGGCAGCTTTCGGGGATGTTGAGGAAGGTGCATGAACCTTACGAGAGACCTTGTACAGCTGTTTGGTGCTTCAGTGTAGGGTGCACGTGCCCTTAGTTACGATCTACTCACCCATCTGTGCATCACGTCCTGTCTACGCTATATTAGTCCGTTTAGTCTTTGCCACTTCATATCTAATAAGTGAATAGTTATTCATTTGCTGATTATTTTAGAATTGATTTAACTATATTTCTCATGAGTGCACATTGATTACACCTACATTTTCTGGGACACAGTGAAATAGTCTAAAACTATTAGAGTAATAGGTTATCTAAAGACAAGGCCGAGGTTCCTCTGGAGTTGCTGTGCTACTGTCCACACCACAACACCCTGAGTTTGGAGCCTGAATAGACTTTCATGGGGGCTGACTTTTGAAACAGACCTAGCATAGAGGTCAGGGTAGGTGGGGTGGGAAGCACATTTCAATCATTATTGCCATGGAAACAACATTTGTTTGGAGGACTACTCTTGTTTTATTCCTAGTAATAGTTGCAGGTTACCCTGAGCTAGTATTGTCCTATGGCTCATAATTAACCAAGGGGTAGACTTTAAGAAGACATGGCTCATTAAATAGAAATCTCTCTGTTGTTGTCTGACAGGCTGGGTTAGACTGAAGGTGTAGAAAATAAATGCTTGACTCTTGATACAGGAAACTAAGACTATGACTTTACAAAAAGACATCTAACTCTACCTTAGCAAGAGCATATACTTACAAATAGGTTGCTATATCATGGTTCTTTTTTCATATTTTTTATTTTAATTTTTATTAATTACACTTTATTCACTATGCATTCCCTGGTAACTCCCTCCTTCCTCCCCTCCCAATCCCATCCTCCCTCCCACTTCTCCACTCATGTCCCTCCCCAAATCCACTGATAAGGGAAGTCTTCCTCTCTTTCCTTCTGATCCTAATCTATCATGTCTCATCAAGAGTGGCTGCATTGTCTTCCTCTGTGGCCTGGTAAGGCTGCTCCCCCCCTTAGGGAGCGGTGATCAAAGAGCAGGCCAATCAGTTCATGTCAGAGACAGACTGTGTTCCCATTACTATGGAACTCACTTGGAGACTGAACTGCCATGGGATGCATCTATGCAGCGGTTCTAGGTTATGTCCATGCCTGGTCCTTGGTTGGAGTATTATAGTTCTTGCTTTCAACAATTTCAAGATAAATTCATTTTTTTTTCCCTGTGAGTTCATCAGATGTTCAAAAGGAAAAAAAAAAGTATTCTATCTAAGGGAATAAGCTTCACAAATTTGAAAAAAAAATCCAACAGAACAAAATACAAACCTAAGCTTTGAATTTCAATATAGGAAAGAAATGAAGTTTAAAAGTGTCTTATAATGATCATATTATCAAACAGCTGAAGTGTGGCAGGGAAATGGCATAACAGGAGGTTTTATTTATTCATTTAGAGGAATTTTGTCTCATTGGTTTGTACTCCAAGAATGCCAATCAAGAGGAACAAATTTCTCATCTGTTTTCCTGCTAATAAAAAATAATTGGTAACTGCTTGCATAGAGATATTGTCATGTGTTTCTGACTTGTTTGTTCCAATAACTTGGTCATTTCCTGCCAATGACCAGAACAGGGCACATTTTTTTTTTTTTTTTGTAGGGAGTGCCCCTTTACACAGATGACACACTTCCCTGGTATCTTGAAATATTTCCCATTTGCAAAACAAAATGACCTTATGAGACAGGCATGTGGAAAGTAGAAGCAGTATTTTTTTTTCTTTTTATTTTTAATTATACTTTATTTACTTTGTATCCCCCCTCTAGTTCCCTCCCTCCTCCCCTCCCAATTCCTCCCTTCCTTCCCCTTTTCCACACACTTCCTTCCCCAAGTCCACTGGTAGGGGAGGGTTTCTTTTTCTTCCTTCTGATCCTAGTGTGTTAGGTCTCATCAGGAGTGGCTGCATTGTAGAAGCAGTAATTTTAAACTAGCTTTTAACAACATGATCAGTCACTTGGCTGGAGCACTTACCAACTACATGTGAATTTCTTTGGTTTCTAATATATTTTCCTGTTGTAGTATAATATTCAATACCAAATGAACTTTGGAAATTAGAACTTAAGTTTATGAGAAATCTGACCTGTCCACTGCTTGGGTAGGAGATAGTAGCAATTGTCTGGTACACCTAAGATGTGTACTCCTGGGGTTTTACTTTCATTGGAAAGATAACTTGTTTTTTCCTGATTTTGAAAGTAGATAATTAGATTTTGGAGAACAGTGGATTTCTATTATACCAACACTAGATCTTACTATAGATTGTTCTGCTAGGGCTTAAAGACAAGAGATCACAGTGTAACTGGGTGTGTAATGCTTCTCCAGAAGGGAGTGTCTAGAAGGTGAAGACAGTAATGAGAACACGATTCAAAATTGAAGACATAGTTTGAAGTCATTCTTGACCCTTTAGTTTCTAATTGCAATCAATATGTAATAGTCTGATTCTAATGTCATTGCAGATTCCATTATGCTTGCTGTAGTCTTGTTTTTACCCTTTAAAATAACACATGTGAAGGAGATCAAGGGGATACAAATTGGAAAAGAAGAAGTCAAAGTATCACTATTTGCAGATGATATGATAGTATACCTGAGTGACCCCAAAAATTCTACTAGAGACCTCCTATAGCTGATAAACACCTTCAGCAAAGTGGCTGGATACAAAATTAACTCAAAAACATCAGTAGCCCACCTGTATACAAAAGACAAATGGGCCAAGAAAGAAATTAGGGAAACAACACTCTTCACAATAGCCACAAATAACATAAAGTACCTTGGTGTGACTCTAACCAAGCAAGTAAAAAACTTGTATGAAAAAAAATCTTCCAGTCTCTGAAGAAAGAAATAGAAGAAGATATCAGAAGATGGAAAGACCTCCCATGCTCATGGCTTGGCAGGATTAACATAGTAAAAATGGTCATCAACTGATTCAATGTAATTCCCATCAAATTACCAACACAATTCTTTACAGACTGTGAAAAAAAATCCACAACTTCATATGGAATAACAAGAAACCCAGAATTGCTAAAACAATCCTCTATAATAATAGATCTTCTGGAGGTATCTTCATCCCTGATCTCAAGCTGTACGATAGAGCAACAGTAATAAAAACTACAAGTTGCTGACAGAGAAACAGAATGGTGGCTCAATGGAATCAAATAGAAGAACCTGAAATAAATCCACACCCTTATGGACACCTGATTTTCAACAAAGATGTTGGCATTGTATGGTTTTGGAACCATACAATAGAAAAAAGATAGCATCTTCAATAAATGGTGCTGGTCTAACTGGATGTCTATATGTAAAAAAATACAAATAGATCCATACCCCTCACCTTGCACAAAACTAAAGCCCAAGTGGATCAAAGACTTCAAGATAAAACCAGACACACTAAACCAGTTAGAAGAAAAAGTGAGAAAGAGCCTAGAACTCACTGACACAGGAGATAACTTCCTGAACAGAAGACCAACAGCACAGACTCTAAGATCAACAATTAATAAATGAGACCTGATGACACTGAAAATCTCCTATAAAGCAAAGGACACTGTTTTCAGAACAAAATGACAGCCTACCGATTGGGAAAGGATCTTCACCAACCCAACTATATCTGACAAAGGGCTAACATCCAGAATATATAAAGAACTCAAGAAGTTAAACAGCAACAAATCAAGTAATCCAATTAAAAAATGGGATATAAAGTTAAACAGAATTCTCGATAATAGAATGCCAAATGGCAGAGAAATACTTATAGAAATGCTCAATATCCTTAGCTATCAGGGAAATATAAATCAAAACAACCCTGAGATTTCACCTTACACCCATCAGAATGGCCAAGATAAAAAACTCAGTGACAACACATGCTGAAGAGGAAGTGGAGAAAGGGGACCCTCTTTCATTGCTGGTGGGAATATAAACTTGTACAAACACTTTGGAAATCAATCTGGCGCTTTCTCAGACAATTAAGAATAGCACTTCCTCAAGATCCAGCTATGCCACTCCTAGGCATATTCCCAAAATATGCTAAAGTATACAACAAGGACATTTACTCAACCATGTTTGTAACAGCTTTATTTGTAATAGCCAGAACCTGGAAACAACCCAGATGCCCCTCAATGTGGAACAGATACAGAAATTGTGGTACATTTATACAATGGAATACTACTCAGCAATTAAAAACAAGGAAATAATGAAATTTGCAGGCAAATGGTGGGAACTAGAAAAGATCATCCTCAGTGAGGTATCCCAGGAGCACAAAGACACACATGGTATATACTCACTTATAAGTGAATATTAGACCTATTATATAGTATAAACATACTAAAGAAACTATACACCTAACAAAACTAAGGAAGAACTAAGACTCTGGGTAAGATGCTCAATTATCATTCAGAAAGGCAAATGGGATGGACATTGGAAGAAGGAGAAAACAGGGAACAGGACAGGAGCCTACCACAGGGGGACTCTGAAAGACTCTACCCTGCAGGCTGTCAAAGCAGAGGCTGAGACTCATAGCCAAACTTTAGGCAGAGTACAAGGAATCTTATGAAAAATGAGAGAGATAGAATGATCTGGAGGGGACAGGACCTCCACAAGGAGAGAAAAAATCTGGACACAGGGGCCCTTTCTGAGACTGATACTCCAACCAAGGACAATTCATAGAGATAATCTAGAACCCCTGTACAGATGTAGCCTGTGGCAGCTCAGTGTCCAAGTAGGTTCCCTAGTAATGGGAACAGGGACTGTCTCTGGCATGAACTCAGTGGCTGGGTCTTTGCTCACCTGCCCCTGAGGAGGGAGCAGCCTAACCAGGGCACAGAAGAAGTCAATGCCTCCAGTCCTAATGAGACCTTATAAACTAGGATCAAAGGGAAGGGGTGGAGGACCTCCTCTATCAGTGGACTTGGGGAGGGGCATGCAATGAGATGAGGCAGGGAATGTGGAATTTGGAGGGGACTAAGGAGGGGCTACAGCTGAGATACAAAGTGAATAAACTGTAATTAATAAAACAATAAATAATTAAAAATATAAAAAAGTAAAAATAAAACATACATGTGCTTCCAGTACAGAAAGAGCTTAAAATCTTCATGCCAATGCTTCATGTCAGTTGCTTGGGTCTAAACAAGTATTTGAAATTCAAGTGTCATTTTGTTGAAATTTTCTTGCTAATTAAAGACAAATAATAATTTTATTTGTTCTTTAAAATTATAAATGTGTTGCAAGATATTTGATCACACTGTGAACCCCAAATTTGTATTGTTTTCTGGGAAAAAAAAGAAACCTGTTTCCAAACGGAACCCTAGGTCAAGAGGCAGAGAGCAAGCAACCAGTTGACAGGAAGTAAACTTAGGAAAATCTTGGAGAGAAAGAGGAAGTCGGGGTGGCCAGTGATAGGCACAGGATGTAGGAGTGAGGAACAGTGACTTTTTGAAGCAATGTGGAGAAGAAGGATTCCGTTTTTCGGACATCAGTTGAGCAGGAAGGTCAACTAGGTTCTTTCTCTCCCTCTCTGAACTAGCCTCTGGTTCCCAAGTGTTTATTGGTAAAATTGAATGTTTAAGATTTTGTTTAAAACAACACAAATGTATTATATATCTAAAGCAAAAATATTCAAACAGTACATTTGTATAAAAAAGAAAAGTAAGTAACTTTCTAATGGGGACCCGGGAATTGAGATTCATCTAGGAAATTTTATCCTAGAGATGAAAATGGACTATTAGCCAAAGCCCTGCTGCAAGAGGAAAGGCTTATCTTCTAAAAGACTGCCCATGTGGGCATGTTTTCTGAGTTTAGATGTTTAAACACACACGCAAGCATGTGTTTCATGCTATGAAACTGGATAAGGACAGACCACATTTTTGTTTTTCCACCATTGGAATAATTTTGGCAAACATTGCAATAATTTTGATTTTCCATTTCTCTCTATATATTATGTCATTTTCTGTTAACATAGGCAAGAATTCTAACCCAGAGGCAGGCCTTATAGTCAGGGTGTCTGTTAGCAACTTCTCCACTCCAGCCTCTATTCCCTAGATTTAGAAGTAATGATTGTACTTGGTGTGATGTGTATCTTTCCATATCCTTCTTAAATTGTCCCAGCACTCTACATATAAAGCAGAAATTTTAATTGCCTACCCAACATATAGTTTTTTTTACTGTCATTCTATAATATATTTTAGTAAATACCTGAATGTACATTAAGTCACTCGATTTCTACCCAACAGGATCAAAGTTCCTCAACCTTTATTACATGAGACTTGAAGCCCAGAATCTCCGAACTATGGACAATCCTTTCTGTTCCATAAATTCTGTAGTTACACATTATTATCAAAAATGTTTCCTGCATTTTAAGAGATTGGAACTTTTGCTGTACCTCACAGACTGTTCATAATAAATTTTAAGGCCACTTAAGATTTAAAACTACTGTCCTACTGTGTAGATAGCCAGTTTGTTTAAATTGCCTTTTAGAGAACAATGTAACAAACAATCTTACTTGTTTTGGATTTCCCAAGCAGTCAACTTTAACAACCTAAAGATACACATGGCTACAGTCTTACACTATGTACTCCTCCATGGCTCTGACCTAGGATTAATAAATGTGTGTGTGTATGTTGTGGTGATAAATGCTGAAAACAGCAAATAGGTTGCAAGCAGCCTTGTAAAACATCCACCATAAATGTTTGGTAAAAGGTGGATGTATGTTTATAAGTCTTTTTGGAGTGATGTAATCAAATTTCAGAGAGTTGTTCAGGCATTTTTAAGTCAGATCTGTAATGGGCTTGAGTGAGCAAGGGAAGGAAAACAAGCTTGAGATTTTTATTGTGGAATATGGTTAATAGTCTCCTGCTGGTGCCCTTTGAATGACAGAGTTCAGGCTTCCTTATCAGCTTGGCCCCATATGAAGGAGAGAAAGAGCGAGGCACAAGAAGAAACATTAGCAGTAAACCACCAAAACATGGAGCTGGGCTCTGTTACAAATACTATAGTAAGTTTTGAAACTGAGATGGGAAAGTCTTCTAAATTTAGTTTTAGAAATAGTTTTCAAAATTATTCTAGTCTTCTTACGCTAGATTAATTGATATGGGAGGAGGGAGAGAAGAAGGACATCACTGAGTATGATGGAGCCTTTCTCAGCTCAGATGACATAGCCCAGAATCCCTGACAGCCAGTAGCTACAAAAGCCACTATGGACCAGTGGCTTCTGCTTCCGGGTTCTCTATATTGTGAACTAGAAGAATAAATTTCATAGGCAATGAGTGGGAGGGTATTTTTAAGAAATGAACTCTAACATAAAAGATAGTTTAATAGAAACCTTGAAAGCAGATAGCAGAAGGATGCTACAAAAGGATGCTATAAAAGTTCCTGTTCTAGGGGTTATTAAAACCGACATAGTAATGGGAAGAGGGACTGCCTCTGACATAATCTGATTGGCCTGCTCTTTGATCACCTCCCCCTGAGGGGGGAGCAGCCTTACCAGGCCACAGAAGATGACAATGCAGCCACTTCTGATGAGAACTGATAGTCTAAGATCAGAAAGAAGGAGAGAACTTTCCCTATCAGTGGTCTTGGGGAGGGGCATACATGCAGAAAGTGGAGGAAGGGTGGGATCAGGAGGGGAGGAGGGAGGGGCTTATGAGGGGGTACAAAATCAATAAAGTGTAATTAATAATAATAATAAATATTAAAAAAATAAAAAAAAAACTGACTTGGTTAAGGCATGGGAGTGAGCCATTCAGTTCAGTTGGTCCACCCAAGAGACGTTCATGTGACTTTCGATCAAAAGGTCAATAAAGGATATGATCACTCACAGTTTCCAGGCTACTCTGCTCATTTAAATTGCTACATAAGGAGAGGAGAAGGAAACAAATGAGGAACCAGAACACAAACCAGAGTTTCTCACCATTTTTTCTGGCGTCTGGTCAAGACACAACTGCTGACAGAGCCAATGACATTTCCTCCTTCCGGCCAAGGCAGATCTATTTGTCAGACATACACACAAGGTAGTTTTACTTACTTTCAAGACCTCCAATCTTAGCCTTCCCCACTACTTTCAAATTCTTGTTCTCTTGAACAGAGCATAGTATTGAGTTTATTTGTTTCCTAAATACGTGCTGAAATTTTCTACTGTGCAACATAGTAATGGAGAAACTGCTCTTTCTTTAAGAACTAGACAATTCTTTTGTAAAATTGTCAATGTCTGATACTTTTATGAAATATATTTATTAATTTTTTCTTAATTGCCTTCTCAATTTAACCTGTGGTTTGGCTTATTAATATTTTTATTCTTTTTGAATAATTATTGGAAAATTATAATTGCAATAGATATTATCCTTTATGTTTTCAAAATTATTATATAAATACATTGCCTAATTTTATTTCAGTTTTTTTCATATGTAAAATGGCTAAGCATTGGTCAAAATATATTCATTTTGATATTAAAGTAGTAATATAGTCTAAGGACTTGGGAGAGTAAGCACATAACAAGAATAAAATGTTAGCATTGCTAATGAATACAGACCTTATAAATCTGTATCTCAAGATTTTTTTTTAATACTGTAACTTGTTTATTATAGAATGTTTTATTAAGGATGAAATTTTGTTTTCTTTCTTTCTTTCTTTCTTTCTTTCTTTCTTTCTTTCTTTCTTTCTTTCTTTCCTGCCTTCCTTCCTTCTTTCTTAATTCTATTTCTACCAGTCACTTACAGTATTGGTATTTCATGAGAATCATTTTGTTTTAATTTCTAAGAAATCTCATTTTTACTAATCTGAGCTTTTTATTTATGTATGTCATCTTATTTGCTTCCTTGTTTTCTAATTTCTCAAATACTTATTTTCAAATATTTATTAAATGATAGATAAGTATTTATCTTCATATTTCTGTCCATGTCTAGAATTCTTCTTCTTCTTCCTTATTCTTATTATTTCTTGGATAATTTATATCTGTTCTGGTTATCACTTTTATTTAGGTTGTTTATGGGAAGTGAAAGGAAGCTTTCATGTTTCTTCTGGCATTTCTTGTTTTTTTTTTTTTCATTCACATACTGGAAATTTTGTTGCATTTTGATACTAGAGACAGAAAGACAATGAAAAGGTTAAAATATAAGTTTCAGAAAAACTCTCATAGCAACAGGAAAGCATAATAAAACAAAAACTTAAAACACAATCTTTTCTAATACCATTGTGCCATAATCAAAACCAAAGAGCCAACCAGTAAGTACCATTTTGTATTTCTTGATCAGGAAATACAGTGTTTACATATCAAATTCTGAAGAATACAGTACTCCTTAAATTTTGTGTTTCATTAACATGGACAATCATGTGATCTGAAAGGCGCAGAACTCTTCTTTTGCACCTGGAGACCCCTCTCGTCACTTTCTTAGAGCCACATGTTGTATATTTTACCAGATTTGCAATTGTGAATTCGTTCTTGGCACCTTTGAGAGTTCATTCTTAAACCAACATTTTGCTTATTTTTCCAACACAGAAATGTTTTTCTCAAGAATCTGGCACCTGTGCCTTTGAGAAGTACCTATCAATGAGCTCTGCGTGCTCGTCTTCTGGCCTTTATGCAGAGCCCAGAGCTAACTTAGATGAGTGCCAGTTAGCAAGCACAGATGGCTCGATCACCTTGACCAACCACCTACCTTGTCACCAGAACCTTTGCTTTTTTTTTTTTAATCAATCCCTCTCACTGTTTCAATAGGTTTGAGTAATGACTTCATAGCCATTTTAACAAGTGTCACGAGTTCAATGAGTTTGAAATTTAGTGAAAGACAACTTAGGAATTTCTACGTAGAGGATAAGGAGATTATAGAACACTTGCTGTGAGGACATTGAAAATTACAAGAACATCAGTATTGTCATATTTGTAGAAAACATTGTTTTGGAGCACAGGACAATGTATATACATATAACAATTTGTATGGGTGTTACTATTATGCCAAAAGTTGAATTTGTTCTTCACATAATGATAAAAATTACATTTCATGATAATAATTCTGTGAAATATTCACTTGGCAATAAAGATTGTCAGTTTAGCTCCAGGTTTTTGCTCAGCTTAGTAGGTTATCAGGAGACAGTACACTGGGGTTGAGAAAGGAGATGACGTTCTTATCTTTTATAGGATGCCAGAGGGGGCTCACACAACAATTGCCTTGTGATTTTCAACCCTAGTATACTCAATATCAACATTTATATAAGCATTTGTGTTTTTGTATTTTCTTATTAACTCTGCAGTAACAAGATCATGTGTTTTATGTTATTAATATTTTGGACCTCATTTGGAGAGTTATGCCAGGGTTTAACTGCAACATCAAGCACATGCTACAAAGGTTAGAGTGCGGAATTTAAATACATACTGTATGTGGATGATGAAGAGTGAACATCCTCTGATAACTATAGCAAGCGTTAGTAACCTCCTCCCTGCTCCACCTGCCTCTATGCTTAAGTCTCTCCTCGAAAGCAGAAGCCAGGAAAATCTCATTAAAATACAAATTAGCCCTCCATTTTTCAAAATTGTAGGGGTGTAGCCTTGACAGTCCATAGAGAAAGACAAGGCAACCAGTCCTGAAGAGACCTGATAGGCTAGGGTCACATAGAAGGAGAGGAGGACCTCCCCTATCAGTAGACTAGGGAAGGGGCATAAGGGAGAGAAGAGGGAGGGAGGATGGGATTGGGAGGAGATGAGGGAGGGGGCCACAGTTGGGCTACAAGTTGAATAAATTGTAATAAATGATAATAAAAAGGGGTAAAAGCATGTTTTAAAAATAATGGTTACTTATTTTTAGTTTTTTTGCCTGCATGCTTTTCTTTGGACCATGTACATGCCGTGCCCTCCAAAAACAAAAGGGGGCATTGGATACCATAGAACTGGAATCTGAGGCACTTGCTAGCAGTTGTGTGGGTGCTGAGAACCGAACCTGGATTTTCTGCGAGACTAACAAGCGCTCTTAACTGCTGAACCATCTCTTCAGCCCCAAACTAATATCCTCTCTCTCTTATGTTAAGCTCATGAAAGGTTTACTTTGATCACAACTCATCCCATGTTTAGAAGCTAATTTATTATTCTTTGCTTCACCACTTTAAAAACAGACTATAATTCTCTTAGTATCCATTTCTCTGTCTGGTCTTTGGGTTTAATATATTCTTTTTTTTTTTTTTTTCCTTTTCACCTCCTTAAGTGCTTTTCACCTAGGCATGACATGGATGGGCAAGCCTCTTTTCTAGGTTTACTCAAAAGGATCTCATTGAAGAGAACTCCCTGGAGCCACCACACACTGAAACTTCAACATCTTTATCAATGCAGCATTGGTTTGTTTACCTCCTCAGCATTTATCACCAAAACTTATTGTTTATTTTGTTTATTAATTGTTTTGTCTTTCTCAGTACAAGCTGCTGGAAGGTATAATTTGTCTCTCTTTGGTTCAATACTGTTTTCTGAGGGCCCAGAACAAAAGATATTGCACACCGGATATCAATATATGTTTGACGAGAGAATGAAGAAATGCTCTGATCAGTGGTGCAGCAGCTAATCCTACAACAGCCGCAACACCTAGAAACTTGTTAGACGTGTAAATGGTTAGCTTTCATGTATTCTTACTGACTTAGAAACCATAGGGTGATATCCAGCAATCATCTGTCTTTTTTTTCTCCTTTGTCTTTTTTAAAATATAATTTATTCATTTTATATCCTGATTGTAGACCTCTCCCTCATCTCATCTTGGTCTTACCCTCCCTCCCTCTTCTTTCCCTATCTCCCACTCTTAGTCCACTGAAAGGGAGAGTCCTCCATCCCTATTATCTGACCCTGGCCTATCAAGTCTCATCAAGACTTCCTGGATCTTTTTTTTTTTTTAAAAGAAAAAAAATGAATAAATATTTCTGCTGTTGAAACTGATTATATTTCAGATTTGTCTAAAAATTTTATGACCATTATTGCTGAATTTTTGTTGTACAAGTGTTCATTGCATGCACTTTGAATAAATTTAGATAATTTCTAAAAAAAAAAAAAAAACAAACTTCCTGGATCCTCTTCCTCTGTGGGCTGGAGAGATCATCTCACCAGAGGGAAGTGGTCAAAGTGCAGGCAACTGAGTCCATGTCAGAGACAGCCCCTGCTCCTCTTACTAGGGCACCCATGTGGAGACTGAGCTGTCTATGAGCTACATCTAAGCAGGAGGTCTAGGTCCTCTCCATGCATGGTCCTTGGTTGATGCATCAGTCTCTGCAGGCCCCCCTTGGGCCAGATTATTTTTTTTTGGCTTTGTTGGTCTCCTTGTAGAGCTCTTGTCCTGTCCAGGTCCTTCTATCTACCCCTTCTTCCATAGAAGAGGACTCCCTTCTCTCTGTCCAAAAGCTTCTGTAAAACAAAGAACACTGTCAACAGAGCAAAATAACAGCATACAGACTAGGGAAAGATCTTCACCAACCCTACATCTGACAGAGGGCTAATATCCAGAATAAATAAAGAACTCAAGAAATTAAACACTAACAAAACAAATAATCCAATTTAAAAATGGGGTATAGAGCTAAACAGAGAATTCTCAACAGAAGAATACTGAATAGCAAAGAAACACTTAAAGAAATGCTCAACAATTCTGGTTTTATTGTTATTCCATATAAAGCTGAGCTTTTTTCTTTTAAGATCTGTAAAAAATTGTGTTGGTAACTTGATCGGAATTGCATTGAATCTGTAGATTGCTTTTGGTAAGGTGGCCATTTTTACTATGTTAATCCTGCCAAGCCATGAGCATGGGAGATCTTTCCATCTAGGAGGATGGCCCCTATCTGTGGACTGGAGGAGAGGCAGGGGTGGAGAAGAGGGAGGGAGGACAGGATTGGGAGGGGATAAAGGAGAAGGATACAGCTGGGATACAAAAGGAATAAATTGTAATTAAAAAGATGTACTCGAAAGGTAGTTTTCCTAGTTGTATAACAGGTTCATGTCACATGGTACATGTGATTTGTGTGTTTAAGGCTTTCACTCTGTTCCAAGCAGCTGTTCAACGACACCTTCAGTGTGGTATCTCAAAAGGTTAAGGCGCCTGAGCTCTTTCTCTGGGTGCTTCAGGCTCTGACCCTTGCCACTTTCAAGAAAGACATATTACATAAATTGTATAAGATCCTGTAATGGGCATGGCTAACTTTTCTTGCATCACTGTCACTCCACATTATATTCCTTAGTCATGAGTCTTAAAGTCTATAGGAAGATGTTGTTGTTGTGCCCCAAAACAGAGAACATGGAGATTGCACGTTAGTAGCACTTTACTTGACCATGGATCAACACAGGAATTATTTTCTCCTGTTACCTAGCTCTAATTTGTAAGAATTGATTTTTATGTATTGCCGTTATCAGCTTAGTGATTATCCTTTGTTCACACTTTGAGGAACATCTTTATTGTTTCCTAGGGAGAATGTATGGTTTGTAATGGCAAAGAACACTTGTCTGTCTTGTGTATTGTTATTTTGAGCAGAAAAAGTCAGGCACAGTTTATGACTGGTATATTTTAAATATGTAGCAAATATTTATACATGTTCAAAAAAAAAAAAAAGAAATGCTCAATGTCCCTAGTCATCAGAGAAATGCAAATCAAAATGACTCTGAGATTCCATCTTAAACCCATCAGAATGGCTAAGATCAAAATTCAAGTGACCACACATGCTGGAGAGGATGTGGAGAAAGTGGAACCCTTTTCCATTTCTGGTGGGAGTGCAAACTTGTACAATCAGTTTACAAATCAATCTGGACCATTCTCAGGAAACTGGGAACAGTCTTACCTCAAGACCCAACAATCTCTGTTTCAACAAGTTCTTCTGGGTGACTTGATTATGTAATCAAATGTAAGATCCCACTGTTCTTAACCACTACCTCACTAATATTTCGTTTGGTACTAATAGCACAGTTTCTTTTCTCTATGAACCGAAAGTGACAGGTTTTCTGCACTTAAAAATTGATCTGCCTTTCAAATTTTTTATCTGTATGAGTATATGTGTGCTTCTGTGTCTGTCTATGTGTGTGCATGGAGGCAATAAGAGGTTCTAGGTAGTGTGTTCTATTACTCGGTACTGTATGCCCTTGCTGCAGCGTCTCTCACTGAGTTTTGAAATAGGCTGGCGGCCAATGAGCCTGGGTGATCCTTCTGTCCCTATGTCTTGTCTACCAGTGATGAGGTTACAGGTGCATGTGTGTCCAGTCCTGGCTTGGAGTTTGAACTCAAGTCTTCAAGCTTGGTAACAAGCACCCTTATTTACTAAGCCATCCTCTCAACTATTTTTTAAATTTTGTTGAAGTTGTTTCTTGGATAGTAAATCAGTTATTTTACTTTGATATGTAATTTAGAATCTAACCGTTAATTGCTGTTTGGCCAATTCAATAAATGTATGACATCTAGAAAGGAAACAGAACAAATTAAATAATGGCTAGAGGGAAGATAGCTGCTATTATTAGGAAACTCTCAGTTTGGATAAACACACCCAGAAAAGGCATTTCACAAATTTTTCTCTTCCCAACTAAACAGTTTTAAAAGCAAAGAAATCATTACAGTAAAATGAAAATGAATTTAAAATTTTTGAATGATGTCTTAAACTATGTTATTTTACGAATAGGATACTGTATTATTTTATTTTGATTTAGATCTACCCAGCGGTGGTTTTTTTTTTACTATTTGGTTTTTAGACAGAACATAAATTATTGAACAATAGTTGTCAAAACAAACCCAGATTTAGATAATCAGCGATACTTTTCAAAAGAGATTATTGCAATAGGGAGAATGAGCTTTGCAGCAGGCAGTGGGGCTGGGGGCTCTGACTGTGAGATCTGTGGTAGCCCAAAGTTTAGGTAGAAGGGATTTTCCTTTCTAAGAAGGCTTAAGCAAGGCTATGAAAAAGGAGGTTGTGAGAGTAGGATGTTGCTGATGGGAATCAGCAAATACTTGATGAGACCGGAGGGCAGAGGATGCTCTATAAGGGCACCTTACTCTGAAGGGGTCATACTTCCAGGAACCAGGAAAGTAGAGAAACAAAATTTGGTTATAAAGCAAATCAGTGGGAACCAAATAAGACTAGTGAATCATTTATGAGAAAAAGAATAGAAATCTGGAGGGCCTTTTTGCAATCAAGAAAAAGAAGCATATATAAGCCCTATCTAAATTTTATCTAAAATTCATTGTAATAATCTGTTTTCTGGGACACAAGAGAATCTGGGGATTTTTTAATCATGGCCCTTTCCTAGAAGCCAAAAATTTCTTCAAAATCCAACATTGTTAATTTAACAGTCCTATATGATGGGTTCTGGTATTAGCAATGATCGTGCAACTACGCATTATCAGAAAGGTAATCCTGAAGCATTTTTCCATGTGATACAATCAACTTATTTTAAAACTGTATATCATCACATTATATTATATTATTATATTATAGTTATTTTAAAACTATATATTAAAACACAAGTGACATGACACACACCTTCCATGCTTTGGATAAATTTAATTTAAAACACATTCTGCCAATCCAGAAAGCCTATCCACAAAAGGTGAAGAGAAACAAAAACCATTTTGTTATTGAATAGACATTAGTTAAACTAGAATGTGATGATAAGTCTGACTAAATACTACACTAAGACATAAGACAATGGGAAGAGGGGGGTGGCACTCACTCTTTAATCTCAGCATTCAGGAGACAGAGGCGGGCAGATCTTGGTGATTTCAAGGACATCCTGGTGTACAGAGTGGGTTCCAGGCCAGCTAGCATTACAAAGAGAAACTCTTATTGAAAAAACAAGCAAGCAAGCAAACAAACAAACAAACAAAAAAACCCACAAAAAAACAAAACAGATCAACAGATTACAAAGCAAACTCACCGTTCTATTTAGTCAAAATAAGTAGAACACACTACATAAATGTTCTTTTTTTTTCTAATTTATTCTCTCATATAATACATCCTGCCACAGTTTTCCCTTCCTTCACCTCTCACCTCCTTCCACACCCTCCTCCTCTTCTATTCCTGTTCGTTTCCCTTCAGAAAAAGGCATTTCTTTTAGAGTTATCAGCTAATCATGGTATATCAAGTTGCAATGAGATTAGGCACTTCCCTTCATATCAAGGCTGGAAATGGCAACCCAGTAAGGGGATAAGGGTCCCCAAAATGGGCAAAGCTTCAGAAACAGCTCCCCTCCCTCTGTTAGGGGTCCCACAAAAACACCAAGATACAGAGCTGTAACATATATACAGAGGTCCTGCGTTAGACCCATGTAGATGCCCTGATTGTCCTTTTAGTCTAAGCCCCCATGTGTCCAGGTTTGTTGACTCTGTGGGTTTTCTTGTGGGTATCCTTGACCTCTTAAAATCTTTTCTTCCTCTCTTTGGTGATCAGGTGAGAAGAGGATGGAGGGAGAGAGTACTGGGAGAGACAACTGGAATCAGGAGCAATTTGGGGGCAAAGTACATAAATATTCTTAATAACTAGCCCGCAGGTGAAAAGACTTGACAGCTCTATTGTTCACAGGCAGTCCAATCCATTCTCAATTGGTAGTTAGGGAGGTCTTCTGTGCTTGCCAAAAAGCATAACCAACCAAAAGAGTAGCTTCTCATGTCTTGTAACAGGTAGCAGGTTTGAAAGTTGGAGATGATTACCTTACAGAGCTAAGACCATACTCTCCTGAAGAACCAGGACACAAGAATGTTGTCGTCTTTCATGAATATTATACATAGAAAAAAAATAAAACTACTTTCATTTGCTTTCCCACAATTCCCAGTATTTCACTTCTGAGACTGCATATATGAGATTGCCCACACACCAGGAAATGCTGTCCTGTGCAGACACTAGCCCTAATTAATTCTGATCAGAGTTATACTTGGAATTAGCACAGGACACATAGGTAGGAGCACTATCTGCTTGTCTAATGCATACTCTGTGAGTCTACACTTCTACCGTGGATACATTTGCAAATGAAGAAACATCAGGCTACCTGTAATGATTTTTTCAGACTTGTCTGCCAATAGCAGTTACCATGACCAAGTAGCTGAGGCTTGTACCACCAAGATCGGCTGGGAAACACTTTTAATTTATTTCATGAATAAGCATTCACATTTATTTTGTTATATAATAAAGGACCTGATAAAGAATCCAGGTGAATTTCCTGCAAGGGTATATAGAGAAAGTTCTGGGATGGTCCTAAGTCCAGGAGCACCTGATGCTGTGGAGTTGGAGTGAGCCTCCCCCAAATAGATTGGTGTGTTCACTAATCCAGAAATGTGCTGAACCCCATCAGCTTCCGTTTGGGTGGAAGCTCCCTTACATTGCATGGTTGATCAATTCACTCGTCATTAGTGACCAACCCCGCTGTCACCCCTCTCTCGTTTCTATAGGTCACCAAATGGGACTGAAATCTCGAGCCTCAAATCACCGTGTTGGTTGTCCTGGCAACCAGTCCAAATTCAGAAGCACTCGGGCATCAGACAGCCCATTGATGGGCAGCAAGACTTCATTGTTGAGGTTCCAAGAGTTTTAAGAGCTGTGTGCCAGGAAACATGGATAAAGGCTCAAATATATATTATTTATCATAAATCAATATCACAATTACATTTCAAAGAAGTGGTTCTCAGGTTCCTTTGAGAGAAAGTCATGAGTCCTTGGGATAATACAAAGCTTAATTACCTTTAAAAGATTTACATATTGTTCACATAAAAAGAGAAAAATGTAGTAGTTATCTAAGGTAAATATTGCGGGTGAAGGGGAAAATTCTCTTCCCACATTTTCAACAGAGAGAGTTGAATATCGTATTTTAAGTTTGTATTTGTCCCCACATATGAGATTATCCCTGCAGCCATAGCAACAACCTTATGTTTTGAACAATACCAAATATTCTGCAGTGAATTTTGGCTGTACAAAATAGGCTTACAAACTTATAGTGAGTTCTTAAGAAATACATCTTTAGTAAATTATAATATTGTCAGTAATTAATAATAACAAGTAACAAGTTAATAAAATAATTCTGTCTCTATAATCAATAATGGTGGCGGTGATAATTACCACCATTTTTGCTCACTTTATTTGGTAGTAATAATTGAAAGAGATTCTTTTCATGAATTCTTTGATTAGGCAGGAACTTACTATTAATTTACTCAGGAGATGTACAATAGGAATAAATGAGCAGAAAACAATGATTAAGTGTGGAAGCAAAGCCAGGGCATTCTGAACCTCAGGGTCCATTCTCATAACCATGAATTGTGCTGTTTCTCATAGACAGCATGTGCTTGAAAGGTTAAAGCAACAAGGAAAACCATTGATTACTTTTAATCTAATGTGTATATGTGTAATTTGTGGATAGATTTGTGCGTGCATGCGTGTGTGTGTGTGTGTGTGTGTGTGTGTGTGTGTGTGTGAAAGAGAGAGAGAACACAGATACGGCCACAAAAATAACTCTGGTGTCAGTTCTCACCTTCCACCTTCTTTGAGTCAGGGGATCTTTTGTGCCAGGCTTCTCTGTGAGTTCCAGAGAGTCAAAGTCAGGTCCTCACGTTTGCACAGCAAGTGCTTTATGTGTTGAACCATCTCCTCATTCCTGTTCATAGAGTTTCAAAATAAATCTCATGAGCTTGGGATAGCAAGAAGGATCAGTGGGTGAAAGTACATCAAGCCTAATGACTTGAGTCCAATTACCAGGAGCCATGTGGTGAAAAGAGAAAACTGACTCTCACAAACTGTCTTCTCACCTACACTGATGCCATGCCGCATGTTTGCTGTGCCCTCACGACATGTGCTCTAGACCTCATGTGTATAAACACATGTGCGCACACACACACACACACACACACACACACACACACACACACAGAAACAAAAGTAACAAAAATTTAAATAACTGTAGAGCTCACAGATACATTTTGGCTGCTGTAGTGGTGTAGTGGTTTGAATGAAAACGGCCTCCAAAGGCTCATAGATTTGAATACTTGATCATTAGAGAGTGGTGCTTCTTGATAGGAATTTAGAGGTGTGGCTTGTTGGAGTAGGTGTGGCCTTGTTGGAAGAAGTATATCACTGGGAGTGAGAGAACTCTCAGCTCCTTTTCTAGCACCACGTCTGCCTGTGTGCCACCATGCTTCCCGCCATGACAACAATGGACTAAACCTCTAAACTATAAACCGGCCTCAATTAAATATTTTCTTTTTCTAAGAGTTGCCTTGATCAAGATGTCTCTTCACAGCAATAGAACAATGACTAAGACATCTGCCCATAGATAATAATTTGATGCCTTGGACTAGTCAAGGCCCAAGTCTTAAGATACAGTCAGTGTGGCAACAGTCAGGAATTAAAGAAATCAGACTCTAAAAAGCTCTAGGGACATTTGTTTCCTATAGTTTAAAACTATGAACATTAGTCAAGGTCAAGGTCTATATAGCAAAACTGTCTCAAAAACCAACTAAACAAAGAACAACAAAAGCACATCCAAACATCAACTACAGACAAATGTTTTATGCATCTAAGTAATACAATTTGTGTAATTAAATTTAATGCTCCACAGTTTTATTTTAGAGCTCTAGATTACAAAATGGAGTATGAAGTAGATATTTTGGTATTTACTGATAAGATTGCTGTGTTTGCCTCTAGTTGAAGCTACTAGTTAAATCAAATTGGGAAAGAAACAAAAAGGATAGAAATAAAGTTCCTTATTGCTGGTGACCAAATGCCTCCTGACAGTGACAAACTGCTGATGAGGGTATCTTATGGCTCTTTATTCTGGCAATATGATCCGTTTCTGGGTAAACAGTATTAAAGACATCATTTCTACCCTAGTGTTATCCTGAAACAGAATTTCCGGTTTCTGAATTTCTTTTCTTCTTTAGCAGCAATAAGATGATGGGGCCAGAGACTAAAGAGATTTTAGCATTTCCCACCTCAATGCTGACAAAGGATGCCATATTTAGGAAATTCACATTCCTAAATGTCTACTGTGGAGAAATGAGTGTGTACAAGTTTTGGGGAAATAGGAAAGGTCTCTGCTCTTTTGAGAAATCATCTGTTTATTGTTTAAAAATTTAAACATTTTCAAGCATTTAGGAAGCAGTTCCCTAGGGTTTCAGCTGAATTCTTACACTCATCTCAAATATACTTTACCTGCATCAATACCAATAATTTCCAAGATGCCCACTCTTCCATTAGAAATTCACATTTCTTTCAAATGTGAATGGGCCTAAAGAAATACCTATACATTTGTTCCTACCTTGAACATCCCCCCACGGAGGGATGAAAAATGACTGACTACATTTCTGAGCTTCGGGGCACTATTCTATCCTACTAGTATAGCTTGAAGTTGACTAGCAGGACTCCAAGCCAAGTCAGCAGTAAAACAGCACATATGTGTGCAGATGGATGCATGTGTACTCATCTTTTAATCTCATATTCATTGCTTTATGGGAGTTCAATGGGAACTAGGGTTCAGCAGGATCACCATTATCTCTGTTTGCTTCTTAGAAGTTGAGGTTTATAGGATAAGATTTATAAGTGACTTGGATACTTAGTACTTGTGTCAATAAATGACTGAGTCCACAGATTCTTCTGGACCCTTTCTGCTATCCCTTCTGTTCCTCAGAGTCCCTTAGGACAATGGAGCTTTTCATTGTTCTTTTACCTATGACTATAAACTTCTTCTAGGACTGAGGATATATAATGCCCTTAAACCCCACTCATCCATAGCAATGAACAGACCTAGATTGGATGCCAAAAGAACAAAACTGGAGGAAGTGTGTCAGCCATACACAGTACAGTTTTAGCCTCTTCTTGCTGTACCGTTGCTATCCCATTAAGGGATTTTCAGGTCTGGCTTAAAGTTGTGTCCTTCACTGGTTGAGTTGCCCAATTTGTCTGAAGTGAAGTGTTTTGATTTCTTTCTGGTATTATGGTGGGTACATGGTTCACTGTTATGTATTCTCCGGCTCTTTCTGCTCTGCCCTTCACACATGTCTCTTGAAGAGTCCTCTCATCTCTGCTGAGTCACTTGAGCAATGGTGATGGCTGTGTGGTCTGATTGCCACCTCCCAGTAGAGGGTACTCGCATCATGACCAAGGGCAAGCTCTTCTACACAGCTAAAGCCATTGATTCTGATTCAACTTGTTGTAAAACCTGCTGTATAATCAAGCCCAATCTTTAAATCCAAATACCTGGAGAATGAAAGATTCTAGAAATGTCAAATATAGTTTTCTTCTTGTTCTTTACTTCTTGTTGTCCTTCTTTTTCTTCTTCTTGTTCTTCTTTTGTTGTTGTTGTTGTTCTTCTAGTAGTTCTTATTCTTCTTTTTCTTCTTGTTGTTCTTCCTTTTCCTCCTCCTCCTCTTCTTCTTCCTCTTATTCTTTGTGGTTTTCCAAGACAGGTTTTCTCTGTCCTGGACTCACTTTGCAGACCGGGCTGGCCTTGAACTCACAGGGATCTGAGTGCCTCTGTCTCCTTGAGTGCTGGGATTAAAGACATGGGCCACCACACCCGGCTCATGGTTAGCTCTTATGCCTAGGCACATACTCACTGCAGAATTAAACAGTTTATTAATGTCTTTAGAGATTTATAATTATCAAATTCCTAATTCTGAGCAGAGGATTGGTGATCTTTTTGTTGTGATTCTGATATAATATTAGCACGTGATACTATAGCTGAAGAGCAGAACTTAAATATGGTCACTACAAAAATGATAAATGTTTGAGTTGAAAGATATGCAAACATGTATGCTGGTATCCTATAGTACCCCATACATTTATAAATTACTTTTTAATAATAACAAAATTTAGAAATTTTCTAGTAATAGAAAATGTTTCAAAAACCTTGCTTAATTTATTACCACAAATACTTTCTTACCACAAAGAAAACCTATTTTGTTTTATAATTATAATAATATATATGATAATTTTTTTCAGTAATTGGGATTAAATCCAGAGCTTACACATCCTGGGAAAATTCGCTGCTGTGCTACACTACTGACTATTTCATCGTCACTAAAGTATCATTTTTTTATGCAATGGTATGAGTAATCTCACAAGCTTTGGTATATGATAATTCACAATTTTTCTTTATTTAGAATTTATTGAAACTTTGAAATATAACCTTGACAAGCTAGTTGGGCAATTTAACCTTAACATTTTAGGGGAATTCTGCGGATTGCACCTTCCCAGCAGTTTATGTGGCAATGAGAACAAATGTCTTCAGTCTCTGGTCCTCTAAAGTTACTGGTGCTGTTATTTTACAAAGCCATCTAATGGCTGACAAGAAAATGAGTCCGGTGTTTTGATCAAAATAGGAATATTAAGCCTACCCAAATGAGACTGAAAGCTCTGGTGCCTTGAGGCTCATCACTGTAGATGCCTCTACAACCTACCTAAAGGGCTAAATGTTCACACTGCAATAGGACACAGGTTTCCTCTGCTCTTAGGACCCAAAGACATCTATATACTTTCAAATCTGACACAAAACCCTCTGTAGTACTTCTATTTCCATGGCCTTGCTCCATCCAAGCTAAATTTCCTCTGTTCACTTTCTGAATTCCATCATTGTGACGCAAGATGAAGTGGAAGGTAGATTTTTATAGCACCGAAATAAAGGTAGGACTTGAACAGAACACAGCTGAGGCTGGCTGGGTGGCTCAATAGTAAAGAACCTGCCTCCTTCAGAATTATGAGGCTGAGTTTGGATTTTTAACCCTAAGGAGTCAAGCATGATAGTGCTTGCCCTTGGGGAAAGTAGAGACAGAGAATCCCTGGAGCTCACTGGCCAGTTAGTATTGCTGAATTGATGAGTTTCAGGTTCAAAGAGAGAGTGATCCTGTCTGAAACAAAACAAAACAAAACAAAACAAAACAGTCAGGTGGGGTGTAAATGAGAAAAATACTCAGTGTTGACCCTGGCCTCCACATGTGAGAATGCACATATGTGAATGATGACACACATGCACACACCTATCTTTCTCTCTCATATACCCACGCTCACAGGCAAACTTTTCTTTATGATCTTTCTTCATTAACACAGGAAAAAAATGCCCACAAACAAAACATAAATTCTTTCAGCAGACAAAGCATGGTTGTGTAACTGAACCAGCGCGTGGATGATAAACATTCTCCTAACAGCCAGTGAAACACCTGAAGTGTTTAAAGGCAGGTTTATTGGGATCAGCTCTTGGCAGGGATCCAAAGCATCTAGGTTACATACTGAAGCCCAGCCCCTGGGATGAAGGTTCAGGTTAGAGGGCAAGTTATCCCAGCCATACCTTGTATAGGTAGGGACTGAGGGATGCTGGGAGAACCTGGAAGCCAGGTCTGCTTTGGTTACAAAAGGAACCTCAGTTGCTTGTTCTGTGTCTGAAGCACAACAGTGATGCTTCTCTGTTGATCCTGATTTCTCACTGATGCTCTAACTGAGGAAGAAGTTAGATGTATCTGTGTGTGCTTTGCTGATGCACCAAATTGTTCTTTGTTGGCATGCCATTTCTTGAATCCTGGTTTACTAAAGGATCTGTGGTCCATTCTCTTAGAAGACTCGGTAACAGTAGAAAGCACGGTAGCACTAATCCATTCAGCCTATCCCCCAGCTTTTCCCTGGTTCCTGCCAATTAATTTGGTCCTGTTCCAGAAAATATTTGCAAGAAAAGAAAACTAGAGTCAGAGTCCCCTGTGACTGTTTCGTGTACTGCAGAAAATTCTGGATCTTACTAGGTCACCAGCAAAGTAAGTACTTGAAATGGTCTAGCACATGGCCTCTGAATATTGGGGCAGGGATAAGAACAATTAGTTGTCTTTAACTGACTTAGTCAAAAAGAAAATAAACTCTTGTTAACAAAGAGGGGTAAGGACACCTGTGGGGGCAGCTTTGTCATTTTGGGACAAGAAGGAACTGAAAACATCCAGGTATTGGCAGAATAATCACAAATCAAGTTGTGAAGCCTTTTATTTGAAAATTACTTAAAAATTGCAAAAAGGCAATCTAGCATACAGAACTATGGGAGTTTTTGCTGCAGTTAACACGTTGCCAACATTTTGGTGCATCTGTTGTGTCTTCTTGCTGACTGATTTTGCTTCAGCATGATCCTGTTTTCCTTTTCTCTATATATAACTTTTCTCAAACATTAGACTTGAGTTGCTGTCATTATAGCCTTTATTCTTACTGTTTCAGTATTCATTTCAATGAACAAGCACACTAGCCTACATAATTACAACAGAAATGTCAGCAGCAAGACATTTACTGCTCATAGATGGTTAATATTGACAGCCTTTATTTAGTTGTTGATCATTTTGATATGTTACTGAAATCAGGACAAGTTTTAAAGTGAACGAATTGCTATTCATACTTATACAAGAACAACAGGTAGGAGCTGAGTGGGTGGCAAAAAGGAAAAGGCTGATGGTCACTTGGATTTGAATAAACTATAAAAGAACTCAGAGTTGCCCCCTACGAGAGAGAAGTTGACAGAAGGGGTGCCCTGTGGTGAAAAACTGAGGCTGGCATAGCTCAGAAGGATCAGACAGAGAGTTCAGTGTCAGGTCTGGCTTGTGAGGGGTTCTTTCCTAGAGTGCAATAAGTATTTAGAGTGATAAAGCAACATTCAGAAGCCTGCCCTGGCAGAATGAATGACACACACAGAGAGAAGAGAGTGAGTTCAGGCTAAGCAAACAGCTTCAAGCAGTTTTGCATTATCTCAGCTCTCTTTGCCCCTGGACAAGAGAAGGTTTCTTAGGGAATGGAGGGAAGATGGTGGGAGAAAAGGATTAAGTGAAAGCTTGGGATACTTCCTTCTGTTTCTGTTCTTGAGTAAGAATGTGAAACTGCTAAGAAAGGGAAATGCTTTATTAAAAATATTCAAGTTTGGAATTATATTGGAGAAAACTTCTAGAAAATTGAAAATAAAATCATTCAAATACTGTACGGTAGTGAGAAAAATGCTAAGATATGCCCTAAATGTTACTAAGGGCCAGAAAAGATCGCACATGCCATATCTAAAGGTATTGATGGGAAGGAAAACATAGTTTTCTCTTATTAAATATTAAACCCAGAATGTTCAGTAAGCTGGCTACACATGTTTAAAAAAACAAACAAACAAACAAAAACCCAAACAAACAAAACTAAACTGTAACATAGCCCAAGTTCTGCTTTCATTCCTCAGTCCTCTAGAAAGATGTGGGTTACCATGTAAGAATATTCACTGCACAGGCACAAGACCCTTGGAAAAAGCCAGATGTAATCATGAACACAGCTATAACTCCAGCACTTTGGGAAGCAGAAACAGAAAGACAGTTCTGGCTTTATAGACCACCTACTTTGCTCTAGGCTCAGTAGGAACCACTGAAAGGACTAAGCCAGAGATAGGTAAAGCATGAGCTCTCATGGCTTTCTCTGGCTTCTGCATATCCCTCCACACACATGAGTATTCATCACACACCTACACCATATGACAAAAACCAAAAACATATTTTATTATTGTTATAGCTTTATTTTTGATGTCTTTAGAAAAAAAAAAACAATTTATTAAATACAAAGCAAGAAGGCAGGAACCCCCTAAGCCTACAGCTTTTACCTTAAAGAATATACATTTTTGAATACATGCATATGTATATTAAGGTACATACTTGTCCATAGTGATCCTTTTTGCCCATAAAGGTTTTCATCTGTGGACCCAATCAACCATGGATAGACAATATTTGGGGACAAAAAAGAAAGAAAACTTTAATCTATATTAAATATGTAATTTTTTCTTACTATTACTTTCAGAATAATACATACTATAAATAATTCACCCATAATTTATATTGTATTGGATATTTTAAGTTATTTTGAGCCCATCCAACTCATGAGCTTAAATGCAACTCATCTGTCATTTCATGTAAGGGCACTGAGATTTGTTCCTTTCAGAATTTACAATAGGCTTAGAACCCATTTCCCACGAAAAGTATTAATGGTATATATGATGTGTATATAACTATACTTATCCTCTTATAAGTGATGATCCGCTTACAACTTTAAAATACATAGCAGACACTTTATATTCTATCATACAGTGTATCTCATGGTAACAACATACCATCACACTTACGGATCATGGTTTACTTAACTAGTGTGCAACCGATGACGTTTCCAACTGTTAGAAATAATTAATGAGGTGGCAAGCAATGACTTCAAGGCAAATTCTTAGAAAGAGACTCATGTTGAGAGCACAAAGATACATATGACTGTGGGGCTAGGGAGCCATGGGATTCCGGGAAGCTGGCCTGGAGCAAGAATCGGGTGAAGGCATGCCCAAACCCAGGAAATCTCGTCCTGAGATCAGCAAGAGTAAGATCTCTCCCCACGGTCCTGGGTCTGCATGTCCCAGTGCACGTAGCCCTGTGTCCCCACTTTTGCCCCTCCCTCCAGAACGTCGTGTAGCCAGCCAGGTTACAGGTTAAACTTCCTCACCCCTTGTAAGGTCATTTTCCTAGAATTCCATTTTACACAAATGAGGCATCCCTAGTGCCCTGGCCCTGGCCAGTGATGTACGCTCACCTCAAAAGCCACCCCCAAAGGTTTAAGTAGCCTTTGTTACCTCCATTAAATGAGCTAGCTCACTGAAACTATCTTCCAAGAGTCTGTCTGTTCCTGTGCTCACAGCCACCTGGAATCTCTTCTGCTCGCGGCTGTTCCTGCCTCGGGTCTGCTCTCGGGACCTGCTGCTTCTCTTATTTTCCATCTCTCTTTTCTTTTCAAATTTAACAGTTGGGAATGAATGAAATTAGCGAATAAAATAATTTGAAAGAACTACCAGTATTGAATATTCGTGAAGCTTTCCAAAATTTAATAGCTGGATCAGAAATTGTTTTGTTCATGAACACAGTTTCATTTCTGACTGATCGTATGGATCCCTGCAGAACCCACCTTCCCTGTTGACTGGTTATTTTCAGAGACATCTGTGTGAGGAGGAGGTGGGTAGGCGCACAGCAGTCAGTACAGTTATGCTCAGTAGGGTTTTTATAGTTATGCTTCATTTGACACTATCCCAGTTCTCCCGTGTTCTGCATGGTCTCTCTGAAGACAAAATATTAACAATAACAGCTGGGTTAGAACAACAAAGGAATGGTCTTTCATGTGGTTAAGCCTTTCATGGTATCTGAGCTTTCCACTTTGCTTATATGTGAAAATCACCTTTGCTCATTAGGCTTTGTAGTCAATAAACAGCGTTTTTATTATTTACTTCTGAGAAACAATTGTGTATAAGCTCTCAAGAAGTGTGTTTTGGTTTGCAAAGGAACAGGTGGCTGTGTGGGACAATGACTGGCCTTCTGCCTCCATGAATGGCCTCAGTGAATCTTATCTAGAGCCTCTCCCCCCCAAAAGCCAAATGCTGGGCCTTTGAGTTACTTTAACTCTCTGTGCTTATTACAGTCCATTTAGCTCATCAAAGAAAATACTTTCATTATATAAAATAGTACTTTATTACAGAGTTTAATTTTTGGTAGAGAGTAATAATTCTTTTTCCTCAGGCCATGCATTTCCCAAGGCTGCATTTATGGGTCATCTTGACAATCTCTAGGGAGTCTGAGCAAATTTGGAGGGACTGAATCTTATATTAAGTCTTTTATGACAGAAGCAGTAAGGTAATGCAACACAGGAACTCGCACCTCTTGATAATCTTAGGTACGCTTAGTCCGAAGACAATGTTACAGGTTGTAACTAGCAGCCTGCAGGCACATGTGCCCATGTGCTGTTTCACTTGCCCACCACAGGGAGTCATCAGCTAAATGTGTGTGCCTCCCCCCAGTTCTCTTTCCCGGTTTAGCTGCTGAAATTCTAAGCTTTCAATGTTATAGTAAAAGACTTACTTTGTGAAGTAATTTAGGTCAAGAATGTGGGGTTTGGGGGAAAATGATCTCCAGAAGCTCATCCGCTTTCTTTTTAACTCAATAGGAATTCAGCCACCTACAGTCTAGACAATCCTCATGAGAACCTGCCCATTCATCTGACAAGCAGCTTCCAGGACAGGAAAAATACATTTCTATTAATGGTAGAACCATCAGACATGGCCAGTTGTTACAGTACCCTGGAAGAAAGAAGACATACGGATTTTGATATTGATAGTTGGTGTTTTACCATCTGGATTTAAAGTTTAGTTAAAAAAAAAAACCTAGGATAGCATGTGCTGCTGATGTGGAATTTCTACACAGTGATAGCTCACAGATCAGAGGGTTATGTCCCCTCTGGACAGAGCATGACCCCACTCAATTATTCCATTATTTTACCTCCTGTACACCCTTGGATCTTGTATATTCTGCGAAAGGCAGAATTTCTTTTAAAACATACAGAAAACATAGTTTCTATAACTCAAACCATTGCCTTTTGTTTGAAAGTGTACATTCCCATCGAGTAAATATTTATACATTCCAGCAACACTGCACACTCCTTAATGACGTCACTTTTTTTGCAAGTTAGTTTTTTTCCCCACAATCTGCTTGGTCGTATAGATGTTTTGGGGCAAAAATTCCCTCTGAAAGTCATTGTGCCTTCACTGCATGTTGGTCTTTGGAGAACTGTTTTATGAATGAATGAATCCCTTGAATGGATATATGACAGATAGTCCACTGGACTGTTCAGGAGGACACAAGTTTCTTAGCTAAGAGGGATAGAGGTGACATGGATGGACTTTTTCCTCAACATTGGGGGACAGTTTGCATCATATGAATTGTAGGACGATCTGCCTTAAGCCTGCTCTATATATTAGAACAATAACGGAGTAGCCTTATTTTTCTCTGAAAACCGAAAATAAAAATTCTTATTTGATCATCCTATTAAAATTACCACAAAGCTTAACAAAAGCTCATTGTTCTCTTCAGGTTTTTAATCATTACCTGACAGAAGAAGAAGCTAAACTCATCCAAAAATATAATTTCTTTCTTCCTTTGAAGAAATAACATGCTTAGTTTTTCTATCATAATTTTAGTTCTTTTTTTTTAGTTAGCTCTTTACAAAAGGATAGTAAAATCCTCCCAATCTCACCTTTGTTGAGAATGGAGTTCAAAATGTTTAATGTTTTGGAATAGTTCCGATCTGTTTTTCCTTTAAATTGGGATTATAAAAGCTGGAAGATGCCATAGCCATTTAATCATGGGGTAAATATTTTAGTGACTGTGATGAAAGGGAAGTTGTTGAACAAATGGTACCCAAGAATGGTTATTCTAATTGGAATTGTTGGATAAGAAAAGCAAAACAATTTCCTCCATGGGAAAGGCAAAGCTGATTTAATTCAGTCTTATTACAGGCAAATCTATTATGAATGAGCTTTTAATCTTATGTCACAAACCAGAAGTTACTTTTAGATTTGTTCTCTCACAGAAACTGTAAGATTGCAATCACTCTTATCACATGTAGTTATCAGTTTCTTTGCACTGATATATTTTAGAAGATGTAAATTTAAATTACAGAATGACATACACTAAACTTATTTTTGTATGTGCTTACAATTAAACAATAGGAATCAGATTGATTTCTATTTGAAAGAAAAAATCATTGCCAAGACAATTAAACCATCATTTTGTTTGTTTATTTGTTTTCAAACAGGAAGCAGATGATAATAAAAAAAAAATCTGTGATTTAATCTGAGTATTACCTACTATACACGTATCAATGTTTTAACCAAACAAGACTGTTCCTGGAGGGACAGCAATGCCCGGCTGTAATTTATTTTTAATTACATATAAAATATACTAACACCATATTTTATGCAGTACACTGAATAATAAAAAGGTTGCCCATTTACTATTTAATTATATTTACAAAGCCATTTCAATTCAATATTATTAAACTAAGTGTATTTAAAGACAGAACTTATTTAGTGTTTTATGATCATGAAAAGCTACATTTTTCCTACAGATGTAATCCCCGATAAGGATTTGTCTCCTTTTCAGATGTTTGAAATTTCTTCTCCCTTTCAGAATAAGAGCATATCCACGTATTATCCACAATGTTGTGTTCTTGTTCTGCATTTGGTAACTCAGTGAGGGAGTCCATAGAAAATTCACCCCACTCACTGCTCAGGATGAACTCCTATTGTCTCGACGGCAGGTTCCTGTGGTAGTAAAGTATTGGAAATGCATAGCAACAACTGAACCCACCGAGTAGCAATTTTTCTCCACACAAGCATAATTTTATATTTCTTTTAAAAAGATTTCGATAATACAGAACAAAGAAAAAGGTAATCTTCTTAGGCAAATTTTTGTTTGACGTACAACAATAGATAAGATAATGTGCTCCATAACCCCTCTAGGGTACTCTGCCGAGGATTGGACTTCTCCTCAAAGAACCTCTGTCAAACTCTAGTTATTCTACTCCAAGATTACCATAAAATTACCTCCTGGCTCCTACATACCCTTGACTGCGAGAGAGAAGGTGTAGTGGTCCAGCTATAGGTTGGGGCTATGACTTCTGGCCCATGACTATGAGAGGTAGATTAAACAAAACAAATCGAAACAAAACAACACTGTAGGGTTTTAGTACTGTGCTCTATAGTTGGGTGTATTCTATCTCCATCTCATTCTGTCAAATCTTTCATTGATTTCATCACTTTGTTTCCCCCTCAATTAGACATTTTTGTTTGGGATTAAAGGTGTGTCTGAGGGAGTGTCTGCATTCCAGCCAGAAAGATTAAAGGTGTGTGATGTGTCTACATTACAGTCAGATCACATAGACCTAGAAGGTCTTTGGATGTGATCCCTTGCCAGAGCAGCCATGTTGCTGAACTAAAATTGCTCTGCAATAACTCATTTATATTTATTCTGAATATTTGATTAAATGTGTCTCCTTCACAATACTCTGTGTTTTACTAGAGCAGGGACTATATTTGCTTATTTTTTTTACAATCTTTTTCACTTATATCTAGAATAAATATTTGTTCAAAAATAGGTATATTCAATATATATTTTTAAAATGAATTTATAATGAAGGATCAAAATAATAAACTTTGAAATTTATCCAAAGTTTATTATTTCTCCTATAATCCTCATTACATACAATGTTTTATTCATGTTGTTCTTCTCCATAATATTGAACTTTTCTTTTCTCAAGAGAAAACACTAAAAAGCTGGAGTTTCTTGTGTTTTACCATCTTTACCTTTTTTTTAGAAGTAACAAGTTTTTTATTTGCTTATTTTCCCTACAGGTTTCATGTTAGCAAATATTCATATGACAGGACTTTCCTATTTTCATTCCCCGAAATTTTGCAAGCAATGAAAACAGGAGCACTGTCAAACAAATAGCTGGGAGTGGGAGGGGAAGGTTGCCAAAAGACAGAGGAAGGTATCTGTGGGTATTCGAGCTATTCTGCCACAGTAGCTTAATGAAGAATGATGCTTCAAATGAATTCTGCTTGCTGGCTGGCTTGTTTTAACCAACATTAATACTGAGTCTCTATAATCTTAAATCTTATTTTAGAACCTAAATTATCCTCAGGGTCCTTTCCCATAATGTTTCTCAGTGGGACATCTCTGCTCTGGATCCTCCTCCCATGCTGACTTCCTTCCGACACATACCCTTCAGATCAAGATTAAAATAGCGCTTGCCTAGGACTGCTTTCTCTTACAGCCTTACATTCCTCCTTATGAACCAGATTCCTGTTCACTATGCATAAATAAATTTTCTTTACATCTGCCAGCTGTCTGATGGTGGAACATGTTTGATTTTTCTTTCTGTTGCACTGCCAAGTATGATGTCCAGGACCTAAAGTCTTGCATATTGGTGTCAATTGAACAAATGCCCTTTGCCATCTGAGTACAAATTTTTCCCTACACTGATTCTGACTCCAAGTTTACGCTCTGTTTCTGTGATATTACCTTTGTGTAAAATAGCAATGTGTGTGCATTTTTAAAGATTTGTTATACATTTCCAGCTTTCATCATGGCCCATCCAAAACAAATGCCATATGCTTCCTGTGCTTTGAGTTTCCCTAACCCATTCTGACCCTTCTTTGCTCTCGAAAAAGTTTGCCAAAATTCTTATGGCACTGACTGCTTGTGTTACAGGAATTTATGAAAGGGGCATACATGCCCAATTTGACTTTTAAACACTTTAAGATCCCAGCCGATTGTATACCCTTCTATTCTATAATTTCTATCGTAGTATTTTTCGTGTAATAATCATTCAAATAATATTTGATCATTATTCTTAAAATAACTGAATAATTGCCATATTATTTAACAAGTGGGTTTTTTTTGTAATATCACTTTCTTTGGGTGTGAGTCTATATATTTAGGTGTTTTTACTTTAAAGGATTATTTTATTTTGGAGTTTTAATAATAATATTTACTTTTATACATTTTTGTCATCTGATTTTTAGGACTGTCTTAAATTTAGAGTATTAAAAATTTCTAAGTAAACAAAAACAGCTCGAAACTTAGTCACAAATCTTTCAAATCATAGACTAATAATAAAGTTGCTTTTCCTTTACAAAAGAGTACTGAATCAAAACACTGATCCTAAGTCAACATGATTATTCAAGAATTATTAGAATTTAGCTGGGCATGGACAGTAAGCAAATTGAAAGTCAACATGGTCTTAAGTGTTTTCAATTCCAATTTGCATAGAGCAAGACATATTTGAAGATGAACAATGTGAATTGGAAAAGAGGCTGAGAAACAAAGCTATCAAAATATCCTTGAAGAAATATTTAGGCTAAAACCTGAAGGAATCCTGAAGAAATATTAAATAATAGTGCAGAGATAAATTTCTGAGCTCTATTCTCCTCTCTTTCCTGCTCCCCTCCATTTCCTCTTCTCTTTTCTTTCTTCCTTTCTTCTTTCTAGGAAAGCACTCAGAGTTCAAGAGATCTAAGAAAAGTTTCATAATGTCCACAAACTCAAACTTAAGGGTTGTTCCAATTTACTTCTTCTCTTATAATTAAGTAGCATGGTCTGGTAATTTGTATAGAACAGAAACTTATTTTCACAGATCCCAAGACTGGCAAGTTGCAAATCAAGGCTCCAGCATCTGGCAGGGTTGTATGTTGCTGCATCTTCACGTGACCTTAGGCAGAGAGGTGAACCCCCCCGCAAGAGCCCTTTACATGATGGTGTTAATGAATTCATGAAGGCAGAGCCCTTCCATGAGAAAGACTTTTTGTACAGTATCACCTTCCAACACAAATTTAGTTTGCAACATACTGAGTTTTAGAGAACACATTCAGATAATGAAAACAGTTATGACTGGAAGGTACAAAGGGTCAGATCTGCTGGTGTGAGCCAAGCTTGTCTGAAAATGCCTCTCACCAGTCCTTATTATTTTGTATAGTCTTGGGGAGAGAGTGAGCTAGTGCATTTGCTCCAGTTCAGGAACTTCCAGAAACTTCAGAGTTGTTGACTCCTAAGTTTAGTGAGCCTTTTTGTATAACAATCCAAGTATTGTTGTGCTTCCCTTTAGGATCATAAACTACAGCTCTTCCATCTTCTCAACTTACTGGTTGCTTCTCAGTTCTCAACTCTATAGCAAACTCTCTTTTCCCAACATATGTCACAAATTTAAAAAAAATCTTACTTCATAAACTCCAGTAATGAAGGAAGTAGAAGGATTTCTGTAATTACTTGAGATACTTTATTAACATAGAAAGAAACTTTAAGTTTGAAAGAAATACTGAATGTTGGTACATACTCCAGGAGTTCTGAGACTGAACATAATTTATGCCATCCAAGGTTTTAAAGGTCTTTATAGATATATTAGCATGGTAAAAAAAAATTCTAAGGATAAATTTTTTTTCCTTAGTTTTATATTCAACAAAAGCTTACATACTGAGGAACAAAAATTGGATTGGAACCTGTAAGTCTAGTACATAGAGCCACTATTCAGTTAAGGAAGATATTAACAATGCAATAAAAGTTTGTGTCAAGTGCATTATCATTAAGACCTCAGAGTGAGTGTAGAAACCTATGTGTACATTCAACAGTTTATCCCCTTTCCCTAGAGTGCCAACCTCTGTGGTGATTTGCTATGCATCAAAAGCAAAGAGCTTAGACAATACATAGATCTATTTTTATCTACTTTAAAGCATTACTTTCCTCATTGGTGGTTTCTACTTCATAAGATTTGTAGGAGGATTATGCAGCAAATTCAATATATATTACTAGTTTAAAGTACTCCTTTCAAGGCAACTCATGCACTACTAGTAGGGATATAACATAGAACAGCCATTATAGTAAACACTGCGATAATTCCTCAAACCAAATAAACAAACAAAACAAAAAAAACTAAAACTAGGAGTATGTCATGATCTATCACTTCCGGTATGAGGTATATATCTAATGAAATTCAAATTCTTATACTCAAAAGATACATGTACTGCCATGCACTTAAATATTTTCACAATGGTTAAGTGATCAAATCTGTGTAGGTGCCCATCAGTACTAGACTGGGTAGAAAGCTGTCATGTACATTCACAGTAGAACACTACTGGGCCACAAGACCAGAAATCTTAAGCAACATGGCTTTCACTCAGATGAAACATCACAAGTTCTTGCTCCTTTGTATAAACTAATAGACCAATGTTGGTAGAAAAATAGAATGAAATAGGATGTTTGTAAACTGGCAAGGAGAGGGCTTAGACAAAAAGTTGAATAGGAGCACCAAAACACAGTGAAGAATGGAGGAATTACTGCTGACATTCCTTTAGCATAGTTGATAATTATTGGTTCAAACAATCTACAGTATGTTTCAAAATGACCAGCAGAGTATAAAACCTTAGTACGTGAACTAGTAGAAAACAAGTACATGAAAACATTAATGTCTGAAAAGGTGATACTTAATACCTTGATTTAATTCTTACCCTTTGTACTTGTTGAATTACTATAATGTATCTCAGAAAAATATGACCCTCAATCAAATTTTACATCAAAAAATAAAACAAAAGTTTTTTGTTTTTTGTTTTTTTAATTCTCTTTTCTATAGGCCTCAATACAGTCATTTCAAAACCAAACAAACAAAATGAAACTGCAATGCAAGGTCCATACCAGCTGGGCATTGGTTTGGCTGCAAGCTATGCTACCTGCTATGCAGAAGTTAGATTTGTTAGAGAATCCCATCACCAGCATTCAGACATCTACATTTCACAGGGAACTTGCTAAATGTCAACTGTAAACTGAGGCTCAAGGTCACCCCAACAAGGAGGTCTTAACCCAGCGATGATGAAGAAGATCAGACCTGTTTGAACTTTAGCATCACAAAATGTAATGATCACACGTCTATTGTCTATTTGTTCTTTTTTTTTTTCTCCAAAATTTTAAAATGAAGATGTGTTAAGTAAATCAAAGCCCCTGATGTAGCTTCCTGCACATTATATATGTGTAACCAGTATCAAGTTTGTACTATCCAGGACTGATGTAGAATAAACAGTAATAATGTTTTGGGGTTTTCTCAAAGGTTTCTAATTTTGCAGATTGCTTTTGTACATTTTTTCATAATCAATGCTTTTTCTTTATTAGGTGATTGGTTTCTAAAATTATACCAGTCAAAGTATGAATGAGAAAATAGCTGTCAAAAAACTGGCAGCTGAGAATAAGATAAAATAATAGTCTCCTCAATTTATAGGACATTATTCATGTACGGACTCAGCCAAGAGTCAGAAATTTCACCTACACCGAATGTGCACAGACTTTTTTTCTTGTGCAGCATGATAATTTCCACATCGCATTCACATCGTTTTCTTAGTGTTAATTTTTTAGTTCCTTGTCTAATTTAGGTACTAATTATCAGTCAGATGTATAGCAGGTAAAGATTTTCCTCCCATTCTATAAATTCTTCAGTTAATTAACAGTTTTTAATTTCATGAAGTCCCAATTTTCAGCTTTGGTCTTATTTCTTGGGCAACCAGAGTCTTATTCACAAAGTTCCTACTTGAACTGTATGTTGAACTGGCTCTTTCTTCCAGAAATTTCAATTTCAGGTCTAACACTAAAATCTTTGGTCAGTTTGGAACTGATTTGTGAGCAGTATGAGAAAGAAGAACCAAGTTTCACTCATGAGCAGATAATATGTTTCCCCCTTCACTAATGGTTAGTGATGCTATCTTTATTCCCGTGTGTGTTCTTGGCACCTTTGTCAAAACTCAGGTGGCTGTAGGTGGCAGGGTTTAGATCTGAGTCCCAGATTTTATTCCTCTGATTAATGTGTATATTTTGTGGTAGTATCACGCAGTTTTTATTACTATGACTCTATATAGTGATAAAAACAGTACAGTATAGTGTAGGATAGCACAAAATAGTATAACTTAAAATGGGGTGCACATTCCATCACAGCCACATCCCCTTCCCCCATTCTCATCTCATTCTCATTTACAGTAGCCATGTTTTTAAACTTTGAATTATATTTCTCCAATTTATAATGTAGTGAACATTTTTTTCATACATTTGCCAGTAAAATTTGTATTTCTTTTTTAAGAAAGATATACATTATTATTTTTAATCATAAAAATTTGTGATCGTTTTTTTAAACAACCAGAGAGGCACTGATCTGGCTAAAAATTATGTGTTATCTCTAAATAACATGTACAGCATAAAAATCAGGTCGAGGAATAATTTATTTGATCAGCTTTTGAAACACTAAATGTGTTTCTTTTCGCTTTCTTTTTTGGCTTAGTGTTCAATTTAAAAGATTCCAAGCCAACCCAATATAAGTTTAAAATTAGCTCCACACATTTTAATCCATTAGTAATTTTTGTGATGTTCTGAGTTCTTTCTAAGCTTGCACTGCTTTCCCTGAGAGTGTCCAGTGATGATCTTGAGCTTGTTTAGGTCACAGCATCGCTCTCCCATTATTTTCATCCTGGACTGCACATGGTGTCAGAGGTGCTTATGAATATTATCTACTCATTTTCTCTTAGATAATGTATTCCCTTTTTTAAATTTTTGACTCGGAAAGAATCTGTATTAATATTGCAAACCATTTCAAGGCATTGAAAACACAATTTAATTTACAAATCTCTGAGTTTCACATTTCTTAAGGAAAAGTATCACATACAAGTGAAATGTGCTTGTAATTACACAACTAAGTGGTATTGGGAATTCAAAAGTGATTTTTCGACATTAAAAACTGGAGGTAAAGTTTCATGTCCTTCTGTTTTAGAAAATCTTTTCCTCTGTTGTGAGGAGAGTGCAGCACTCAGATAGAAGACTTGATTCCTACCCTATAATCTCCCATTTTGGTGTAATCCAGGCAGTTGGCAATACTAAGGGAAGAAATGGTCATTTCTTTTCACGTGCTCAGTTAGGAAATGTGCTTTGAGGTTAAACATTCTGTTAACTTATGTTTCCTATCATGCGTGTATGTGAACAAGGCTGTGTTGCAGCTGCTCCTTTCTGTAAGGCATGAGAAAGCCAACTTCATCAGTGCCTACAAACACATTGGTAGTCCATAACACTACCAATGGAATTATTAGATGATCAGCCAATGAACATTTATTTTCCTTTTTCTTATTTTCTCTTTACTATAGTGAATCTGTACATGTATTTTGACAGATGCTAGTCATGTGATTACTGTATTTCTTGGTATTTTTGCCTTCATGCCCAGCTGGTTTAATGAAGTCTTTGTACTTCCCTTTTAATTTATCTTAGATAGAATCTATTTAAAATACAGTAATGATGGAAAAGCAAATACAATACGGTATACATCTTCCCTCTTTTTACTTTTTGATATTTATATTTGACCCAACAATAAAATGTTTTCATTTGCATTTGATGGCTAAGACTCTAAGAACCTCTTACATTGTTATGTATTTATTTTATCTGCTAGAATACTAAGATGATCATTCACTTTCTTCCCCTTGTGAGTCTGTGCCTGGAATAGCATGAACAAATACTAAAGAGGGCTCAATTGGCTATAATAAATTTTTTTTTTTGCCATAAAATACATGTGTGTGTCTTTCCTGAGGGCAAGAATTTCAGGAAGGAAGCAAGCAAGGCTAAGTGGTCCCCTGCCCTGGAGAGCAACTCACAAGCCTCTTGGACTTCACACTGTTGTTGACTTCACATTGTTGTTCACGCTCACGGCCTAGTCCTGAAATCTAGCAAGTTCCCCACTTACTGTGAGATTCCAGGCAGATCTGTAGGTGTCTTAGATTTTTGTCATCTGGAAGATTTACCTTACTCACCCTGAAGCTGTCTATAAGGATGGTCTACACTCTGAGGCAGCCATTTGTTCTTAAAGTTTTTCTTTTCTCTAAAACTCTGTTTCTACATTTATTTGACCTGCATTTACCAAACACATCTTAGTTTCATTTGGTCAGATGGCTCAGCAGGTAGAGAAGAGTCAGCTGCTCCTTGGTTGGAGTATCCATCTCTGCAGGCCATCGTGGGCCCTGATTTTGGGACTCTGTTGCTCTCCTTGTGGAGCTCCTGCCAATCCAGGTTTTTCATCTCCTCCTTCTTTCATAAAATTCCCTACACTCTGCCCAAAGTTTTGTTATAAGTCTCAGCATCTGCTTTGATACTCTGCTGGGTAGAGTCTTTTAGAGGTCCTCTGTGGTAGGCTCCTGTCCTGTTTCCTGTCTTCACCCACTTCAGTTGTCTATCCTGTTTTCTCTACTGAGAAGACCTAGACCCCCTGCTTAGATGTAGCCCATGGCAGCTCAGTCTCCAACTGGTTTCCCTAGAAAGGGGACTAGGGGCTATCTCTGACAGGAACTCAGTGGCTGGCTTTCTAATCACCTTCCCCTGGGGGGCGCCGCCTTGCCAGGCCACAGAGGAAGACAATGCAACCAGTCCTAATGAGACCTAATAGGCTAGAGTCAGATAGAAGGGGAGGAGGACTTCCTCTATCAGTGGGCTAGGGGAGAGGCATGGGGGATAATAGGGAGGGAGGATGGGATTGGGAGGAGATAAGGGAGGGAGCCACAGCCAGGACACAAAGGGAATAAATTGTAATAAAAAAATTAAAAAAAAAGAAATGTCAGCTCAGTGCTTGAGGCTCTGAAAAGGGGGTTAATTTCATAGTCTAGCTAGGATGTAACCCATGCCCTCTATTTGCAGAAAAGCTTGCCTTAAGAAAGCAGATGGCATTTGTTCCTTCCTCCCTTCCCTCATGTTTCCTTTACTCGTACTTCTTTTTGCCCAATCTTCTCCTCCACTTATTAAAGAGTTGAATATTCAGACTCACTTGCCAGCTTTTGGATCACTTCTTCCTGGCAGGACTGCCTTGCTAGGCTACAGGGAAAGAGGACTTGCTCAGTCCTGATGCAATTTGATAGGCTGGGGTGGATGGGAAAGGGAACTTCCCTTTTCTCAGGAAAAGGAGAGGGGCACAGGGTAGGGAGGAATGGAGAATGGGACTGGGAGGAGAGGAGAAATGGGGCTACAAGAAGGTTGTAAAGTGGATAAAATATATATAATAAAAATAAATAAATAAAAATGTAGAAACTGTATTAAACTATTGGCTCATGCACTAAAGCTTTAGTTGCATACCACAGTGAAAGAAATCACCAGTGAAAGATAGTTGATGTTATCCTCTCTGCTTTCTCCCTTATGCCTCTCTCTTGATGTTATTCTGCAATCTTGCTTCCTCCTCCTTTGGGCACTAAATATTTAAAGAATTCATTTGTTGTTTAAACTCATTAATATTCTCTTATAGGCTAGGCCAAACATTTTCCACAATTGTTTTATTGTTTTTTAATTTCATAAACTGTGCATTTACATGCTCATTTGAGCATATATTGCTATAAGAAAATAGTCTCTACTGTAATGCTTAGTGTTCAATATTTATAGTAATATATTTTACATATATTTTGTAAACTTTATCTACTGCTAGACACACTCTCAAGAATACGATACAACTGGGAGTATGGGCGCAAGTCTTTAATCCCAACATAGGAGACAGAGGCAGGCCTCTATGAGTTTCAGACTAGCCTGGTCTACATAGAGAAACCATACATGGAATAAGATGATACAGATGAATAAACCATCAAAACACAATCAGCTACATTTTCCCTATTTATCATAGTCATCCAAATTATTTTCCTTAAATATTTAAAATTTTAATTCAAAATCTGAAAAGATGGAATCTATATCTTTGATTTACTAAAATTTCAGGTATATTAGGATTTAAAGAAACAACTCAATCTCACTTTAATAACTCTCCTTTTGTCAACTGTCCAATTATGATCCAATCCACTCCCCAGACCAACAGGTAGACTACTATAAATTTGAAGTTTTGCAATTACTTGTCCTAGTTAGGGTTTCTCCTGCTGTGGCAAAACACCATGACAAAAAAAAAAAAAAAATTAGAAAGTAGTTACTTAGCTTATACTTCTGTATTGTTCATTAGTCAGGAGAGGACCTCAAACAGGGTAAAAACTTGGAGGCAGTAGCTGATAAAAAAGCCTATGGATATGGAGAGATGCTGCTTACTGGCTTGCTACTCCTGGCCTGCTTGCCCTTCTTTCTCACAGAATCCAGAGCCACCAGCCCAGAGAAGCCTCTACCCACAATGGGCCCGCCCCAATCAATCACTAAGTAAGAAAATGCCTGACAGCCTGATCTTAGAGAGCTGCTTCCTCGATTTTGGTTCTCTCCTTTCAGATAACTCTAGTTTGTGGGTAAAGCTGACGCAAGACTAGCCAGCACATACATTTAATACTTCAATATATTTAATGTATTTGTACTATAGATATCGTAGTTATGTTTTAGAGAAACGTGTGTTTTCTGGACAGATAATGAAGTCAGATTTCATTTTCTTATTTTACTATGGCTTTCTTACATACAGAATTGCCTTTCACAAGCATGACCAAAAGTGCTGAGACTATGGTTGAATTATATTCTTGTTTTCTTATAGACAGAAGCACTCTCAGTGATAGGGAAATGGTCTTTCAGGAAAGCGCCTGCTTTGTAAATATGAGGATCTGAGTTCAGATCTCGAGGGCTCACATAAGAAGCCAGGGGTGGCTGTACATGTCTGAACCCCAGCACTGTGCAGGAGAGGGACAGAACAGGCTAACCTGTGGGATTCATTAGCCGGGCTGTCTAGTTTAATCAGCTTCAGGTTCGGTGAGACCTTGTTTTAAGTTACCAGGAGAATAGCAATAGAGGAAAGCATTTATAGCGATCCCTACTCTCCAATTGAGCCTATGCCACGTACATGAGCACTTGTATCAGCGAGGCAACACAGTTTGCACTTGTATGCATGATATACACATACATATACACATACGTACATAGATACATATTACCCACTACACACAGGTGATTTCACAACATTCACGTGAACTCCTGAGTGACAACAACTCCCAGCGTCATTTCTTCCCCTGGGCACAGTTCACTAGCAATTCACCCTCACTGCCCACCGTAGAGGTGAAGGCAGCTTTACCACTAAAAGGCTAAAATTTTTCGCCTCAAGATTCACAGTAGTGCTTAGTGTCTGGATAGATTTCTTAATGTTTACTTATGTGCCCAAAGAGAAAAACAGAACAAAACTATACATACTAGCTGTCTTGGTCTTGGGGGTTGGCAATAGTGTAAACCCGTGATCTGTAATTGCTTTCATGATTAAAGCTTTTGTGTGGTGTCTGATTTTTGCTTCTTAAGCTTCTTGCAAGCTTATATTTTTTGGCAGATGCTTGAATTACTCAATTAAAAATTTAGTCTGAGCTAGCCAGCCAAGACTATAGAAAAATAACAAATCACATAAAATAAATTGTATTTTTACTGGAACACCATCAAGAATGTAAACGCAGTTCTGGAGGCATTTGGCCAAGGACGAGCTAGAACTGGAGAATTTCTGATCAAAATCCTGTTTTTCTTTTACACTTCACAGCAAATCACATCAACTTCAATTGTGCTTAATTGGGAAGCTGAAACAATTCTTCAGGGCCTATTTTGTTTAGATACAGAGCCTGCATTGACCACCACTGTCTCCTCTGGGTCTCCTTATTAGACAGTGTTCTCTCTTGTAGCAACTTTTAAATGAGGCTAAATTAAAATGTAGGTGGCCAGGGCACAGAGGAAGACAATACAGCCACTCCTGATGAGACCTGATAGAGTAGGATCAGATGGACCGGGAGGAGGCCCTCCCCTATCAGTGGACTTGGAGTGAGGCATGGGTGGAGATGAGGGAGGGAGGATGGGATTGGGGGAAGGGCATGGGTGGAGAAGAGGCAGGAAGAGTGGGATTGGGAGGGAAAGAGAGAGGGAGCTACAGGTGGGATACAAAAGGAATAAACTGTAATTAATAAAAATAAAAATAAAATATTATAATTAAAAAAATGTGGGTGGCTTGAAAGTTACCAAAAACTGTAACTGTGAAAGTGAGATAAGCCAAGGATAACACCCTTCCTTAGCAATGTGTACAAATGCAGTTTCAGCCCAGACGTATCTACTTTGGGTCTCTTCTCTGAAGACCTCAGAAAAGGATTATCACTGGGGATGGCTGCTCTTTACTCGCTTCGCACATTTCAAAGCACTCCTTTAATTCTCCACAGTCTCATGTACGCACACTCTGCGTACTGACCATTCTCACCCCCCACCTCCCACCCACCTCTGTCCACCCACAAATCTCTTTCTCATACTCTCATCTTAAAATCATTGTGTTTTGTTTTGTAGCTCACCGGGGTTATCCGGCTCCATCCGTATGACCATGGGCTGAGAGCTTCCCACTGGAGCCCAAGAGGGTCAGCTGGAGCTACACAACGAAAGGCAGTGATTCTCCATTCCCAGAATCGATCAATAGACATGAGCCTCTTCCCACCTTCCCTGACTGGATGGTTGATACAGCTGGCCTTGTGTTGTCTCAGTGAAGATAAGTACAGTTAATGAGAAATGGTGAGTATAATATTTGTGCCGAGACTAGGGAATGGCATTCCTTAGCTCTCGCCCACTGTTTTGGTTCTTATATAATTTCTACCTTCTATTTTGCATGCCTCATAAGCCTCAGAGTGGAAGGTCCTTGGACATGACTGTTTTACCTGGGTAACTATCCTATCGCATGGCTCTGTGGCAGGATCCCTCATGAATACCAGTGAAATCTGAAATATAGGTGTCTGGGGCAAAAAAAAAATGGCAAGAGGAAATCAGGGATCTTGTAAGCACTGTCAGTAACAAAGGGTGTGTGTGTGTGTGTGTGTGTGTGTGAGAGAGAGAGAGAGAGAGAGAGAGAGAGAGAGAGAGCTGTGCTTGTGTGCAATGGCTAATTTTGTCTGAAGGAAGCAAAGGAAAAAAAAAACGGCAGGAAAAATGAAAATGTAAATACAAAAATAATCAAACAAACTCCAGGCATTCTAAGTGGAATTTGTTCCAAAGAGTGAGGGTGTTTAATAGCATTTGAAAGTTGCTATTCCTTCCAGGTGGTTTTGTTTGTGAGTCTTAATCTCTAATCACCTGAGTGGAATGCTCACTGGTTTTGAGCCAATTAACATGAAGATTAGGTCTGTTATTTGTGTTGTAAATTAAGCATTCTAAGGAATGTATCTGAAGCATAAATATTTTATTTAGAAAAAGACCAAATATGAAAGAGGAGTATATTGCCTCTTAATAGACCTTTATAAGTTCTTAATCATAAAATATTTATGATTTTTCTAATTTTAATATTTTTAATTTTAGTATTTCCTTATAATGTAATGATTACTACTAATTTCAGGCTTTTGTTGAATATCTTAACTTCAAAGAAGGAACACAGACATTTGAAATCTCATTTGCTAAGAGGGCATTTCAAAAAGTCGAAAGACAAATTGTCTTCAGATACGGTTTAAATTACATTTTCCTTGACAATGTCCTTGATTATTGATATATAAACATGCTGTTTATTTTTAAATGTGAAAATATGTTTATGAATCTTTGAGTGGCACTTTCTAAAACTAAAACACAGATGTCATGTTGTCATCATGTATAAAAATGACTTTGTTTTCACAAAACAAAGACACAAAACAGTGACTACTATTTGTAAAGAAACACAACACCAACTTGACTTTGGTTCTGAGCTGACTGAGATTTACTAGAAGATTACTTCTTAAACATGGAAAGCTGAAAACAGAATCACTTATCTTATTTCTAAGTTATCATGCTTTTGCTTATTCCTGTTAGTTCACAGGTGATCCCAGTAACCTGCCCTCAGTGTCCTAGCAACATCGTAAGTCATCACTGGCATCCATCAGGTATGTGCCAGCTAAAAAGACTCACCAGCTGCCACCACAGCTCTCTTGATCTTCCTCTTCTCCCTCTGTTTCCATACTCCTGTCTCTCACCCTATCTTTCTGGATCTCTCTATCTCTCTTTCCCTCTTTCTCCCTCTCTCTCTCCAACTCTCTATTCTCCCTCTGTCCCCTCATTTTCTTTCTTTTTCTCTCTTTTTGTAATAGATACCCCTTTCTCTCTTTCTCTCCCCAGCCTTTTCCCACAATAAATCTCTCTTATACCAGATCTGTTGCATGGGGTGTAATTCCTCAGGGGGTACACGTTGGCCTGCCTTTCAATGGTGATGCCGCAGCCCCATTATACAACAGCTCCTATAGTCCAAACATCTGAAACACAATAACTTGAACACAATGATAAAATAAAGACATATTTATGTTTATTATGTCATTGGCAATGTCAATCTGAAATAGAAAATTAAAATATCACAGATTGGGTAGGATAAGTCAATAGCAACAATAAAATGTCTTTATCTAGTACATACAGACAAGATCTTAGGAGATGAGAGGAAGCCTTCTACTGGTTATACGTTTCTCCACTTTCTGTAGTGACAGGCATACCTATTCTTCAGCCATCAATGAGAAATTCTAGATCAGCTGTGAGGGAGCTGATGTCTCTGTTTAGGAGTTAGTCATTTGTAGTTTGGGGCTCATGCACCTTCCAAGTTAAGCTGGATACGAGGCACTGGCTGGACCTGCAGCTTCTCATCCTCTTGGGGCAAGCAAACTAGTCAGATATAGTTTCCTGGTAATGTCTCAAGCACAAGTCTCTTCCTTGTCACTTATTCCAAAATTGTATTGTAATATGACAATGCCTCTCATTAAAACACGGGGCAATGATTCTGGATTGTTATTAGACTCTTTAAAAAGTTATTCAGATCTTTCAAGTTTAATGGTAATAAAAGGCATCATCAAAAACAGGAAAGAACGAACTGGGGCCAACTCTTCTGCAAAGTCTTGTGCTGGGATTCAGACAAGGGGCTTGCGTTCAGCCAGCATGTCACTGAAGTAGTGAAGATGAGAAGGACTGAATATGTATTTTGAAGGATGAGCCAGTGAGACTTACTAAGGCATGAATAGGTGTTAGGAATTAATCCAGGTTTCTGCATGGAGCAACTGAATGGTTAAGACCATGGTGGGTGGGGGAAAGCATTGTGCATGGAATGACCAGAATTCACCTTTGAACCTTATGTTACTCAGTTGGAGATAAAGATAGAGACCTAGGCTGGATTAGAGATGGTCAAAGGCAGTGATTACTTTTTGACATGGCATGGCAAGGAACATGGGTTTCTATCTGCCTAGTCTGTAATTTGTAGCAATTATTTAGGAACTGTTTTGGTTCAGATAGAAATCTTACCTTGGTCAACACTACCTCCTGGAGGCTCATTAATAAACAGCTATTTTGAGTATGATTCTGGGTTTTAGGAGAATTCCACGGGCTGCAGATATGCATTCAGGAATGCTGCCATGCACATGATGTTTAGATGAAATCAACATGTGATAATATAAGAAAATGTAAGACAAAGGACTGAGGACTTTTTCTGATTTAGAAATTGTGATAAATGTGAGAAATAGGCAGAAGGTGCTGAAAACAAATAACTGGGGAGAAGAATGAAACATAACAACAAACCAAAGCCAAATGTGCTGTTATGTAAATAAAACATCCTAGATAGAAGAGAACATTCAGCTGCGGAAATACTATTTGAAGCTAAAAATGATAAGTATTCGAACTTGGTGTGGATTTAGTGGGTGATCTTACCAATGACACTTATAGGATTGTACCTTAATGAGAAATTATGTTTGAGATTTGTGGAGGCCACTGAATATGAGGATGGGATTTGAACTAAAGCACAGATTTTAGTATTCTAATTCTTTTAAAAATATTAACTATCTCCATTCCCAGAAGTACTTCAACTGGTTGCTTCTAGAACATAATTTTATTATTATTATTATTATTATTATTATTATTATTATTACACAATTTATTCACTTTGAATCCCAGTTGTATCTCCTCCTGGCTCCACTTTTCCTCCCTCTTCCTTCCCTATTCCTCTTCCATAGTCCACTGATAGGGGAAGTCCTTCTCCCCTACTGTCTGACCCTAGCCTATCAGGTCCCACCAGGACTGTCTGGATCTTCTTTTTCTGTGGGCTTCATAGGTCATCCCACCAGGGAGAAGTTATTAAGGAGCAGGCAACCGAGTTCATGTCAGAGGCTGTCTCTTCTGCTCGTATTAGGGAACACACATAGAGACTGAGCTGCCTATGGGCTACATTAGGTCCACTCTATGCATGGTCTTGGATGATGCATCATTCTCTGCAGTCCTCCCTGGGCCCAATATTTTTGGCTTTGTTGGTCTCCTTGTGGGGCTCCTGTCCCCTCCAGGTCCTTCTACTTCCCCCTTCTTCCATAAGATTCCCTGCAGAGACTCACAGACAAACTTTGGACAGAGCGTAGGGAGTCTTATGGAACATACTTTTAGATCTTTAATGTGTCACATACATTCTTTTTATTCTTCTCGTGCTTAATTGTTTCTTTTTAAAATTAGGAAACATTAATGGTTTATTTGGAGAATATTTGTATTTCATATAGCATGTGCAAATTTTGAGGAGACAATACAATAGTAGTCTCAAAACTAACCTAGCTGCATTGTGCTGATCAGGTTGAACAACTTCCCATCATGGACAACTGTATTTTAATCATATTACTTACAGAGGGTCAAAGCACTCATCTGCAGGTAAAGGTGTTTAGGCTTAATATGCACTTTCATGGCCCTATGGAACCACAACCATTATATGCATCGTAAACAGCACTGGGCATAAAATTCACCTCCATCCCCAAACCTCATTTCACAGAATCAAACACACAAGGTCTAAGGCAAGGTGCCTGACTTCTTTTTTAGCTACAATTCTCTCTCTTACTCTCTCTCTCTCTCTCTTTTTAAAGAGAAGGCTTGTGTTCTTTCTTTATTATTTATATAATATTCTGCCTGTGTGCCTGCACACCAGAAGAGGACACCAGATCTCACTGTGGCTGGTTATGAGCCACCATGTGACTGTTGGGAATTGAATTCAAGACCTTTGGAAGAACAGCCTCTGAGACATCTCTCCGGCCCTTAGGTACAATTCTCATCAAAAGGTTTCTATTTCCTTTCCATTCACTTCAAATAACGGAAGGAGTGGTGGAGCACTTCAGGGTCTCCTATGTGGAGACTGCCTGGTGACCTCTGACTGTGGTGCTGAAGGAAAACAGGCAGCACTGTTTATAGCTGAAAGGGTCAGGCCATGGAACACCACTCTGGGTCAAACGTTGTCACCGTTTCACAAAACCACAGAATTTATCTCTTGTCCAGAGGATAAATTAAGAGCTGTAAAAAATGCCTGAGCAATGGCAGGGTGATCTGAGCAGATTCTGAAAGGTTGGGGATGAGGTCGCATGTCTGGATGTTTATCCAGGTGTTTTCCCCGACCTCCTTCAGTTGCTTCTCACGTGGATTTCAGTACTCTTCTGTCTGGCTTCCTATTGGTTTCTTATAGCTTGCCTGATTAAAGCTGTGGCGGGCAGGTTAGCCAATGACTGTCATACCCACCAGTGTCTTGCCCACCAGAAAAGCCCTTCTGAGACCCGCAGCAGCACACCGCTACACCCGGACCTAAGGCAATGCCTCACAATAGGGCTTTGGGTGCCACCCGTTGTCTTTCACGTACATTTTTCTTGCACTGCTTGCAAAGATGTTCTCTATAGCGTGGCTCTCAAACCAACTGAGAAGCTTCTGGGTTGATGCTGTAGTATTCAATGAATATGGGTAGGAACCACTAACCGCCTGGCGGGGAGTAACCTGATTTTCACCAGGATGTGGTGAGGCAGGCATGCCATGTATTGCTGAGGCTCCAGAGTCTGCTGGATTTAAAACCTAGTCCCCAGTGAGTCCTGAGATACCTGCTTCTTCCAGCTGGATGCCTCAAACACAGGTAATGTACTTTCCCCCACAGAGGCTGCTGGGATGGATGGCTCCAAAGAACCATCTTTCTCTTTGCATGCACTGTTGCCCTCAGCGGCATCTTGCAGCTGACTGCTGTCTGGAGCCTCTTGTCCTCTGTGTTCACTCGACTGGGAGCATGATGCCTGGTCCTGTCCAGGTGACAGATGAAATGACATCCCAGGAACAGGCTCTTGAAGGAAGCCTAAAGCAGAAGGTTCGTTTTTCTCTATTGAGAACACAGTGATGCTGATGCACAACGCTGCTTTTCTGTGATCAGGTCTTTGGCTCATGAGTGGTACAAGCTCTTTGCTCATACAATTGATAACATCTGTGGCCAATTCAGAGGGTTGGAGACAGGTGTGAGAAGAAAAGGGTGATACATCCAATTTGTCTGCCTTTTGTCATCATTCCACTTGCAGTTTTTCACAGCTGTTTTTTGACCTGCCTCTAATTCTGTATACGTGAGGAAGTTCACATCTGCTGGCAATGAAGGACAGCCCTGAGAAGTTCCCTTTCAGGTTTGGCCCCCTACAGAAAAAAGGTCACCTGAAGAAAGTCCCCCACCAACAGACATCAGCTGCATAGGGTGTATCTGGTCTGAGGTCCCCTTTTTAGCTTTTTCTTCATCTGCCTGACACTATTTGTAAGCAATATCCCACCTACATTTCAACAGAGGCTATTATATTCCATGACCAGCTCCAAGGTTTCTGCTTGCCCTGGTATTTCAGGCACCTGGCTATCAAGTCAAGGACAGGGACTGGCTTGCTCCGACTACCAGCCTCCAGATTTCCAATCCATGGGATCAACATAAAGCTGTGGAGCAGATCAGGGCTCAGGCACAGGTTGCATACCTCTGGACTGGTCAAAGATCTTCACAGTGGAAGGTGAACTCAAACAGCGTTTCCACACAGCTAGTTAAAGCAGTGTCTCTCTGCTTGAGGAAGTGACCATCTTTTATCCTCAGCAAGGCCTCCCAGCCTAGACACCATTCTCACTGTCACTCACACGAAGAAGAAAACTTGCTTTAGCACCTTACGGTTTCTGCCTCCATGTCTGTTTCTGGATTATGTTACTTATTTTTTTTAAAATGTATATTTTAAATGAATTAATTGTGTATGTGTTCTTAATGGAGGTCATAAGGCAACTTCTGTGAGTTGTTTTTTTCCTTCCATATTGGTGAGGCAGGGTCTTACTTGTTTCTATTGATGCTCTGTGTGTTCCAAAGCAGCTGACCCACAAGTTTCTGAGAATCTCCTTTCCTGCCTCCCATCTCAGCAGGGGTGCTGAGGTTATAGATGGACACAACTTGTCATTCTCTGTGTGGGTTATGGCGAATCACACTCAGCTTGTCAGATAATGTGGGCAATGTTTTCACATTCAGGCACATCTCCTAGCCAAGATTATATTATGTGTTACTGGCTTCAAACTTGGTGCCCATATCTCATCACAGTCATGAAGGATACTTGGATTGGTGCAGAATACAATGGGCTCATCAGCTCACTTGTTTCGAACACTGAATTTGATGGCTATGTCTTGAGGAAATTCTATTGCATTTATCTTTGTTGATGACACAGTCACCTCCAGGAAGATCATTAAAGTTGAGGATCAAAAGGTCTCTTTAGGAACTGCTATACATCTGTTTTCAGTTTTTGGTAGTCAGCGATCTTAGGAAGGCAAACTCTCCTTGAAAGAGGAACCAGTCAATTCCACACTATTTGGAGAGTGAGTGGGTTGTCAACTCTGTGCTTCCTGTCTAAATATATCTCTCCCAAACTCTTCCTTCTGGCTTCTTGAAGATTTCTGACTTGGTTTAACCTATAATTCAAATCCAAGTAGAATGTTGATGTGAGTTCAAACCACTCTAGCTATAGAATCAAATAGGTTTCCTTGGTAATGGGCTGCCTTAATTGCTTCCTTTAAGGAGTGTTGATGACTGCCTGACAAAAAGACAAGCTCGACTTGAATAAACAACAGATGCTTGAACAGTTACTCATTTCACCATGAGCTTTAGGGTCACACTTCTTACTGATGCTTCATAGCCTGGTTTACCTCATTTTAAAATTTATTATTTTATTATTAACATTACTTATTATTATTATAATTACAGTATTGGGGAGAGCAAACCCAGAGCCTTGTATATACCAGACTACTGACCTAATTCCTAAGGTTTTATTGAAAGTATACAATTATTTATAATTATTTTAAGATGACAGTCTTCAGTATACATAATAATTTTGAAAAATTGAGTATCTACCCATTGAGCAGCGTTTTAAGTCATTTCCTTTTGGTTTCATATCCATGGGAAACGTTCTTGTCATACTCCAAATCTCTTTTAGCCAAATGTCTCAAAATTTGATTTGCACAGGTATCATGGTAAACATTCCAATTTACCATGAATTCCAGTTCTTATTATCGAAGATTCTGATTTGGTGGATGTGGGACAGGTCTCAGGTCCATATATTTTTAACTGTCTTCTCCATCTCCCTTGAGTAGGCTATTCCCTGGTTAACAAAGAGTGGGAAATGGATGGCTTTGAAAGCAGACTCAAAACTTAAGAAAAACACTCAACAATTCGTTTTTAATTTTGTGAAAGTTGAGGAAGTCCCCCCTCCAACAATTTTAGCTCATGGTGTTTGAGTCCTTATCCATGTTTGCATGAGGCTGAAAGTCTCACACTCTGTGATGAGACTTGGAAGAAAGAATTTCTCATTCTGTTCCTGATCCTCTATCTGTTCTCATGCAGCCCTTTGATGTGACCGGCCCTGAGATGGGAGGCTCTATGATTTGCTGCTGTCGTGATGCCTGATTTTTGTGACTCCCACATTTCCATCCTCAGTTTTTGTTCATCTTTATTTTTGGACTTGGCTACATATCTCAGTGAGACATAATAAAGAAGGATAACTGTTGGGATAATGAGCCTGGAGAATTAATTATTTCCTATAATAAGCTTTCTCTCTTACTGGTGCTCTTTAGTGAATGTGTGTGGGCCATGGGAAGTGAGGCTACTACAAAGTTCATGAAGGGCTTCCTCATTGCTCAAATTTTGGATGGAGGATGAAATTTTAAACCATCTGTACGAATTATTGAAACTGCAATACACCACATTGATTTTAACCAGTAAAGTATCCATAAAACATTTATAAAGCCTTTGTATATGCCCTCTCAACATAGAAAATAGATAAAACATTGAGACAAATATACTCATTCTTTTTTCCCTTTATGTATTTAATAATTGTCTTATTCAGGGTTACTAGTGCTGTGATGAAACACCATGTCCCAAAGTAATTTGGAACACCATGACCAAAAGCAATTTGAGGAAAAAAAGGGTTTATTCAGCTTACACTTTTGCATTATTGTTCATCATCAAAGCAAGGCAGTAGAGACACTCAAACAGAGAAGGAACTTGGAAGCGGGAGTTGATGCAAAGGCTATGAAGGGGTGGTTCTTGCTGGCTTGTTAACATAGCTTGCTCAACCTGCTTTCTGACAGAACCCTGGACCACCAGCCCAGGAATGACATCACCCACAATGGGCTGGGCCCTCCCTCATCAATCACTAACTAAGAAAATGCCCTACATGTAGTGATATATGCCACTAATCCCAGCATTCAGGAGTCAGAGTCAGGTGGATCTCTGTGGGTTCAAGGCCAGTAGTAAGTTCTCAGACAGCAAGAGAGCTACAGGTGAGACACTGTCTTAAAAATGACCCCCCAAATGTCTTACAGGCTTGTCTACAGCCCCATCTTAAGGAAGAATTTTCTTAATTGAGGTTCCCTCTCTCAGATGACATTTGCTTGCATCAAGTTGACATAAAACTGCCCAGTACTATACTGCTTAGATAGGGGATGGCTGCTGTCATATGAAAGTGAGGAACATAAGTTGCCTGGAAACAGCAAGGTATTTGTAAGGACTTAAGATATGCTTACATAGCTAACGTCCCATTGTTTCAGACCTGTGCTGACAAGCGCAGGGTCACAGGCACTTATAGCTATTGTTAATTCAATAAATAAAATGATATGATAATGAAGCAAACAAATTAGTATAACATAATTCAAAACTTCAAGCTAATCTCTGAGTCGCAGTAGCCATACATCATTCCTAAGTGGCCAGGTATCACCGTAGATTCCTTAAATTTTCTAAAATATTTTTGGACAGTTCTGCATTTGAATCTCTCAGCTCACTGGTCCTATGGGGCCGGAGAGAAACAAGAACTTCCCACATAAACTGTTGGTATTTACTTCAGCTGACCTTTCGGGTTAAGACTACCTTAACAAGAAGGGGCAGTCCAGAAATTTCAACTTATCACTGTGTGTTAAATGGCCATAGGCCTGTGAGAAGATATGTTTCTGAAGTATGAAAATGTGTTTGTAATGTACATTGGAAATGGCAATTTTCACTAAGGCCTGTAAACTTCTCAGTAGTACCTGAGCATTGCCTTTCTCTTTTTATTTGAATCATTAGCTACTTTTAACTGTGTTTACAAATTTCTGCCTATTTTCTCCTTAAGAAAAATTGTAAAAAATCACGTAAATATTACTTTACACTTTGAAAAAAAAATTGTTTCCTTTATAGTAAACAGAGATTGCTTCTAATTTCATTTAAAAAAAAAACAGTAAAAGAAATAATTGAAATGAAAATTCCTTAATACTTTTAAAATTCAGGCAAAGGAATATTTGTTAGTGCCCTCAGATTTTCATGCAAGAATATTCATTCAAATGCCATATGACTTTCAAAATGTATGTAGATCCAACCTCCACTGACAGCTTATCTGCTTGCTTTCCAGGTCCTTGCCAGAGGCTTCCCTCCAGCTTATGTAAGTTTAACTTATAAAATTGATTAGAAAAAGGAGCAATGTGTTCAAACCTCTCTATCCTGGAAGAGGATAATAATGCAAGTGGGTGCTGAATGGGCATGGGCATTTGGATTCTGATGTCCAGCTATGTTTTCCATTAACAATCCTGGTACTTAACAAAACAGAAGCAGGAGAAGCCATCGGTGAAGGGCAAAGCGTTCAAGAAAAGATTTAGGGAGATGATTCCGGGTGACTGTTGCATAGTTTTTAAACCATGAGGACTTTACTACTCTACAAATATAAAGACAACTTATTCAAAAGAGCAAGTATTCTGGCTGAGCAAGTCCTGGCTTGAGACCAAGTCTACCTAAGAGAAGGCTATACATATTTGGACCAAATTACTTGTTCACCTGCTGCAAGCTTTCATTTATTGAAATACGGGTGAACCAAAATGAGACTAACATGTAAACAAATGTGTTCATCTTTAGAAAATACAAGCAGAGTTAAAACAGAATAAGACTCTTACCCTGGTCTGTTTTGTGTGGTTTAGTGGAATTTATACACAAACAGAAGCTTCTGTATTTTAATTTTGGAGGCTGTGAATATCAAGGTCATGAAGGCAACATATAGTAAAAGCCCTTTTGCATAATTTCATGAAAGAAGGCAGTGAGCAAAAGGAGGGGACCAGACAGAATTAAACCTGCTTTTATTAACCAAAGCAAAGAAAAAAAATGGTAACAAGACATTTCTTTGATTTTAAAGCCATGGTAATGGGGAGTTATGACACCAATTTATTCATTAATGGTGGAAACCTCATGGTTTAAACATCTATAGACTCCACATCTAGCAATGTTTGATGTGGAGTTAAATTCTAACATAGGAATCATAGTAGACATCAACAAATAAGGGATGGAACAGTATTGTGATATTAAAGATTAATAATGGGAGTTTGATTAGAACAAGGGTAGAGGTAAATAGCCATCAGTTTTGCCATGATTATGTGATGACCGTAGGGACATATAGGTAAGAGGGTCATAAAGTTACAACTTGAAAGACAGGTTCAGCAACAAAAACATCATAGTTTTATTACAATTTAGCATTTGGTCTTTTCTCTCCCATTCTGCCTCTTTTCTCTGTTTTTGATCTGACTTTTCTTAAGACTAATTTTATTTTTAAAATGTGTGTAAACATTTGTATGTGTTTGTTTCATGCTCTGTTGGAGTATGGTCTGGTGCTTTGTATTTGTTAATTGCTTGTTCCCCAGGATTCTTACTGTTTACGAGAAAACTGTCCTGCATCCTAAGTGTTGCTGTTTAACCTTGTCTAAGAAACTATTCTTGATTGGCTGATTAAAATGCCTAAACCTAGGCCGGGCAGAATGGGGTAGGTGTGATCAAAGTTTGTAGGGTTGGGCTTTGGTAAAGGAAAGTCATGGGAAGGAGACCTACAAAAAGAGAGAAGGAAGGAGGAAGACACCATGGGTTAGGTGAAGAGAGAACCATGTGAACTGGGAGGAAGGACTCCAAGAATGGCATGGATGGAGGAAGTGACCCAGATGAATAACATCAACAAGTATTTTGGATTATGGACGGGAAGGAGCCAGACAGGAATGGTTAAAGTGGATGGCATGGGGTGGGGCCAGAAGATATGAGATAAGGTAGGTGGCCCAAGGTAAATAAGGCATTTGCAAAATCTAACAGGTGTCTGTGTCTTATTGATTGTGCTGGGGGTTAGATAATACCATCATAATTATAGGGCTAATAATAAATGACACTTAGCCCAACGCCTTTTATTTTCAACAACATGAATGGAGGTGCCTACAGAGACAAGAGGTTTCAGATCCCCCTGGAGATGGAATTCCAGGCCCCTGTGAGCTATCTGAAATAGATGCTGGGAACCTTGGAAGAGCAGTGAATGCTCTTAAACACTGAACCTTTTTCCCAGCCCACGGGATCTGGTTTCTGGTTTGTGTCTATTACTCACATATGCCTGTAGTTTATCCCATGTGTTAAAATTTGGGATAGTATAAATATACATACACAAGTGTACAATCCTTATTTATAATAACATTTTCATAATGTCACTGTGAACACTGAATTAGTTAAAATAACAATTGCTCTGCAAGGAACTGGTGTCCTCATAGGCCCCTGTTACAATATTTTTATTAATTTATCAATGTATAACCTGTTTCATAAAAGGTTCATTTTAAGACAGAATAGATAGTACAGGTTGTTGCTTCATTCTCAGTCAAATACTAGATCTCTTGTTTGAACAAAGCATGTATCTAGTACACACATTTTCTTCACGATGTTTTTTTACAATTTTCTTGTGACTGGGAACACTATACAGCAAATATATAAGTATACAGTATACTTAAGAACTACATTTTTTGAGCCATTTTAAACAGCAAAATCTCCAGCCAAAATAAAAGCCACAAGATGTGAAAATAGCTGCACTAAACATACCCTGAAAAGACATGTCTTCCAGCATAAAAACTGAAGTGAAAATGCAGAGCGTCCCTCTACTCCATCTCTGCTAGGAATGTGGGCCTGAGGGTTCCCAGAGTTTTTATTCTCCTTTGCATACTGTGCTTTCAAATGACTACGTCACACTATCGGTTATAGGTTACAGAGATGGTTTAGCAAGTATGAGCTTACAATGAAGAATATGCCAATAGTAAGGATAGATTATATGAGGAAATATCTCCAGTGATTCTTATGGGTCAAGAACAAAGACGACTGCTTTACATATAATATATCAGTCATCATAGTAGACCATTTATGAACAAGGGGAATGAGACAAGATAATTTATGTATCTTGGTTGAGGGCCAGATAGAAGGAAAGTAGCCTTTATATATTTTAATGGAGTTTAGTCACTTGGGATAAAAATGTTCTCAACAGCTTCATAGGAAGTGGTACTATTGGTAGACGTTGCCTTAGCAGAGTAGATGTGACCTTGTTGAAGGAAGTGTGTTACTGGTGGTAGCCTTTGAGGTTTCAATTGCTAAGGTCAGGTCTAGTTCCTCTCTCTCTGTTTTTGTGCTACTTGCTGACACAGATGTACAACTCTCAGCTCCTCCAGCACCTTGTCTGCCTGAGTGCTGCCATGCTTCCTGCCATGATGATAACAGATCAAGCCTCTGAACCTGTAAGCAATCCTCAATTAAATGTTTCCTTTATAAGAGTTGCAGGGATCCAGCAAATGTCCTTGTTGTATCCTTGAGCATGTTTTGGATATATGACTAGGAGAGCTATAGCTGGACCTAGCAGCTTTATTTGTTATAACCAGAATCTGGAAACAACCCAGATGTCCCTCAACTTAGAAATGGATGCAGAAATTAAAAACAAGGAAATCATGAAATTTGCAGGAAAATGGTGGGAACTACAAAAGATCATCCTGAGTGAGCTATCCCAGAAGCAGAAAGACACACATGGTATATACTCACTTATAAGTGGATATTAGACATATAATATAGGATAAACATACTAAAATCTGTAGACATAAAGAAGCTAATCAAGAAGGAGGACCCTGGGTAAGATGATCAATCCTCATGCAGGAAGGCAAACAAGATGGACATCAGAAGAGGGAGAAAACAGAAAACAGGACAGAAGCCTACCATAGAGGGCCTCTGAAAGACTTTACCCAGGAGGGTATCAAAGCAGATGCTGAGGCTCATAGCCAAACTTTGGGCTGAGTGCAGGGAATCTTATGAAAGAAGGGGGAGATAGAATGACCTGGAGGGAACAGGAGCTCCACAAGGAGAGCAACAGAAACAAAAAATCTGGGCACAGGGGTCTTTTCTGAGACTGATACTCCAACCAAGGACCATGCATGGAGATAACCTCGAACCCCTGAAACCCCTGCACAGATGTAGCCCAAGGCAGTTCAGTGTCCAAGTGGTTTTTCTAGTAATGGGAGCAGGAACTGTTTCTGACATGAACTCAGTGGCTGGCTCTTTGATCACCTCCCTCTGAGGGAGGAGGAGCCTTCCCAGGCCACAGAGGAAAACAGTGTAGCCAGTCCTGATGAGACTTGATAGGCTGGGGTCAGGTGGAAGGGGGGCGAGGACCTCCCCTATCAGTGAACTTGAGGAGGGACATGGGAGGAGATGGGGGAAGGAGGGTGGGATTGGGAGGGGATGAGGGAGGGGGCTACAGCTGGGATACAAAGTGAATAAACTGTAAATTACAAAAATGTAAAGAAATTTTTAAAAAGTGAAAAAAAGCACAGCAATAATAACCCCAACTAAGATATTTGCAACAAAGTAGAAAATGGATAGGGGTAAAATTCTATGATAAAAGAATTTGTGACAAAGCAAGTCTTTTTAAAGATGTTTTAAGTCTGCTAATAAATTCATACTCCCATGCATCTAACACTGTAGCATTATACAGTTGTTAGTGATTGTGTCTTTCTGATTTAATGTACAATGAATACTGCAATATAAAACACTGTATATAATTCTTTTTTTCCTCCTCAAAGTTAATTATGTGGTGATGATAACTATTTCTATTTACTGAAGTATGTTCTACACATTGTGCCAAGAGCTTTGAAAGCATATTGCTTTAATACTTATAATATCCGTGTGAGGAAAGCGTTATTATTACGTGCAGTTTTAGACTGAAACACTCAGCTTGGCCAGAGCTCAAGTGAGGGATGTGAGGAACCTGAAATTCCAACTTATTCTTCTTTCTCTTTACATCTTTACTTAGCTGCTCTGCTTCCACGTTGGTACTGAAGTAATAAATATTTATAAAGCCTGTATCATGTTTCTAACCTAGTGCAGTGAGTAAATGGAGTCTATCATCTGGAAACTCTTCTACAAACTATAGCTACAGAATGCTATTCAACATGAAACTCAAGAATAAAGAATTGCAGTGTTTGCCAGTCCAAATGCAATAGAAATTGAGGGATGTAACTGAAGAAATAAGTGGAGCTGAAGAAATAAGGAGTAGTGCAAGGGAACAAGGAGGACTTACAGCATCTTAAAGTTTATATGGGTCCAAGAAAAGCCATAAAACAAGATCCGATTCTAGGCACAGAGCAAACTACCAACAAATGCAAAGGAATCTGACCTGAAAGATTGAAAGAAAGAGAACATTAATTTAGCATATGTGTAATTATTCTTTCAGTCATGTGACTGCTGTTGTGTGTCAGGTATTTAGTATTGCTATGGAAATGGTTGCCCACTGACTGGTAAACACCCTGTATATTCATAAGGTCTGTTTGGATGGCTCAGTTGTATAAGTGTCTGGTATCAGGTTACTATTCAGGTATAATATATAGTATCCAGCTATGAGTTTCCTTGATTTTTTTTTAAATGCAGCAGTGGTAATTATGTTAATCAGAGTCAAAATATTTTTTGAAGTTATTTTTATTTAATTTTTTTGGTCTCAAATTGGTTTGATTAACTGAATATCATGGGTTAACTTCATTAGCACTGTGTAAGATGGTTCATGTAATTGGATAACTATTAAAAATAAATGAAAGTGTTTTGAAAATAACATAATACTTTACTTACTGATATTAACTTGCAGTATTTATTACAGAAGGTATAAGTAGAAGCTTGATTTTTAGAGAAGCTAGCCTTGGAAAGTTAATGAAGTGAGCATAGTAATCCAAGCTAATAATAGGTGAAAGATGTGTACTATGTGAAGAGAAATCAGTGTAACCCATGTAAGAGCAGTGTTTTGTAGGCTTAGGAAAAGGCAAGGAGGCTTTGGGAGCTAATGAGAGAGAGAGAGAAAGAGACAGAGACAGAGATAGATGGAGACAGAGACAGAGAGACAGAAAGACAGAGAGTGAGAAAGAGAGCTGTAACCCAGAGGATGATGGCAGTTTCAATGAGTGACAGTCATTCATTCTGAAAGACAATGAAGATAAAAGATGAAAAAGTCACACATGGTCCATGCCTTCAAATGAATTACTGTAAGCATCTAACACCTTGCTCAGGGTTTCAAAGATGGTGGAAAGAACAGTCTCATGAAAGCATAGTGAAGGCAGGACAGGAGGCTTAAAGAGTGTTTCTCTGAAGAAATACATTAGAACGAGAACAAATCATTCCAAGATAAAAATACCACCATCCTCATTCAAAAAGGCAAAGAGGATGGACATCAGAAGAAGGAGAAAACAGGGAACAGGACAGGAGCCTACCACAGAGGGCCTCTGAAAGGCTCTACCCTGTATGGTATCAAAGCAGATGCTGAGACTTATAGCCAAACTTTGGACAGAGTGCAGGGAATCATATGAAAGAAGTTGAAAATAGTAAGACCTGGAGAGGACAAGAGCTCCACAAGGAGAGCAACAAACCAAAAAATCTGGGCACAGGAGTCTTTTCTGAGACTGATATTCCAATCAAGGACCATTCATGGAGATAACCTAGGACCCCTGCACAGATGTAGACCATGGCAGCTCAGTGTCTAAATGGGTTCCATAGTAATGGGAATAGGGACTGTCTCTGACATGAACTGATTGGCCTGCTCTTTATTCACCTCCCCTCAGGGGGAGCAGCCTTGCCAGGCCACAGAAGAGGATAATGAAGCCACTCCTGATGAGATCTGATAGACTAGGATTAGAAGGAAGGGGAGGAGGACCTCCCCTATCACTGGACATGGGGAGGGACATGGGTGGAGAAGAGGGAAGGAGGGTGGAATAAAAAGTGAATAAAGTGTGATTAATAAAAATGTAAAAAGATATTTAAAAATACCATGCAAGACTTCCTTAAGGCAGAAAAGAGCAAAACACAACACACTCTGCAAAACAAAGACTGAAAACCAAGAATAAACTCTGTTGAGTATCCTTAATCTTCCTGTTAGTATAACAGCAAGCAAAATTCAGGGAAGACAAGGAGAGCTAGGCACAACTGACAGATACACAAATGCACAAAAGCCATCACACAAGCAAAATGTACTCAATTCCTGCTTCCTGTGGGGGTTCTTGATTTGTAGCAGTGACAGCCAGGTAAAGTTAAAAAAAAATATACTAAAAATAAAGAAAATAGCTATTGTATTTAAGCCAAAGTCAGTCAAATCCGGAATTGATGATAGTGTAGTTCTGGAATGCTTAGGGTTTTCTTTCCTTTTCTCACTGTTTCTGTATGATCCCTTTCACTCAAAACTATTTTTCATATTCTCAGTACCAAGCAAACTGATTGCAAACCCTCCTTCCGGTTTTCTCCCACGGCAGAGCTAGACATGCTGTATATTGTCATGACCCCTTTGGGTTCACTTTGCTTCACTTTCTTTCTCCCTTATGCTTATCATGATTGAAAACTCAGTAATCATAACAAGCAGAGAGTGGCATGTGTTCAATTTTAATACCTTGTTTACACTTGGCTAACATGTCTCAATCCTTCTGGCTATGAGGATATAAAGATAATTGGATCTTCCTGATTCTTATCTTATATTCGACAAACAACTTTATTTAATCTGATGTTCAACCTCTTCTCAGTACTCCTGTTGCTCAGTCGTAGCCTCCACTTTCCAAGCTTGATACTGGTTATAATTTGAGAGACTGAGGAAATGGAAGATGTAAATATCCATTGGATAACTTAGTGATCATACATTGAAAGAATTAGAAAGATTGTTACCAACAGAATAGGTGAGACAAGGATGTTTCTAGAAGGAGGAAGAAGGAGCAGAGGAAATACTTTTCAAGCTTGGTAATTTGGGTAAGAGTAAATATCTCCCAGGATATAGGGCACACATTTGACAGAATTTTTTAATGTCTACATATTTAAGGTATATATATGAAAAAAAATTAACCAACATGACAGACAAGACTTTTTACCAAAATAGAAAACAAAACACACAGTAAATTGAACAAAGGTAATATAGAACAATAAAGGAAATCTTTTAGAAAACTACTCAAACACAAGTGGAATTAGCTATGTGACAGAGATGTCATTGTGAACCAGTGAAACAATGCTATTAATGTACTGCAATGACATCTCCATACATGTCATATAACATACACAATAGTTCAAAATCAGAATATAAATAAAAACTATAAAATATTAAGGATTTTGAAGAAAAACAAATGACAACAGTGTAAGAAACTCAAGGCATGAATGATTATTTCAGTAAACTATAGCGTAAAAACAATCATTGCATGTTAATTTTTTTCAAAGCAAAGATGGAAGGCCCAGGAACTGAATGACACCAACGATCACATACACATGCCACGTTTATGTGCTACGGTGTATTAGGTGTTGAGTTTGCACTTGGTTTCTGGGATACCATGATGAGCAATAATCTTGATCTTATGATGTTGGGCAAAAGTCAGATATTAAGAATAATCCCACAGCGTTTGTGCCACTATTGTACAAGTACATCTTTCAGACAGGAGGTTCTTGTATCTGGGTGATATTGATGATTACCTTTCACGTTGAGGAGTGTGCAAAGTACCTTCCATTGCTGTAAATGCTAGGTGGTAAAGCTGAAGCTTTTAGTTGGGTCCAAGCTCAATTTCTCTGTGTTCAGTGACATATGTAAATGCTAGCTTCAGCAATACAGTCTGACAAAGAACCTGAGACTAGCTAGGGCTTATGGGCTTAGGGGAAAACCTACTGCTATTATTCTACCAAAGAAACATGGCAATAAAATAACTATTAATAACATATTATAATACCCATGGATCAGTCCCTTGCTAAACCCTCATCAGAGAAGCTTCTTGCAGTAGATGGGAATTAATTCAGACATCCACAATTGTACAATATACAGAAAAAAAAGATTGTGGAGCACTCCATCCTAAATTGGATGTCTTCATCAAACTTTTCCCCTGATGACTCAGTGTTCCATGCAGAAGAAGAGGCCAGAGGTTGGGGAAGACTCCAAGGAAACATTATCTTCCACATGTAACAGGATGCACATATGGTCTTAGAGACTGTAGCAGCATGCACCACACCTGTACAGGTTCAAGTCAGCTAAAGTGCCGGCACCGAGAGGGGTAAGGGACTATGAGGTCACACCCCTAAACAAGAAGCTCTTTGCAATTCATACCTGAACTATATTACTGGTTCCATCAACCACACTCCAGGGCAGGATCTACACTAAGGAGCAGTTGGCCAAAACAAAATTAACTCAATGTTTGTTTGTTTGTTTTAATTTACGTTTTTTTGTTTTACTGGTTTTTTTTTATTGTTTGCTTGTTTGTTTTGAGAAAGAGGGAGAGAAAGAGAACATGAAATTGGGTATATAGAAAGGTGATAAGGTTCTGAGAGGAACTGAAGAAGGGAAAACATGCTCAAAATATATTGCATAAAAATTTTAATAAAAATGGAAAAAGGTATAATCTCAAAGCACAACAATACTGAGCACACAAAAAGAACATACATCATGTTAGCAAAGCTCTGTCACACCAAGCACAGTGGAATTCAGCCTACACAAAGCCATGTATGTGTCTAGCTGTTATCTGAATAAGTCTTCTCACTGTGGTAGCAAAGTGGCCTATGGGCTTAGATGTTAAAGTATCACTACCTCACAATGATGCTTTGGCCTTCACTAAAGTAGAAAGACAAGAGAGCTGTGCTTTAGACTTTAAGTGCCCCGTTTTTTTCCTTTGAACATAGATCATAGAAATTATTTGTCTGACTTAACTACAAATGGCCAGGAATTTACAAAATGTTTCCAAATGTTCAGAAAGAGAAGAAATAGAAAGATTGATAGGCATCACTTATCATAACAGGTAAATTGGATTAGAATAAATTCATCCAATAGGAAGTCAGAAACGGATTTTTTACAAATGGAGATTGAGCCAGAAGGAGATACAACCATCAACTGGGTAAACATGGAATAAACAAGCATTTTTCACAGTGGGGGGATTTCTGAGCCAGAAAAAAAAAACAAAAACAGACAAACAGACAGACAAAAAACCCCAGACACATGGAAGGAACTGAAAGAAGTATCCTAGGATGGCCGCACAGGAAAGTTAAATGCATAATACAATCTGTGCTTTGTTGGGATTGTGATTTTTGTCATAAGGGGAATGGGTGTTCTTGAAATCCTATGAAGTAGGACTCTAGAATTCTCAGTGTTTAAAAACAAATGTGTCTTCTCCAGTATGTAAGTCGTGGTGATGGTGCTGTGAGACAAGAGGCAAGAGATGGAGGCTGTTCTTTCAGGGCAAAAGGACGGCTTGGAAGCTGTGTCTTTGAAACTCAATGAATTCTTTTTTTCCCTTCCTTCCTTTTTTCTTTTCTTTTCTTTTCTTTTCTTTTCTTTTCTTTTCTTTTCTTTCTTTCTTTCTTTCTTTCTTTCTTTCTTTCTTTCTTTCTTTCTTTCTTTCCCCATATACTTTTGGCATCCTTCATTCTACTGTTCAATTATCCATTTGGAATTATTTTCTTCTGTCTAGGGACTTAATTTCACTTTCTTCTTTTTTTTGAGATTATAACATAATTGTATCATTCCTTCCTTTCTGTTCTTTTCCCCAAACCCTCCAATATATCTTACCTTGTTTCCTTTTAAATTTATGGCCTTATTTTCATTAATGGTTACCATATCCATATATCCATATATAAACATATATGCATATTTTAATGTATATTTTATAAATTAGTATATATATATATATAACATATACATATGTATATAAAACAAATACATCAGTCTAACCTGCTCAATCTGTATAATGTTACTAATATGTATGTCTCCAAGGTTGACCATTTAGAGCTTTGATTATTATATGACAGGAGGATTTTCTTTACTGGTCCAATCTATTTGGTGTTTTGTAGGCTTCTTGTATGTATATAGGCATTTCTTTCTTTAGGTTGAGGAAGTTTTCCTCTATAATTTTGTTGAAAATATTTTTCTGGGCTTTGGAGTTTGGCATATTCTTCTATTCCTATTATTCTTAGAAAGGTTGACCATTTGGTATTGGATAACCATGTGGTGTTCTCTTCCCTTAGAGAAGACCCTTCCAGTCTTATCATTCTTTAGTTGCCTGTAGACTTTTTTGGTAAGACTGGGGCATCTTGGGCTTTCTTCGACCTATTTTAGCATGTCTGTTGGTGGTGTCCTTGTTCAACTAATGTTTAGACAGTTACGTTGCTGAGACATTATGGGTATAGCTTCTGACACAATCTCACATCAAACTTCCCGATCCTCTCACTCTTATAATATTTCTGCCCCCATATTCTGCAATGTCTGCTGAACCTTAGGTGTGAGAGACTTTTGTAGTGTAGCCACTTGGATTGGGCCCGCAAGTCTGCATTTTGATTTGTTGTGGTTTTCTAGAGTGGTATCTGACTTTTGCAAAGAGAATTTTCCTTAATGACAGGATGCATTCATGTGGCTATCAGGGATCATTATGCTTTAATAAAGTAGTTGTTGTGGATTCTTCTCCAATAGTCATGATTTCACTAGCACTGTATAGTTGGCTAGGTTTCTAGTGCCAGGCATGGTTTTCCTCTTGTTGAGCAGATCTGAAGTCCAGTTAGAGAGCAGTTGGTTACTTCAAGTTATTTGTGCCAGTGCTGAGCTCTTAGGATTATTGCAATGCACTTGTCATTACTGTGGTTCATAAGCATCATAACTGGGTAGGACTGTTGGCTGCTTCCCTTTGGAGACTTGCACAGTGACTTCTTATACCATGAAAGCTAGTCCTCACATTGGAGACATTTAGGTCAGTTCCAGCTTAGGGGAGCCTGGGGACTGTTTCTGAAGTGCATGCTCTTTTCAGTAATAAGGATTTCACTTCTACCCATGAAAGATAGAAGTTTCCATGAAGATTAACATTGAATATTATTATTTCTTGGTTCTGTTGCTCTCCTTGTAGAGCTCCTGTCCTCTCCAGGTCTTTCTATCTCCCCCTTCTTTCATAAGATTCCCTGCACTCAGCCCAAAGTTTGGCTATGAGCCTCAGCATCTGCTTTGATATACTGCTGGTTAGAGTCTTTCAGAGGCCCTCTGTGGTAGGCTGCTGTCCTGTTTTCTGTTTTCTCCCTCTTCCGATGTCCATCCCATTTGCCTTTCTGAGTAAGGATTGATCAACTTACCCAGGATCCTTCTCTTGCTTAGCTTCTTTAGGTGTATAGATTTTAATATGTTTATCCTATATTATATGTCTAATATCCACTTATAAGCGAGTATATACCATGTATGTCTTTCTGCTCCTGGGATACCTCACTCAGGATGATCTTTTCTGGATCCCATCATTTTCCTGCAAATTTCATGATTTCATTGTTTTTAATTGCATTCCATTGTATAAATGTACCACAATTTCTGTATCCATTCCTCAGCTGAGGGGCATCTGAGTCGTTTCCAGGTTCTGGCTATTACCAATAAAGCTGATACGAACATGGCTGAGCAAATACCAACAGCACAGGCTCTAAGATCAACAATCAATAAATGTGACCTCATGAAACTGAAAAGCTTCTGTAAAGCAAAGGACACTGTTGTCAGAACAACACAACAGCCTACAGATTGTGAGAGTATCTTCACCAACACTATATCTGACAGAGGGCTAATATCCAGAATATATAAAGAACTCAAGAAGTGAAAAAGCAACAAATCAAGTAATCCCATTTAAAAAATGTAGTACAGAGCTGAACAGAGAATTCTTAATAAAGAAATATCAAATGCCAGAGAAACACTTAAAATAGAAATGCCCAATGTCCTTAGTCATCAGGGAAATGCAAATCAAAATAACCCTGAGATTTCACCTTATACCCGTCAGAATGGCCAAGATCAAGAACTCAAGTGACATATGCTAGAGAGGATGTGGAGAAAGGGGAACCCTCCTCCACTGCTGGTGGGAATGTAAACTGGTACAACCACTTTGGAAATCAATCTGGTGCTTTCTCAGACATTTAGTAATTGTGCTGTCTCAAGATCCAACTATACTACTCCCAGGCATATATCCAAAATATGTTCAAGTTAACTAATTTTCAATGTATTTCTAGGCCATATTCTGTTTGGTGGTGTTGTTATAGTAGTGTCTTATCTCCTTTCTGAGTGGTACTGGGAACTGAAACCTCAAGAGTAAGCAGATCACTAAGAAGGTTTCCAAATAAAACTGAGAGAGATACGTAAATCAATGAATATCCAAACTGCAAGGAATAAACATACACAAAAATATAAATAGGAAAAGAATCATCGTCACTTGGTTACCAACCACAAAGATATTGATACACTTTAAATACTTGAAAAAAATATTGAAGTGTCTACCTCTAAAACCATCAATATCTATAAGGAATAAATAAATGAAAAGATAAATAAACAAGTTTAGGAATTAGACATGAAAGTCATCTATATAATTTAACAACACAACAAAAAACTCAGCAAGGAATTTGACAGTATAACAAAACCAGGAAACTACGGACCAATTCCTTTGATGAATGCAAAATTTCCAACAAGTACTCAAAATCAAAATTTAACACATCCGAAAGCTAATACACTATGAGTAATTTGCTCCATGCTAAGCACAGAAGTGTGGTTGAATGTATCACGAAACAAATGTAACACATTAACAGACCCAGAGACAGGAGCTACCTGGACATCTCAAAAGATGCATAAAGGCAATTGGCAAAGTTCACCATACTTTCACGACAAAAAGCCTCAAAGAAACTAAGAGCAGCAGGAAGACCTCAACGCACTAAACACAATGTATGATAACACTAAAAACAGTGTCACCTGGGGAAAAACTTAATGCGTCATCTCTAAAACGAGTACCAAAGCCAAATCATCCACTCCCTGCTTTTCTTCAATACAGTACTTGAAGTCTTAGCTGAAGAAACAAGACAAGAGAAAAAACTAAGAAAGACACAATTAGGAAAGGAAGATGTCACACTTTTCCTGTTTATGGATGATACCATCCTAGCAAAATAGAAGGTCACAGAAATCAACACAGAAAACCCAGAAGTTTGCTTTAAAAATATCAGGTAAAAAAAAAAAATCCCACTCACAATAGCTTCAGAATAAATATTTCCTGTAGATCTTGGGAACACTATTATTTTGTTACATTATTGTACATATTTGTTACAATAAGGAGGAGAGAGTATTTCACAATCAGAATTTTTCAATACTACATACAAATGTGCTAGAGGATTAAGTGATAACCGCAGATAAATATTTAAAAGTTATGTAATGAGGACATCTTTGGTGGAATTACTCATATGGTGGTTAGCCATGATACATGCATTATAGGATGCTCATTGGAATTTACACTTAGATCCAGAAAACATTGTAAGTTTTTCTCCTTAGAATAATGAATTACAGTCTTCCCCTGCTATGTGAGTATTTTATTTTTTCATGTATTCCAACTATGAACTTGATTTATAAAATGGAGGTTACTTGTCCATACAATTTGTCAAAATAATAAGTGAAAAATAGGCGTCTTGTTTTAATATGTGGTTTTCACTATGACCTACGATATTAAGGCCTTACATATGTTTACTGGCATATGGTTTTTATGACATTTACATATGCTTCTTGTCTGTATGATTTAATGTTTTGCAATAAGTTGTGTATTTTAGAAATCAATATTTCATAGAAAAATAAATTTCATTCTAATTCTTTTAAGAATCACCTTTCCTAATCTTGCTGTCAAGAAAATGTGACATTTTCCAGGCAGCTGGGTCCGTATAGCTTTTACTCATTAACATGTAACACATGTCTACAATTTCTCTCCTTTTTCATTTCAATAGATCTTCTGTTCAGATTGATTCAGGTGTCTTTGTTCCAGAAAAGAAACCAAAGGCATGACACATACATATGCCTCTTGCTTATCCATGTGCAAGTGTGTGTGTGTGTGTGTGTGTGTGTGTGTGTGTGTGTGTGTGTGTG
>NW_026586463.1:4644919-4674756 GCF_907164565.1 Psammomys obesus
GTGTGTGTGTGTGTGTGTGTGTGTGTGTGTGTGTGTGTGTGTGTGTGACTGTCAGTGTAAAATGGCAAGTAATCCCCCAACTTTTCCTGGCAATTTTCCTGAATTTGATGTCCTTTTTCATGCTTTCTTCTCCAATAGAGAATGTCACCATTCCCTTCTCTTATTAGTTTGCTCAACTGTTATTTTCAGGGTCCTTAGAGACATCTTTTTGGATTTTCCTGTTTTTCCTTATTTATAATAATTTGTTATGAATGTCTTTTTTCACACTGTGAGCTTGTGTGTATGCTTTCCTCGGGGTGATTGTTAAATTTTTATGAATATGTGATGGATGTTTCTATGATCCATAAGGTTGTAAATGCCCTAGGCATGGAGATTATGTTTGTATTCGTACATCATTTCATCCCCAGCATGTGTGTGGTGTTCATCTTACAATCAGCTTGGATTTAAACAGGTTGAGCCTTTTTTTACTGGCCATTTCTCTACCCAATGTTAACTTCATTAATTATCTACATTTGAAGATTTGTTTATTCATTTCTCCCATCTTTGAGGGTTGTGGCATTTCCTGGGATTATGCTACTTAAAGTCAGATTTTATTGTTTTTCACTTCCATCCATGCCAAATCATTAACCTACAGTGGTTTGTGGGAGATTTTCTATAGATGCCACTGTAGTCAGTGGCATAATATGTTTTGGGCTTGATTCTAGCATTCAGCAGGAAATTTTACCCATGTCTCACGACCTATGAGGATTTCTTCTTGGTGTATCTCTAAGATCTATCACAAGTATCTCTAGATGGAGCTATTTAACCTTTTCTTTTAAACTCTAAAGTCATAAGAAATAACGTCAAAGGAACTTGTCAAGCAGTTTGGTTTATGGATTCTAAGTCACAGCTTTTTGAGGATTGCTAAATGCTGGTGTCCCTAATTACGTGATCTCATTTAATTCCATCCTTTATCTTTTTTTCTTATCTTAAAGCCTGCTATGTCATTGAATGCTATGTGAGCAGAACAATTCTTTGGTCTGAGTTAAATGAGACAGTTGTTAAGAGCATTTTTACTTACTATGTAGCTCAGACTGGCCTCTGACGACATGCATATTCCCCTGCCTCTGCTTGTGGGTGATGAAGTTGCTCCTGTGTGCCACCATACCCAGCTTGCAACATTTGTGTCTCCAGAAAGTGATCTCCTTGAGTAGAGAAGCTACATTCTGGTTATGGCACAACTCCAGAACCTGAAACAGGCTGATGTAAGGTGGTAGTTACCAGCTACACATGGTGGATTGCATGGTCTAAGTTAATTAAAACAGAATAAAATTTAAAATTTATTTACTCAGCTTCGCTGAATCAAGATAAAAATCAAAATAAAATTCAGTTTCTAGACACAGTCCAGGTATAATGCCATATGTGGTTAGTAGGTTATCAGATGGGCAATACATGTATTGCCTTTTTTTTTTCTTTTTCATCACAGAAGACTGAGTTGACAACATTTTCCAAGAATTAATTCATTACTCAAACTGTAAATATTTTAGGTACGTTATTTTAAGAGACAGACATTTTTGTAAGCACAGGAAAGAGAGCATATAAAACAAACAAACTTTCATAAGATTCCCTGTGCCAAGACAACGCAGCCAGTCCTGATGAGACCTGATAGTCTAGGATCAGACGGAAGGGGAGGAGGACCTCCCCTATTACTGGACTTGGGGAGGGGCATAGGAGAAGAGGGAGGGAGATATTGGGAGGGGATGAAGGATGGAGTTACAGCTGGGACACAAAGTAAATAAACTGTAATTAATAATACAAAATAAATTATTTAAAAAAAACAAACAAACCATCATCTCATATGAAAATGTAGCATGCTGCAGAAGACAAAAGTTGAGCAACTTCATGTTAATGGGCTGGTGCTGAACAACAGACAATTTCACTGTATAAAAAGACCCCTCTGACTAGGGCTTAGGGCTCAGAGTTACACAGAAGTTCACTCCAGGGGACCTGTTGGACCTGGTGTTTTCTTAAGTATTCTCAGACAGGCATGTGGGTAAGCACAGCTTGCTTCAGAGATACAGAAAATGTTGGTTTCATTCTAGATCTACTAAGGTAGTTAGTGAAGGTTAGGGATTTCATAAATTTCAAAATGTACAGAGCTCTTATTCACATGTACAGGCTGTAAACCACATTTCTTATGAGAAGCCATAGGAGAGAAAACACCACAGCAGGGGGACTATTAATGCCTGTACTAAAACCGAACTTGGGCAAAAATTTTTTGGCAGCTTCCTGTGCCCATGATCTCATTTAAAACTTCTATTTGCTTGTATTATTTTCCTCTTGATTCTTAAGTAAATTAGTTTAATGTTTGTTTCTACATAAAAGCGAGACAGGGAACAATAAGTGTATTTCTCAAAGGCACTCTGACCATTTCATGATGATAATGTGGAAATATTCTAACAGACAACCATGTTTCTGGTTCTGGTGGTGAATACAGAGGACTCCTCCTAAGAGCAGACAATGCAGGTTTAAGTATTCCTTAGCAACCATTGAAGGGTGCTTATCTGTGATTGCTGTCTCTGAAAAAGCAGCACCTTAGTTGTGTTTTCTCTGCATTCATCTGGGAGACTACTCTTTGACCACGGAAATGACACTAGAAACTGCTGAAGAGAGAGGATAGAAGACACGATGGTCTGTTTGTGAATAGTGGGAATATGGGGATTGCAGATGTCAGTGTGCAGTAGCCAGTATTGGCTCAACTGTCACGTGCTACTGTAGTCTCAGGGAGTGAGGAGGCCCTCCTTTGTCTCTGTCAAAACTCCCAGCCCTGAGGCAGGCTGGCTTCTTAACTATGTAACCAGAAAAATGATGAACAGCAAGCAACTACAGATATACAAGTGCCATAACCCAGAAAATAAAAGCTAACTATTTTCAAATAAGGTTGCTGGTGTTTGTTCCATAACCAATAAATGCCAAAGATGGTAAAGAGAAGGCTGAAGCTCATTCATGGGATGAGGATGGGGAGGACCCTCTTGTCCAAGACTCTCTCCATCAGGACCTCTAGCTCACAGCCTCAACATCCCTAGTTGATTGTGAATCCCTGGTTGGATGACTTTATCTGCTTATTTTTTCTTTTACTGAGAGGCCTCACCTGTGGGATGCTCTGTTTTGCCTGTGTACATCTCAGTTGGAAATTCCAGTTGGCTGTCTGAACAGGGCTTCCCATTCAGTTTTTGCCAGATGTTCATAAACCCCTGAGTTGACGGTGTTATATTTTGTTCTCTCAACTGGACTGCTCCCGTTGACTCTGTAAGATGTTATGAGTCCCTGAGTTGATGATATTTTACTGTCTGTCTGCTGCTTCTCTTGGTTGCTCACTATTTGTTCCAAAACCTTTGCTTGCTATACACATAGATCACCCATTCAAAGCTTGAGGAACAGTATCAGATCTTCCTCTTGACCACTTGGAACACAATGGAACCTGATAAAAGATGTTTCACTTGAAAGAATTTATTCATTTTAGTTTTGGTATCACCATTGTGAGAGATAAGGAATAATTTTGCAATTGAGTATGAAGTATCTTATCATAATTTCTCGTACTTTTAAACCTAAGGCAGGCCAGGCTTTGACTCTGGGCTTTTCTATTACTGCTGGTAGAACCTGTAGTGGGACTCTCCTCTGTCCCTCACAAATTTGACATACGACTAGAATTCTTTCTTTGATTTTAGATAGCATGTTTCAGTTGAAAATAGCATCTGCCCCTGAAGAATTTTTAAGCAAATAACTGCTATAATGTAATGGCCTCGGTTTTTAGACTAAAAGAATATGTGCTGTTTTAATTATGTCTCAATTCAATCTATTTACTTGAAAACTTATTTCTTTTAGGACATTGCTTAAAGGCAAAGCATGGAATACTAAAAGGAGAATTCTTGTCTATAAATAACAGCAAAGAACGGTGCTTTTCTTCAGACCTACTTAATTTTAATCTTTGTCTACCTCCTGAAGATATATTCAGTGAAACAGAATCCCATGTTGAAAGCACGTTTATGTTAGTCTTGTAGTTCTTAGCAAGCAACCCGTGTGTTATTTTATAAGTGGATGTTATAAGTATCAGTCTGAAACTTTTTAAATGCTTTCTTTCAACAATTAAACACAAAATTATCTTGAAAAGTTAATCATAAAACAAGAGCTATTTAAAAACAGTTTCATTCTCTTGATCCTTAAAATGGGAAGAAATTTTAGGTTTATGAAAACATATAAATTCAGTCTATAAGAACAACAAGAAAATAACTTCATTTAATATTTACTTAATCCATCTACAATTAAATAAATTTTATATTACCTTTAAAATTAAATACAAAATCAGTATATGACATGGGTATTATTTAAATATGCTGAATTGTAATCACAGTACAATGGTTGATTGATATAAAAGTACTTAGATATATATGACATAGGTTGGTGAAGTTATTTTGTAGAACTCTTGTGACAAGGAATTTCTGCATCAATATTATTGTGAAATAAATTTCCAAGAAACAAAGTTGGAAGATACCTTAAAAAAAAAGTAGTCATTTGAGTTATAAATATTTGCTAATGGCTTATTTGCTCACTGTTATTTTAAATAACAAAATATTAGTCTTTCATTATTTAGTCTTAGATAAGATTTTTCACTCCTCAAGGAAACTCTGTTAATGTTCACTGTATTCTGAGAGCACCAATCTATTACTTTAACTAAGACAGTCCTTGCTACGTGACTTCCCTGTCTGCTGAACATTTCTCTTGCTTTTGATTCCTCTTTCTTTAGCTATATCCCACATTAAGAAATAAACATACTCTCATAGGGATTTTTGTGGATAAAACCAGCAATGGAACTTAGAATCTGTGCCGATATTTACGATTCTGGAGTTGATATTGATTAACTTCAGAAATGCATGTTTTTAATGGTTGAGAGATTATACTAAGTGTGGTAAATGTGATCTCTGGATCTGATGCTCAGGACTTTAAGAAGTACACCAATAATTGGGTGGCTTAGAACTCATGCACAGATGGGCAGTTCAGTGGAATAAGTTGTTGGCAGAGGGGCGATGCCTTGGGTAATAGCCTATCCAGCAAGTTCCTGTGTCAGGACCTAGGCTGTGTGGTCTCCTCTGAGTTCAACTGAATTTTTGAATGTTGGTACTAAAGTTCTTTCATAGATTTTTGTGAGCTAGTCAACACCTTTTAAACAATTACCATTTTTTCTTTCTGTTTTATTTATTTATTTTTGATAACTAGTCATTGCCTATTGCTTAGCATAGATAACCCTACTTGAGGCAACATGATTCTTTCAAGAGCTTAGAGTATAATTTTACCTATTCTATTCTCTAAAGAAGGAAATATGCTATTGACATCTTATGGTGATAACCTAGCAAGAATTCATTCTGATGCTAAAATACATTTTACATAGTTCCTTCCCTCAGTTTCTCTTCAAGGGCAGTTGTAAGATTCTGAATAGTTAAGTGGAAGACTGTAGCCTCACCCTTGACTTCCTACCCAATATGCTGCCAATTGTGGAAACGCCATCTGTAACCTTCCATCCTTTAAGAGAACAGCAAATCTAGCTGCACTGCTAGTTATACAAAGCTGTGCAGCCTTATGCATAGACTTTCAAGTTTAAAAATAAAAGAATTGAGACAAACCATATTTTTCTGAATTAGTACTGTATAGGGACATGACTGACAGATGACATTAGACTGAACACTCAAATGAATTTTTGTTTTTGGGTTTGTTATCGAGACAAGGTTTCTCTGTGTAGCTTTGGCTCTCCTAGAACTCACTCTGTAGACCAGCTGGCCTTGAACTCAGAGATTCACCTGCCTCTGCCTCCTGATATTAATGCTGGGATTAAAGGTATCTGTCTTTACCACCTGGCTTCAAATTAATTTTTAATTTTTCTTCAGAAAAAAAATATTTAAAATCCAAGATCATGCGGTTTGAGAATGTTCTCTACATCCCCATTTCTCTGCTCTGCTCCATATTTCATGTGCGTTATTTATTGGCTTAGGCCAGCGGACAACTAGGCTGATATTCTACCATGTCTTAGGCATCAGTCAATTATCTAATCGTTGAAGACTTCTCTGAAAGAAGAGATAATTTCCAGGCGAGGCCTATTTTTCTCTTTAGGTGGGATGCAGCATCCTTTATGAGTCACAATATAAAGTCCAGTAATTTAACTCTGCTTAACAAACAAAGAGTATCTATTATGAAAGACCTCGTCACCAGCTGCCAATACATGGATCAATGCAACAGATTTTAGAAGGTGTAATATTTTCGATTTAAAATATGGCAAACTGGGCCCAATTAGTTTTAAATGCCCACAGAAAGGCCGAGAGGCTCTATCCTTGAGGTAGAATGTTTGCCTGACATACAGAGGGCTCTGGGGATGACCCTCAACCCTGTCTTTTTGCTCCCCCTACGGAAAAAATAAAACCCTCACTCTTACACAGCCTACATTTAGAGACCCACAACTAGAGGAAGCTAAAACAGTGTAAGAGCCAGAGGGGATGAATGACTCTGTGGAAACTGTGTCTTCCAGACACAACATGACTGATGCACATATGAGCTCACAGAGACTGTGGTAGCCTGCATGCGTTCAAGTCATACGGGGCCTCAGTGCTGAGACGGGGAAACAGACACAGGCTCCACCCAACAGCTATCTTTAATTGACACCCCACTTGCAAATGAAAAATTAGTTTTCTCCAATGAAGTCTCACTGGGCATGTTAGCCATGCTTTGGGGGAAGGCCCCGCACCTAGTGGTAGATGACCAAAGCAAAACAGACTCAAAGGAGGTTCTGTAGATGTTTTTATTTTCTCATGTTAAATTACTTGAACATTTTTAATTCAATCTTTATTCTTTTGGCCTGCTGGTTTATTTGGGGGGGGGGGGAATCTCAAGTGCAGAATTGCCTTCATTGGATTGTCCTGTGAGCATGTCAGTAGGGGCATTTCCTTTATTAATGGTTGATGTGGGTGGTGCCACCTCTGGGTAGGTGACCTTTGTTGATATAAGGAAGCGGAAGAATTTATGGGAAACAAGCCAGTAAGCAGCTTCCCTCCATTGTTCCTGCTTTGGCTGTTGCTTGAGTCTCTACCTCGACTTCTGTCAGTGATCAACTGTGATGGGGTCATGGAAGCCAAATAAACACTTCCCTTTTCTCCATTTGTCTTTGTTCAGTATTGTACCACAGTAGTGGAAAAGCAAATGAATACATATGTAAATATCAAAAGTTAGGATACACATTTGAGAGAGCATACAATTTCTGCCTTTCTGAGTCAGGGTTTGTAATGCCCGGGTTTAAATTTATATTAAAACTGTTTCTAAATAAACTTTATTTCACAAACATCCACCAGAATGCCTAAAAGCTCTGACAAACAAAAGCATACTCCTTATTCCTTCGCCTTCTGTTAAGACACAAAAAAGCTTCACAGTGAAAAACAGCATATGCATCAAAATTATCACAACCTGTGCATGGGTGGCAGGCTTTATTGCCAGCCCTGGCTTGCTGTCTGTACCCTTTTGTTCTCGGTTTCTCAAAGTATCGCTCCAGATGGGAAATCTACAAATAGCAAGATAGTACGAAGAAAGTTGTGTGATTTTTTTTTCCATGTCAGAGTGAAATATATAATGGTTGAAATGACACCTTTAAAGAAGTGTTAAGTCTTTAGGTGTTATTAGCCCTTTGCACCTTTTAGAGAAAAACTGTATTTGTAATACTGGTAGAGTATCAGGTGGAATGTGAGTTTCAGTGGCAGATCTGTAAAGCAGGCTATCTACATGAATCATGGGCCCTTCATTACCCGAAAAGTCTCTTTCAAGGTTAGTCTATTTGAGTTTGCTTGTGTGTATATTTAAATATTACAGGAGGGATGCTAAAAAAGAAAGAAATACAACTTAAAATAATCTGCTTGGATTTTTTTTTAATGTTATAGAATTAGAGATAACACAAATATTTTTAGTTCAGAGATACTGCATTTGTCCATTTAAATTTGTATCTTGTCCAAATTTTAATATATTTTCAATTTTGGAATATCTAGTAATGGATATACTGGGTCTTGACTGTTTCTTTTATAAAACTGCTGCACATATTTACACATTTTGTTTATTCAATGTCCATTCATTTAATGAGTTATTTGTGCATTTTTTTTTTTTTTTGGTATAATTTGACTACTGATTAACACCCTGTCAGCGAGAAGGTGGGAAAACGCCACATCATGAGTCAAAAATTCCTCTTGCGTTTCTATTTTGTTGGCAATATTGGCAAGCATTTGGAAAAGTCTCTAATAGCCACTGACCAAGTCCTTTTCACAGGAACAGGAAGGAGAGAATCATGCACAAGGACTGGGGCAGAAAAAGTAAGAGCAGAGAAAGAAGCAGGCAGGACTGTCAGCAGCCGGTAAGCTCCTGTGTGCGACGTTTGACTGTGCAGTGCGCCATGAGTGGTATTCCTCCTCACCTTTCTATACCCACAGTTCTCTACCTAGTTGCTAATACTTGAAAAAATAATGAAAGAATTTCCTCTCATATCCATAATGAAAGCTGAAATGACATGAACACAGAGGCTGCTACAAATGACATTCTGAGGAATTTTCCTTAGGAGAGCTATCAAGCCACAGGTGTCTCCAGAATAAATGAAATGAATGAAACCAAGAAATGCAGTTACGTTAAGAAATGAGGAAGATCTGCCATTTTGCATGCTGCAGAGAGGTTGCAAATTTAGTAAGGAAGGAGGAATGTACAATATAGAAAAATAAAATACATCACCAACACAGAGGATTTATAGGTTAAAAAAAAAAAAGACATGAGGAAGTAGTATTGCTCCGAACCTGGAAGCTGAGGGGGTACAGAAAGAGAGACTGGGCAAAAAGGCTGTTCTCCCAGGCTGTTTGGGGGCACACTTATGCTTTAGTTTGTCAATCTGGAACAAAAGGACTCCCCTACAGCTCCAACTGTCATGAGATTTGGAATACATTTTTAATATAAATGAAAAGTATGTATTTGGTGTGTATTTTCTTTAAGTCTGTTCAATTATCTTCTCAGGTTGAAAAGAAATGAACTCATAAACTGTCGTCTCATTAAAGAGTCTGACCACCAAGTGGAAGGGCTTGCTTATGACTCTCTTAGAATGTCATTAGGTGTATTCTACTTGGAAGAACAGAGATTGGAGGTAGGATTGCATCATGGGTAATTGGACAGGCTTAAGGAAAATACGTAGCAAATGCATAACTTTTCATTTAAACACACACACACACAAGCAGAGTGCACATACGCTTGAAGGTCAGCAAAGAGCTCGAAGGGGTTAATTCGTTTCTTCCACTTTGTGGGTCTTGTTTATCTAATTCAGGTTGTAGGGCTTGACGGCAGGTACCTTTATCACTGAGCCATCTTGCTGGCCCTACATTCTCTACTTTTTCAATGGTTAGAGTAGAGGATGAAATTGTGTATATAGCATAGAAGTACACATTTAATTATTCTGATCAGACCTTGAATTTTGAATTAACTGTAAATGATCTTTTAAACCTGTAAAATGGACAACCATAGGACATTGATAAATATATTTGAAATGTTTTAAAATATATTATAATCTAACTCCTAATAAAGTGTTATCTAATTAAATTCCTTTAATTTCTGATATATTAGTTAAATAAAGATTGTAGTCGCCGTCTTAATTCAGACAAATCCTAAAAGCAGGACTCCTGAATTGTTAGAAACACATCATCTTTTTAATAAAGTGGATTAAAAACTTAGTGTGCATTTTACATGATTTTCTTTTTTTTTCCTTTTATTAACTTTTCTCTCATGTAACATACTTTTATGTTTTCCCTTCCTCTACTCCTCCCACTTCCTCCCAGACACTCCTTCAGAATCCATGCCTTTCTGTTTCTCATTAGAAAACAAACAGGCTTCTACTTGGTTACAATAAATAAAACAAAAACTAACACATCACAATTGGCCCAAACCAACAAACCAAAGGAAAAGAAGGCAAGAGAGGGCACACAAAACAAAGAACCACTGTTTGCACACTCAGTAATCCCATAAAAACACTAGACTGAAAGTAATAATATATATGCAAAGACCTGCAGGGTAAAACAAGAGAAGAAAAAATATAAATAAAACATAAACAATAAGATAAAATTTAAAAAGGAAGAGCCCTGATATGACCTTATGAGACAAGGAACCTCCCAAGATGGCACTGGGTTCATTTTCTTTTGGCTATTTCATGCTATAATACACGGACCACAAGAGGCCAAGTAACAAGGAGGGCTCAAGGGAGTATGCATGCATCTCTCTGGGAAGGGGAAATAGAATAGAGTTCATGGGTGGAATCAAGGTAGGTGGGGGATGGGAACGGTAAAGATGGGGACCAAATGGATAGAGAGAAAGAATATTGGGAGAAATGACTGGTACTGGGGAGCATTTAGGAGGCTGATATGGAAACATGATGCAATGGAAACTCTCTGGGATCTATGAGGGTGACCCTAGCAAAGACTACTAGTAATGGAGAATATAAAGCTTGGACTGGCCATCTTCCATAACCAGGCAAGGCTACCAGTGGTTGGGCTGGGACACCAACCCAGCCACAAAACCTTCCACATGCAATTTGTCCTGCCTGCAAGATATCTGGGGCAATGCTGGCTCAAGGCTTATGGGAGTGGCCCACCAATGACTCGTCTACGTTGAGGCCCAAAGCCACAAAAGAGCGCACATGCTTGACATTGCGTGGATCTGGATGGTCAGAATATGAAAGCTAGATGGCAAGGGAACCTAGGGTAGAACCAAATACAACTGACAAAAAAAAAAAAAAAAAAAAAAAAAAGTCAATGATTCCCAATGATCTAGTGATATTCTGCTATAGTCATACTCTGGAGCCTAGCCCAATCGACATCAGAGAGGCTTCATCCAAAAACTGATGGCAGAGATGTAGAGACTTACAGCGAAACGTTAGGCAAAGATCACCAAACATCTTGGAAGAGGGGAAGAAAGGATTGTAGGATCCAGAGGGGTCAAAAACCTGGCCCAGAGAATCAACTAATCAAGACACAAGCACACAGAGACTAAAGCAACAGGCAAGGAGTCTGTTTGGGTCTGAGCAAGGTCCTCTGCATATCTGTTATGGTCATGTATCTTGGTGTTCTTGTGAGACTCCTAACAGTGTGTGGGGGGCGGGGAGGGGCGGGAGGTTGTCTCTGACTCTTTTGGCTGCTCTTGGAACCCTTTTCTCCTACTGAGTCGCCTTATCCAGCCTTAATATGAGGGTTTGACCTAGTCAACTGTAACTTGTTATGCCATGTTTGGTTGATATCCCTGGGAGGTCTGCTCTTCTCTGAAGGGAAACAGAGGAGGAGTGGCTCTGGGGGAGAGGGGAGGTATGAGGGGGTGATGCAGCAGGAAGCTTCTCTGATAATGGCTGAGAGAGACAGTGTTCTATGGAGTTCCAGCAGAAGGTCAACATGAGTCGTTTTAATACTAATTTTGTTTTTAGAACAGCAGTTTCTGGTTTTACCCAATGTACCTTCTTTAACCAAAGATACGGGTGATGGCTCTATTTAGACACTAGATGGACCTCTTCATGTACAGTGAGTCGTGTTATGTATTGTCTTGTGCGATGACTCCTGGTTGTCACCTTATAGAGAACAACCTATAGTTTTGGCAACAGCCTGTGTTGCTGGGCTTTCTCATGGGGCACCTTCAGCCAACAACTCAATTTAGAAGTAACCCATTCCTGATCCACATAATACTTCATCGTGGAAGTGTTCCAGATTTTTTAAAAATTCATTTTCTTTTGAGGGACACTGAAGCTGTTTCCAGCTTCTGGCTATTATGAATAGAGCAGCAATGAACACATTTGAACAATTGTCTCTCTGGTAGGATGAAGTGTCTGTTGGGTATACTCCCGAAAGTATACTGGTATATCTGGAAATTGAGGTACGTAGAGACCCATCTTCCTGAGGAACCACCATAGTGAGTCCCACAGTGACTGTACAAGTTTGCACCCCCACCAGCAACGAGTGAATGTTCCCCTGACTCCACATCCTTGCCAGCATGAGCTGTCACTTTTCCTCTTAGTCATTCTGACAGGTGTAAGATAAAATCTCAATGCAGGTTTCAGTTGCATTTCCCTATTGACTAAGTGTGTTAGACATTTCTTTTTTTAATTTTTATTTCTTTATATTAATTATAGTTTATTCACTTTGTATACCAGCCCTAGCCCTTCCCTCATTACCACCCAATCTCACCCTCCCTCTCTCATCTCCTTCCATGCCTCTCTCCAGCCACTGATAGGAGAGGTCCTCCTCCCCTTCCATCTGACCCTAGCCTATCCGGGCTCATCAGGAGTGGCTGCATTGTCTTCCTCTGTGGTCTGGTAAGGCTGATCCCCGCTCAGGGGGAGGTAATCAAAGAGCCAGCCGTTTCTTTAAGTGGTTTTCAGCCATTTGAGTTTCTTAGATTGAGAATTCCTGATTTGGAAATGCACCCCATTTTAAAAATTAGGTTATTTGTTTTTATCATGTCTAACTATGAATTCTTTATATGTTTTTGATAGTAGCCCTCTATTGGATGTGTAGTTGGTAAAAAACAAAACAAAATGAAACAACAAAAAAAAAAACTTTGTAGGTTGCTGCCCTATTCAAATAATGGTGTTCTTTACCATACAGAAGCTTCTCAGTTTCATGAGGTCCCATTTTTAAATTGTCGATCTTAGTTGCTATGCTAATGATGTTCTGTTCAAAAAGTCTTTCTATTTTTAAAATTTTATTTTATTAATTACACTTTATTCATTTTGTATCCCCCCATAAACCCCTCCCACCTCCCCTCCCAGTCCCACCCTCCCTTTTCTTTCTTCACGCATGCCCCTCCTCAAGTCCACTGATAGGGAGGTCCTCCTCTTCTTCCTTCTGAACTTAGTCTATCAGATCACATTAGGAGTGGCTGCATTGTCATCTTCTGTGGCCTGGTAAGAGGGGAGAGGTGATCAAAGAGCAGGCCAATCAGATTATGTCAGAGGCAGTCCCTCTTCCCATTACTATGTAACCCACTTGTACATTAAACTGCCATGGGCTACATCTGTGCAGAGGTTCTGAGTTATCTCCATGCCTGGTACTTGGTTGGAGTATGAGTCTCTGAGAAGACCCCTGTGTTGAAAGTTTCTGGTTCTGTTGCTCTCCTTGTGGGGTTCCTGTCCTCTCCAGATTTTACAATTTCCCAATTCTTACATAAGATTCCATGCACACTGCCCAACAGTTGGGCATAAATCTCAGTGTCTGCTTTGATAGCATGCAGGGCAGAGACTTTCAGAGGCCCTCTATGGCAGGTTTCTAGGTTGTTTCCTGTTTTCTTCTTCTTTTAATGTCCATCCTTTTTGCCTTTCGGGAATTAGTTTCTTTAGATGTACAGATTTTAGTAGGTTTATCTTATATTATATGTCTATATGAGTGAGTATATACCATGTGTGTCTTTCTGCTTCTGGGACAGCTCACTCAGGATGATCCTTTCCAGGTCCCACCATTTTACATGCAAATTTCATGATTTCCTTATTTTTCATTGCAGAGTAGTACTCCATTGTATAGATGTACCACAATTTCTGCATCCATTCTTCTTGAGGGGCATCTGGGTGATTTCCAGCTTCTGGCTTTTACAAATAAAGCTGCTACAAACATGGTTGAACAAATGTCCTTATTATATACTTGAGCCTCTTTTGGATATATGCCCAGGAGTGGTATGGCTGGATCTTGAGGAAGCACTATTTCTAGTTGTCTGAGAAAGTGTCAGATTGATTTCCACAGTGGTTGTACAAGTTTACATTCCCACCAGTAGTGGAGGAGGGTTCCCCTTTCTCCACAACCTCTCCAGCATGTGTTGTCACTTGAGTTTTTCATTTTGGCCATTCTGATGGGTGTAAGGTGAAATCTCAGGGTCATTTTGATTTGTATTTCCCTAATGGCTAATGACACTGAGCATTTTTTTAAGTGTTTCTCTGGCATTCAATATTCCTCTACAGAGAGTTCTCTGTTTATCTCTCTTCCCCATTTTTTAATTGGATTACTTGGTTTTCTGCTTCTTTAGTTCTTTATATATTCTGGATATTAGCCCTCTGTCAGATATAGTTGGGTTGGTGAAGATCCTTTCCCAATCTGTAGGCATTCATTTTGTTTTGATGATGGTGTCCTTTCCTTTACAGAAGCTTTTCAAATTAATGAGGTCCCATTTATTGATTGTTCCTCTTAGAGCCTGTGCTGTTGGAGTTCTGTTCAGGAAGTTGTCTCCTGTACCAGTGAGTTCTAGGGTTTTCCCCACTTTTTTTTCTAACCGACTTAATGTGTCTGGTTTTATGTTGAGGTCTTTGATCCACTTGGACTTCAGTTTTCTTCAGGGTGATAAGTATGGATCTATTTGCATTTTTCTACATAGTTCTGGAAGTCCTTGCTAGAGCAATAAGACAGATGAAGGAGCCCAAGGGGATAAAATTGGAAAGGAAAGAAGTCAAATTATTACTATTTGCAGATGATATGATAGTATAGGTGAGTGACCCCAAAAAGTCTACCAGGGAACTCCTACAGCTGATGAACACCTTCAGCAAAGTGGCAGGTTACAAAATTAACTCAAAAATCACTAGCCCTCCTGTATACAAAAGACAAAAGGGCTGAAAAAGAAATTAGGGAAATAACACCCTTCACAATAGCCACAAATGACATAAAGTACCTTGGTGTAACCCTAACCAAGCAAGTCAAAGACTTGTATGAAAAAAATTTCAAGTCTCTGAAGAAAGAATTAGAAGAAGATATCAGAAGATGGAAAGATCTCCCATGCTCATGGCTTGGCAGGATTAACATAGTCAAAATGGCCATCTTACCAAAAGCAATTTACAGATTCAATGCAATTCCCATCAAATTAAAAACACAATTGTTTACAGATGTGGAAAGAAAAATTCTCAACTTCATATGGAATAACTAGAAACCCAGAATTGCTAAAACAATCCTCTACAATAAAAGATTTTCTGGAGGTATCTCCATTCCTGATATTAAGCTGTACTGTAGAGCAACAGTAATAAAAACTGCGTGGTACTGGCACAGAAACAGAATGGTGAACCAATGGAACTAAACAGTATTGGCTATGACAATACATACAACTCAACAAAAGAAGACAATGTGAATAGATCATTTCATAGGTTTAAGGCTTATAAAGCATCTGGCTGTGTATTTAAGGTCTGAGTCCTCTGCTCCTTCTTCCTTTGACTATTGGTCTTATGTCCAGACAGGCTCTTGTTTCTCAGTTGTAAGCTTGAGACCAGGTAATCTATATTACCAAATCTTCTAAAGCATGAGTGCTTTCACTGCTGAATAATTCAAAATCAGTGTTCTGCTTTGAATTAGCTCCCATGCTTTTTTTCTGAATTAATCCCTATGTTCCTATGAGTGCTACAAATCCATGTTTGAATCGCAGAGAGACTCTGGGAGATAGTAGCCATCAATGGCATCATCTCTGAGTGCTATGAAACTTGGTGAGTGGTTGTTTTTCATGCATCTCTCCTTGAGGTAAAGAAATAGAAGAAAGAACTCTCAGGCTAAAGATGGTGGAGCCCCTGTATCCTGCATACCTCCACAGGACAAACCTAAAATCAGGTGAAACATTGTAAGGCAGATTTCAGTTCAGCAAAAAAACTAGCCTTCATAATTCACAAAGAATCAGCAATCCTCAGTGAATGTCTTCTGAAAATCATTTTTAGCTTCAGCCTTAGTGGCCAATTGCAGTGGACAAAAGTAGGTGATCCTTCACATCAATTTTTTTTCAATTTGTAGGGGATTTCTGGTTTTTATTCTTTCAAGTTTTAATGAAAGAAAGTTGATTACATGATACAAATTTTTTAGATCAGGTCGGAGAGATCATGGTCCCTTAGGACTTGCTTATGAAAATACAGATGCCTCCTCAAAAACAACATACTGCTTTGAGAATTAGAATCAACATATTTATGATATTAATTAAATGTCTCTAAATGTTTATGCATCAAAAATGTTCCTTTTTATTTCAATTTTGTAAAAAAAAAAATTACAACTAAATGAAACAAGTATAGTCACTGCGGCCACATCACTTCTGTTTACAGTTGCACGTTTACACGACTTACAAATTCTGTTGAATTTTATTTGGAGGAACCTGAATGTTTATTTAAAACTAAAGTTTTCTATAAAATGAAGGAAACCCACAAGAGTGCTAAGACGTTAGAAATGCATTTCTTTGGAGGCTTAAATAGTTTTATATTCATGATAGTTTAACAGGAAATAAGAGAAAGGAAACAGTTATTTCGCATCAAGTATGCCTCACAAACTTCACACAACTCATTTCACTTAGTGCTCACAGTAGCGATTAAACCTATACACTAACAGCTCTGTTTGCATCTAAACATTTCAACGGTCGTAAGTTAGTGTACCTCGCCTGAATTGTTTTCCATAATTCTTGTACTTAGACCAAGTAATCAGCTGGCATTCCAGACTCATGTCTGAATCTGGATTTCTAAAGAGTCTGTGGTTTCATCACACTTACTTTACTCCCTAAAGAGGTAAGTGTAAAATATGGACCTGATTTCTACTGATTCCAGAAAGTATTGGAAAGTTCACTGTATCCTGTTAACTCAGTACTGCTGCTGCTATTCGAATGCTGAAGTATTTATGAGAGAGATGTCACTGCAGAAAAGCATGGACTAGTAAGGCAAAAGTAGGAGCCAGAATTGAATCCAGAATTCAGCAAAAGAGAGAAAATTGGCAGCACATTTGATGGTTTGTAGAGACTGTAACAATGGTTCCCATGGGAATCAGCAGCCAAAATTATCACCTATACCTCCTCTACTTTTAATTGAGTTGGCATGATCATATTCTCTTTTTATCTGAACTTTTGAAAGTGAATCGTCTTACAATGGCATATGGATTCAAAACCGTTCTTCCTTCTTTCTCAAAAGGAAGGAAGTAGCTTATTTTGAACATCAGCCTTATTGCGAGTTTGCCATAGCTATTTCTAGCCAGGATTTTATAACAATTCAAGAAGGAAATTCATTGTTGAGAATTACCCAGTACTGAGCATATTGAGGAGTTAATTGTAATACTATTTCTCTAGAAAGGTTAATTGGCTTTTTTCCCCCACAAACAAGAAAGTGTGACTATAAAAAGGTAAAAAGACTATTAACACTCTATTATAGGCTGATTGCTGTGAGGACTTCAGTTCCAGAAACAAGAGATGACATATGTACAGATGTGATTTCATGATAATAAAATATACGTTATGTATGAACTTTGATGTGTGGGTACTTTAAAATAAAGCTTTGGAGAGCTTTGCAGATAGTTGGCAAGTAGAAGAAAATAACTTGATTAAAATGGTAGATAAGGCTCTGATTATCAAATATGTTTTTAAAAATAGATTGCTAATTCAAACAGAGGCATATCACTTACCTTCTTACTTTCCTCTTTCCAGCCCATCCCAACACAAATACTTTAAATCCCTACATACCCACCCTTTCTCAAATTGATCTTTATTTATCTTTCTTTTTATTACTGTTGTATGTATGTATGTATGTATATATATATATATATATATATATATGGATATGCACATATTTAAAATACATGTTTATAAGTACATATGATAATATGTATACAATATAAAATGTGTATATATGTTATGAAACATATATACCTGCAAAGTCTGTTTTTGTTTTTTGTGTGTATATATGGTCTCAGAGCTCACCACTTCATACTGAATAGCCTGGGAAAAGCCAATTGTCCTGCCAGTCATCATTAGTTTCTTGTAGCTCTTTGTCTAGCAGTTGGAATAGCTACAGACACCAGGAAAATATAAAGGTGGGTAGGAGCTTTGGATAGGAATAGCTAGCAGGATACAGGTGGTGTGAGGTGTGAGGTCAAAACGGGAAGTGGCGCGATGAGAGACAAATAACACAGAAGTTATCTGACAAAGCCTCAAGGAGTCATATTGTTTGATATTTACCTAAAATTATACACAATACTTATTTATCTTAAAGCAAACAGAATCACCTGGACTGACAATGCACCAAGCAAACCCACAGGGAAGAGAAGCCAGGCAAGGGAAATCTCCTTTCAAATGGTCGGAGTTAAAGTGACACCCCAACAGCCTAGATTATAGAAGATGCTTCCCAGGGGCTGAAGGTGTCTATTGGTGAAGACATCCAACACTTAGGACATGTGATTCAGATGATCTGAGCTGGATCTGACATGAAAGTCTCTTTCCTACAGTTGAGCTTCCTCAATGGTTCCAGAAATACAATGTGAGCTTCAAAGGGAAGGCAGCAATTAAACAATTCTGCTCAAGTGCCAACACCTATGTCCCAGGAAAATTCCTAGCCTGGCGAGAAATGCATACAAGTAAACAAGTACAATCATATGTCAGTGGCAACTGACAGCTTTTCTAGTTGGACCTAAGGCCTGCTCAACAGGAAGGAGAATCTCCCTGGAAGTGGAAACCTGGACAGGCCCCTGGCACTAGTGAGATCATGGACCCTGAGAAAGAATCTACTGCAACCTCTTTGCTAGCCTAGCATAATTTCTTATGGTATTCTAACTCTTATCCTTATATCCACAATAAATGTAGTTACCACCCCTCACCAAAGAAGCCTCTCTTTACAGCAAATGGAGACCATCACAGGAAATCACAACTGGACACAATGTAGGTACCAGTAGATGTGCGGAGTTCAGCCCCAACATCTCTATCTACGTTAAAGCTCCTGCATCTACGGCTTAGGAAACATCCCAGAAGGAGCAGAAATATGGTAAAAGCCAGAATACCAGGAGGTCTACTATGAAATAGTTTCTACTAAAAATGGCTGTATAAGCAAGATCATTACCATAGTAATATCAATGGAAATGTTAAAGTGGACAGGCGGAATCAAGTGCGGTTTTTTGGAATCTTTTAGAAAACTGTTTATTTGTGAAATTTGATCATCAAGACATGAATTGTGACAGGAAAAATTGTACAGAATATTTAAAATGTTTTACATATGTCTGGAAAATTAAACATTTTCATATGATCCTGATGAGCCCTTTAAGAACACAAGGAGTGTATACCTTTTCTCAGGTCTCACTATGGGTAATACGTAGAGTTAACCATGCCCATTTTTTTACTGGAGAGGCTAACATTTAAAATGGAAGTACATTAAAGCAGCCATCAGTTCATGTGAGGATGAACTGCAGAAGGACCAAGTGATGTAGCAGAATGAAGCATCTAGAGAGCAAGACTCATAGGTAGTTTGTGCTAAGGTTGCTCAGCCTTAGGCAACTTTGTCATGTGTGCAATGGAGATCAAAGTATTTATAGCATGACTACTTTGTTATATAACATATATAAGTGTGCAGCTCCATGATACATCTTTTCTCTGACTTAAAGCTTAGCCTTACCGTGAAAGAAATGTGTAAGAGATTTCAATGAACCAAAGAAGTCAGGATACGTGCTCTACATGGGGCATGGCCCAAGAAGCAGGCATTTAGAGGTAGCAATCTTATTCTCAGGAGGTTCCTGGGCAGTTGGATGAGTACTGCTCCAAACTGTCAAGGATCACAAAACTTCAGAAAAGAATAAGCTCATTCATACAAGAGGAAAACAGAGTTCTCATTGTCCCTACTTATCTTCTCATTTTATACAACTGGTCGTCACATATTTTGCTGATTACCAAGACACTCATGAAACTTGTAGTACCGTTTTTCAGAAAAATTATATTCAGTTGTTGAAGCCTGAGATCTGAGCTGAAAACAGAGCACTAGGATTAAAATCCTGTATTAAATCCCAGCTTCTCAACTATTGGCTTCAACTCCCTGCCATGTAGCTTAATGTCGGGGTTGCAAAAGAATAATTTCTGTACTCGTAAAGCAAAACTTTTCTGAACTCATGACGTCTATAAATTCATTCGAAATCAAACAGGTACTGAACGTGAGATGCTCCAGACTTCTCTCACTGGTGTTGCATTATTTCACTTCACTATAGCCTCACTTCTGAAACACCTGACACATTGCTCTAGATCGTGTGTGCTGACACACCATCCTGCATAAAACACCTCACCTCTGGGCTGAAACTACTGCATGTTATGAATCACACCTTTAAAAGTAATATATACAATGTTTTCTGCTTTTACAGATGCATACTGGCTTAATTATAGAAAACAAAGACTCTGAATGTTTCCCTACTCTCATTGTTCGGTCTTGTAACTATCAAATTAGATATCTTTGGAATGTACTATGTTAGAATGTTTGATATAGAAATAAATGCAGTTTGAGTTTCTGATGAGACTGCTACATGAATTTTGGCTTGAGAATAAGACACTATCTTTAACACTTTCTAAAATGGTCAAACACAATCCTGTCATTTTGTCCTACTTATTTATGTAAAGTAGAATTCTTAGCAATTATGAGTGGAAAATCAAAATATTGATCAACTCTGAAAAATATTGAAGACACTCTGTGAACTACAGTATTAAATATCCCCCCTTGGTCTTATCATTTTATATAAAACATAAACAAGTACATTCAATTAGTACAATTTATTTTAGCATGTAATAAATGGTTAAATTACATGTATACCAGAGAATTATTATAAAATAAATTTTGTTATAATCTATCAGTACTCCATGGATCCTCTTCATCTATGGACTGGCAAGGCCGAGGCAGTCCTAAATGGACTTGTTACACTATGGTCAGATGGCAGAGGAGGAGGAGGAACCCCACCCACTTTTCATTGGACCAGGAGAAGGGGACAGAGAGGAAGAAGAAGGGAGTGTGGGACTGGGAGGAGTTGAGGGAGGAGGCTTCCATAGAGATATGTAATGATTAAATTGTAAACAAATAAAAACAAAAGAAGAAAAAGTAATTTACCAGTAAATGTTTACTTTGTTTTCTTACCTAGTATACCTATGTACCAAGGGTAGGTAAAACTTTTTCACGGAAAAACAGGTCACAGGAGAGAGTCTAAGAGTCCCTGTAGCAGAGGAGCCCTTAAGGACCTCTAACATTAATGGATTGGGCAGAAGAAATGCGTGACTAAGGACATTTGAGAAAAAGTTGCTGGGGAATTCGGGCAGATTCAGCAGATACTTCAGTCACAGATGTGATAAGTGAGGATGCCTGAAAGGGGATGTGGGCAAATTATACCAGAGAAGTGCTGCAAGTCAGTGAGTGATTTGAGATCCTGGGCAGAGCTATGTGAACACCATGCCAGGGATGGAAAAGTGTTCAAGCAGATTGAAGAGTAAACAATTCCCAGGGAATCAAAACCCATTCAGGGTAAAGAATTGCTTTATCAAGTTGGTTGAGAAATGGTTTGAGATGATTCTTCAGTGTTTGATGGAGTATATTAGACAGCATGTGAAGAGGACCATGGACATGGGGAGTAAATTTTAGAATTTTAGAGTTCGTTTATCCTTCTGATACTTAATTCTCTACTCAATATGAACATTCTCAAAGTTTTATTTTAACTTGCAGTAAATAGCATTTATTCTACTAACACTACCTGCCTGATCAGTTGATCCTTTTAGGTTCTTGAGTGTTCTAAAGTGCCTGTATGTTTTACAGTGAGTTAGTGGGACTCAGGGCCAAAGAATGATGTGAATACATGCTGACAGTGACGTGTCTACAAACTCTATTCCAGGTGAATGTTCTTTTGTGAGTGCAAGAACATAATTAGGCAGCTTCTCTCAGTGGGAAATTGTGAGGGCTCATTTCAATCAATTGTGATATATCCCAAGAATTTAGAAGACCTACCACAGGGCAATCTGATGCAGTTTCTACTTACTGTTGAGTGCATCTCCACCCTGGTTTTGTTTTCTTCTTGAGGATGAATTGCAGAAATGCATGAGCTCAAACTTAACCTAATGTTGGTCTTTCGCTCAGGAAGAGCGAGTTTTAAGCAATAATGTTTTAAGCAATATAATTCTTTTTTTTTTAAATAGTGTAAACCACTATAAAGCGAGTCTGTAACCTTCTTATTTCCGTCAGCAAGGATAGTGAAGATGTAAACTCTTGGACCTTCAGATCTGCAGGTTCTGTGTTTATGACTTCTATTAACTATACATTAAAATATTTCAAAACGGGTTGGAGAGATGTGTCCATGGTTAGGAGCACTTGCTGTTCTTGCCTAAGATCCAGGCTTGGTTTTTAGCGCTTACCTGAAAACTCGCAACCATATGTAACTCCAGTTGCAGAGGATTAACACCCTCTCCGGGCATCTTCAGCAACAGGCATGCACCCAGTAAAAATACACACCTAAGATAAAGATAAGAAATAAGTAAAGCAAAAATATTTGAAAACAGATTTCATCTATAATGAACATATGCAAGCAATATTTCTTGTCACAGTTCCCCAACAAATATAATAAGTACATAGTGTTTATTTTGTATTGGCTATTACAAATAATCTACAGATTTAATGAACATAGGAAGATACACGCAGGTTATATGATAATCTGCATATCCTCACAGTTCACTATCTACAGAGGGGTCAGGAGCCACCCTATAGGGTACTGGAAGACCACTGGCCAACCAGTAGCAGAAGTTTAGCTCACTTGACTTTGCCAGGAGTTTTCTTTGGATTCTTACCAAGGACAGCATTGCCTGTGTGTCTGGTTTGTGGGACTTCCCTCCATCTCCAGAATACACTCTTTTGTTTATTTCTTAAGAAAAGGTTTCATGTAGCTTAGGATGCCCTTGAATGTATTATCTAGTCAAGCATGACCTCGAACTTTTGTTCCTCCGGCCTCCTTCTCTCCCGTGCTAGGGTTTTAAGTATACACTACCACAGCAGGCCCCATTTCCCTGAACACGTTTTCCCTCCTCATTTTAATAATCAAGCAAATGTGTTACGACAAAAAGAAATGCTGTTTTTACTGGTTACTGCTCCTATCTCCCGGTAGGGGGAACCTAATGGGAGTGCTTGTCTCAAATCCATTTTTCCCCCCAGAATTTCACACCCCACATTTCTAAAGCAAATCTACTTGACATGTCTGCAAGTCCTCCTGATGGGACTTGCTCTCTGAGTCTTGAGACATTAGATAAGAAACTCCCGTTACTAGGTACCTTTCTAAAACGAGAGCTGTTTATTTTGGCATTCCACATCAGTGTTTATCTGTTCTGAGGAAGAAACTCAAGTCCTGAAGGACTGTGTTTTAGATTTGGTAGCCCAGGGATGGCATCAGTGAAAGTGATTCAAAATACCCCAGGTGACAGGCCTCTGTGAAAACCTAGGGAAGAGCACTATGCATTTGGTTAAAATGCATCCTTTGGGAAATGTAGATAATAGTTCATCAAACACAGCTGCAGAGAGTTAATGGAGACATCTGTAAGCATATCCCTGAGGATCAGAAAAATGAATACATATGCTTGGCTCTGAAAAACGAAGTTCGGTCAGTGAACGTTTACTTCTTTTTTTGTTTATCTTTGTGTGTGGTAGTGGGGGTTGTATGTGTAGAATGTAGCTCATGATGCCCTCCAACTATTTATGCCCCTGGCTCAGTCTCCTCAGCGCTGAGACTACAGGTGAGTACCATGGTCAGTTATTTATGTTAATGTGCGATAATTATCTTTTACTCTGTACAAAACACTACAGAGTGTGAAAATGAGAACAATAGACCCTTTTCTTTTTTAATAATTAAAGTCACAGTATTTATTTATTTATCTATTTATTTGCACACACAGACTCCTGTGTGTAGTGTGTGTTTGTGTGTGCCTCTGAATACATGTGGAGGTTTCAGGACAACTTTTGAGAGTTGGTTCCCTCCTTCCATCGTTTAGGTCCCTGGGCTCAAACTCAAGTACTCAGTCTTGATGGCAAGAGCCTTCTACCTTCTAAGCCAGTGGCTCTCAACCTTCCTAACACTGTGATCCTTTAATATAGTGCCTCATGTTGTGGTCACCCCAACCATAACATTATTTTCATTGCTACTTCATAACTGTAATTTTGCTACTGTTATGAATTATAATGTAAATATCCATATTTTTCAATGATTGATTGACCCCTGTGAAAGAGTCATTTGATCCCCAAAAGGGTCATGACCCCTAGGTATAGACCTCTAGAATATATGCCATCTTGCTAGTCTCCTGGCCCCTTTTCTTAAGAAAAGATTAACTTTTAAAAAATCTGCAGACTATCTATGATTATATGTCACATCTCTTCAATAGGCTGAGCCCCTGCCAGGATGGCCTTCTCATAGATTGAGATAACTTGTTTGGAACAGTTGTCTGAGCTGGGGGTGGATGCTTTTGTTTGCTGCCCCAATACAGCCCAGTGCCCTCTGCTTTCTGAGACTGACACAGGGAGAGAAGGAGCACTGCGGAGTGGGGATGGTTGTGGTGTTTCTGTGGTGGTTATTTTGTACAACTTTATAATGGGTCTGAACTTGTCCACATGCCTAAGTATGACACAGGCAAACCTCTTTAGCACGTTTATTGTGTTTTTGAAATATGTTAGCTTCTTCATTTCACTAATTACAGAAAATGTAGTCTATATAAATTCATATTTTTACATTAATTTTGTTCCTAAAATGTTTATAATAAAAATATGTATGATGCTCAAAAAATATGCAGACAAAAAAAGAGTTGTGAGAAAAGTATAGTGCTTTGAGTGGAAAAATTCATATTTTGAAGATATAGGTGGTCTTGGGCAGGGTTTACACTTGAGAAGGTAGAATGAATTCCCAGTTATTCATAGAAATCTGTGGTCTGTGTGATGTGTTAGAATGTAACAGAAGTGGAGAGAGATAGCTCTCAAGTAGGCAGTAGGTGGAATCAACAGACATATATATTAATATGATACAATTAAAACTTTATTATTAGTCATTATACTTTTTGGGGTATGCTAAATGTAGCAAGAGACCCTGGAATAGTAATACAATATTTTTTTTATGTTATCTATTACTTGCTAATTACTTGTCTATTTTAAATTATGGTTATGGTGTTTACCTTGAAAGTTCATCACTGTTTAGAAAATTAATTTGATTTGCAAATTGGGTTGTCATGAAATAAATAAAATTTTAGAATTAAAACTGATTCATTCAAAATTCAAAATTTATTGGTGAGGAAGTTGAGGACTTGCTAGTCCAAATGGCTGCTCCAGGGACCATACAAAAATCTACTAACAATGAGGGCAGCACATTGATTCTGTGACTCTCCATATGGTACTTTACATAATGTTTATATTGGCTTACATGCCAAATGATTATATTTCCATGCATATCTGTGTTGAGCCACAAAACTGGTAATGTGTATACCCCATGGTGCTGCTGTCGGAGGCTTTCTATGGCTAAGAGTATGAGCTTAAAGCACTAAACTTCTAAGTGTTATTATAGACTATAAACTTACATGAAACTGTACCTAAATCAGAATGGTTTCTGAAGGTTTTTCACAAGAGTTCTCTTTCTTTTCTTCTTCTTCTCCTTCTTCTTCCTATTATTTATTACAATTTATTCACTTTGTATCCAGCTGTAACATCCCCCCCATCTCCTTCTGGTCCCACTCTCCCTTCTTCTTCCTGCCCTATGCTCCTCCCCTAGTCCACTGATCGGGAGGTCCTCATCCTCTTCTCTCTGACCCTAGCCTATCAAGTCTCATCAGAACTCTCTGCATTGTCTTCTTCTATGGACTAGTAAGGCCACCTTGCCAAGTGGAGGTGATCAAAAAGCAAGCAAAGAAGTTCATGCCAGAGACTTCCCCTGCTCCCCTTACTAAGAAATCCCATAAAGACTGAGCTGCCCATGGGCAACATCTGAGCAGGGTATCTAGGTCCTCTCAGGCATGGTCCTTGGTTGGTTCATTAGACTCTGCAGGCCTCACTGGGCTCAGATTTTTTTTGGCTCTGTTGGTCTTCTTGTGGCATTTCTATTTCTTCCAGGTCTTTCTATCTCCCCCTGCTTTCATAAGATTCCCTGTACTCTGCCAAAAGTTTAGCTATGTGTCTCAGCATCTGTTTTGATGCCCTGCTGAGTAAAGTCTTTCAGAGACCCTCTGTACTAGGCTCCTGTCCTGTTACCTGACTTCTCCCACTTCCAATGTTTATCCTATTTGCCCTTCTGAATGAGGATTAAGCATCTTCTCTAGGTTCCTCCTTATGATTTAGCTTCTTTAGTACTGGGGATTTTAGTATGTTTATCCTATATTATATGCCTAATATCTACTTATAAATGAGTATATACCATGTGTGTCTTTCAGCTTCTGGGATACCTCACTCAGGATGATCTTTTCTAGTTCCATCCATTTGCCTGCAAATTTCAAATTCCCATGTTTGTAATTGCTGAGTAGTATTCCATTGTGTAAATTTTCAATGTACAATTGCAAAATTCAAAAAAAGTGAGTGTACTACTTTTTATCTTTAAAATTTTTTCTTTATTATTATTATTATTATTATTATTATTATTATTATTATTATTCCAATTTATTCACTTTGTATCCTGCCTGTAACCCCCTCCCTTACCTACTCCCAGTCCCACCCTCTCTCCCTCTCCTCCACTATGTCCCTCCCCTAGTCCACAGATAGGGGAGGCCTTCCTCCCCTACTATCTGACCCCAGCTTATCAGGCCTCATCAGGACTGCTTGGATCCTCTTGCTCTGTGACCTAGTTTGGCCACCTCACCAGGGGGAGGTGATCAAAGAGCCAGCCACTGAGTCCATACTGCTTTCCTTCTTAAATTTTATTTATAATCTTAATGGTGATATTTAAAGAGCATCTCACTCCAACAAAGGACCTTACATAGAGATAACCTAGAATCCTTGCACAGATGTAACCCATGGCAGCTCAGTGTTCAAGTGGGTTCCCTAGTAAGGTGAACATGAGCTGTCTCTGACATGAACTCATTGTCTGGCTCTTTGATCCCCTCTCTGTGAGTGGGGAGCAGCCTTACCAGGCCACAGAGGAAGGCAATGCAGCCAGTCCTGATGAGACCTGATGGGCTAGGGATAGATGGAAATGGAGGAGGACCTCCCCTATCAGTAGACTGAGGGAGGGGCATAGGAGAAAAAGAGGGAGGGAGAGTGGGAGTGGAAGAGATGAGGGAGGGGATATAGCTGAGATACAAAGCGAATAAATTGTAATTCATAAAAAATATATATGAAAAAGAAAATAGACATTACATTTTTGGTATAACTGTGGTAATAGTTATGGTGGTGAAGAACAATTATATATGTCTTTATTTAAATTAGTATTTAATTATATGTAGCATTTTATTGTGTATCAACACATGTAATTCTTCAAAAAACTTATAAGGCAAAAATATTTAATATTATTTTATGGACACAGATATTGGCTATCAGATGGTGGACAAAACTGTCCAATTTCATTTGACATCTCACATGGAATAGGTACTCATGGGATGATGGGATGCCTACTTATGCCTACTTATGCTCATAGAACCTATGGCCTCAGACTCTGCAGAATTCACAGGGAGGAGGGTTTCATGCTCAAGAACAATCAACACATTAAGCTGCCTAGGCAAGTCTGTCTTCCAAGCCCCACTCGCCATTCCTCTACCATTGGTTGAGATCCTTCAGTTGTTTGGTGGCTCCCAGTGGTGCCAAGACAGCCAGAACCTCAGACATTTTTCACATTACTACTTCTTCTCTTCTTCAGATGAACTCCCATTGATTCACTCCACTTTGACTCTCTAGTAACTCTTTTAATCTTCACATGTAAAGTCTTCTCCCTTAAGATAAAAAATGAAGAGTATGGAGGTGAAGGAAAATGTAGCAGAGGAGACAATATGATTAGGGTGTGTCATACACATATCTTAGAATGTTGCAGCATAATCCATTATTTTATACAATTAATATATGTTAATAAAAATGAGAGCTAGACTGTGGTAGGAACTTCCTGCATTAAGGAAAGGGAGCTATTCACTCAAAATGGGACAGTTTCTACGAACCATCATTTTCAAATCTTTTTACTCATGACTCAAGCGGCAAAGAGGGCCATTGTCATTTGGAAAGAATTGTGGCAATCACTTCTTTGAATCTGAACAGTCTTGGATTCAGATCATTAAATGAAGCACTTGTCCTCATTTTCCTGTAAATCTTGGCTATAAGAGAAAAGTGACTTAATTTTTTTTCCAGATGATGTCTGATTTACTTTTCTACTCTTGTAATAAAATACAGGACCAAGACAAGTAATCAAAGAAATTGTTTGATTTGGGGCTCCCACTTCAGAGGTTTAGAGTAAATGACCATTATGGCAGGGACCATGGAAGCAGGCATGCAGACATGGGACTGGAGTGGTAGTTGAGAGCTTACATCGTGAGAATCAGGGATAAGACAGCGAGTGCTAAATGGATTAATATTTTGGGCTTTTGAAACATCAAAGCCTACCCCAATGACACACTTCCTCTGAAAAGGCCACACCTCCTAATCCTTCCCAAACAACACTACCAACTTGAGACCAAGTATTCAAACATAGGAGCCTAGGGAGGCCATTCTCATTCAAACCAGTACAGGTAAGAATAGACTGAGAAACAAATTCCTTACCATATTTAACATTGTGCTATTTTGAAATTGCTTGATTGATTATAAATCAAAGAGAAAGTCATGGTAGAGGCACTCTATAGATGTATTTATGTATGTAGGGAATATGAAGAAATGGTAGGCAGAATAGACCTACAACCGATTTCCAAAACCTAGGAACGTACATCTTTGAGTGGCAAAGAAACTAACCTTGCAAATATTATTAAGGTTGAAGTCATCAAAAAACACAGATTCTTAAGGATCATTTTCACAATTTTAATGTAGGGAATAACTTAAAAAGCCAAATCTTATGCAGACTTTAGAAGAGAGAACTGAACTATAGTAACTGGCTCTGGAGAAGAAAGATGAGGACTTGATCAGAATACGGTACCAACTTCCAGGCTCCTGGAAATGTGAAAAAGCAAAAACAAAAACAAAAAAACAAAAACCAACTTAAAGCAATCCCACTGAAGTTAGGGACAAGGCAAGGCTGCCCACTCTATCCATTTCTCTTCAACATAGTTCTGGAAGTCCTTGCTAGAGCAATAAGACAATTGAAGGAGATCAAGGGGATACAAATTGGAAAGGAAGTTGAAGTCAAAGTATCACTATTTGCAGAAGATATGACTGTATACCTGAGTGACCCCAAAAATTCTACCAGGGAACTCCTACAGCTGATAAACACCTTCAGCAAAGTGGCCGGATACAAAATTAACTCAAAAATCACTAGCCCTCCTGTATACAAAAGACAAAAGGGCTGAAAAAGAATTTGAGAAAACAACACCCTTCACAATAGCCACAAAAGACATAAAGTACCTTGGTATAACCCTAACCAAGCAAGTCAAAGATTTGTTTGAAAAAAATTTCAAGTCTCTGAAGAAAGAATTAGAAGAAGATATCAGAAGATGGAAATATCTCCCATGCTCATGGCTTGGAGGATTAACATAGTCAAATGGCCATCTTACCAAAAGCAATCTACAGATTCAATGCAATTCCCATCAAATTACCAGCACAATTGTTTACAGATGTGGAAAGAAAAATTCTCAACTTCATAAGGAATAACAAGAAGCCCAGTATTGCTAAAACAATCCTCTACAATAAAAGATCTTCTGGAGATATCTCCATCCCTGATCTCAAGCTGTACTATAGAGCAACAGTAATAAAAACGGCATGATACTGGCATAGAAAAAGACTGGTGGTTCATTGGAACCAAACAGTAGACCCAGAAATAAACCCAAACACTTATGGACACCTGATCTTTGACAAAGATGCCAAAACCATACAATGGAAAAAAGACAGCATCTTCAACAAATGGTGCTGGTCTAACTGGATGTCTACATGT
>NW_026586463.1:4674856-4733044 GCF_907164565.1 Psammomys obesus
AATGGACACCTGATCTTTGACAAAGATGCCAAAACCATACAATGGAAAAAAGACAGCATCTTCAACAAATGGTGCTGGTCTAACTGGATGTCTACATGTAGAAAAATGCAAATAGATCCATACTTATCACCCTGCACAAAAGTCCAAGTGGATCAAAGACCTCAACATAAAACCAGACACATTAAATCGGTTAGAAGAAAAAGTGGGGAAGAACCTAGAACTCATTGGTACAGGAGACAACTTTCTGAACAGAACACCAACAGCACAGGCTCTAAGAGCAACAATCAATAAATGGGACCTCATGAAAGCTTCTGTAAAGCAAAGGACACCGTCCTCAAAACAAAACAACTGCTTACAGATTGGGAAAGAATCTTCAAAAACTCTGTATCTGACACAGGGCTAATATCCAGTATATATAAAGAACTAAAGAAGTTCAAAAGCAACAAATCAAGTAATCCAATTAAAAATGGGGTACAGAGCTAAACAGAGAATTCTTGATAGAGGAATATCAAATGGCAGAGAAACACTTAAAGAAATGTTCAACATCCTTAGTCATCAGAGAAATGCAAATTAAAACGATCCTGAGATTTCACCTTACACCCCTCAGAATAGCCAAGATCAAAACCTCAAGTGACAACACATGCTGGAGAGTTTGTGAAGAAAGGGGAACCCTCCTCCACGGTTGGTGGAAATGTAAACTGATACCACCACTCTGGAAATCAATCTGGTGCTTTCTCAGCCAACAAGGAATAGCGTTTCCTCAAGATCCAGCTATACCACTCCTAGGCATATATCCAAAAGAGGCTCAAGTACACAATAAGGACATTTGCTCAACCATGTTTGTAGCAGCTTTATTTGTAATAGCCAGAAGCTGGACACAACCCAGATGCCCCTCAACTGAAGAATGGATACAGAAATTGTGGTACATCTACACAATGGAATATTACTCAGCAGTGAAAAACAAGGAAATCATGAAATTTGCAGGTAAATGGTGGGATCTGGAAAGGATCATCCTGAGTGAGCTATCCCAGAAGCAGAAAGACACACATGGCATATACTCACTCATATATACATATAATATAGGATAAACCTACTAAAATCTGTACACCTAAAGAAACTAACCAAGAGGGAGGACTCTGGCTAAATGCTCAATCCCCACTCCGAAAGGCAAAGAGGATGGACACCAGAAGAAGAAGAAAATAGGAAACAAGTTAGGATCCTCTCACAGAGGGCCTCTGAAAGGTTCTGCCGTGCAGACTATCAAAGCAGATGTTGAGACTTATGGCCAAACTTTGGGCAGAATGCAGGGAATTTTATGAAAGAAGTGGGAAATAATAGTTAGATCTGGAGAGGACAGCAGGTCCACAAAGAGAGCAACAGAACCAAAAAATTTGAGCACAGGGGTCTGTCCTGAGACTCATACTCCAACCAAGTACCATGCATGGAGATAACCTAGAACCCCTGCACAGATGTAGCCCTTGGCAGTTCAATGTCCAAGTGGGTTCCATAGTAATGGGAACAGGGACTGCTTCTGACATGAACTGATTGGCCTGCTCTTTGATCACCTCCCCCTGAGGAGGGAGCAGCCTTACCAGGCCACAGAGGAAGATAATGCAGCCACTCCTGATGAGACCTAACAGACTAGGATCAGAAAGAAGAAAAAGAAACCCTCCCCTACCAGTTGACTTGGGGAGGAGAGTGTGTGGAGAAGGGGGAGGAAGGGACAGATTGGGAGGGGAGGAAGGAGGGAACTAGAGGGGGGATACAAAGTAAATAAAGTATAATTTTTAAAAAACCCACAAAATTCTACTCCCAAAAGCCTCTAGAGTGTCATGAAATCTAGATGACACCTAGATTTAAAGGTAAAGTCACTGATGTTGGATTCCTACTTTACATAACTGTAAGAAAAAAAAAGTAGGTGGGGTGAAGCAGATTGAAATTTTTTTTTAATTCTATTACTGAACACAGCAAATAGTGACAGTTAACTCTTTCATGATACCTCTTATGTAATAGATACTCTCCTTATGTGTAAATTTTCAGTCAACTACTTTCTTTAGCTTGATGTTTTAGGAACACAAACAGAAATCTAGAGATTATGACCTCTGTATGGTTTGAACCCAGGCCATATGAATAGAATACCTATGCTTTTAACCAGTGCACCAAATTTATCATTATTTCTCTTTACACTTGGAAAAACAAAGTGCTGAATAGTTTGGTGTCTTTCCTAGATGTACTTAGCCAATAGAAAACCTATGGTCACTCCATTCGGAAGTGCGTTTGAGTCCTCCCTACCTCTTTCTCTCTTTTTTCCTTCCTTCCTTCCTTCCTTCCTTCCTTCCTTCCTTCCTTCCTTCTTTCCTTCCTTCCTTCCTTTCTCCTTCCTTTCTCCTTCCTTCCTTGTCCCTTTCATAATGCAAAACCAAACAAACAGAATTCTTCCTTTTCTGAACACATCCAGAAGTGGTTAATGTGAGAATAATGAATTTTCTGCTTGTCTATCTAATGCCTTAGTATGTAAGAAATTTATAATAAATTGTTTTTAGTTCATTAGCACATAAAATGAAAGTGTATAATCAAATCAAGTATTAGATTTTCAACCATCTTTCTTTTTTTCTTTTTCTTTTTTAATTTATTATAATCCATTCACTTTTTATCCCAGCTGTAGTCCCTCCTTCATTCCCTCCCAATCCTACCCTCTCTCCTTTATCTTCTTCCATGCTCCTCTTTGAGACCATTGATAGGGGAGGTCTTCCTCCCCTTCCATCTGTCCCTAGCTCATCAAGTCTCATGAGGACTGGCTGTCTGTGGCCTGGTAAGGCTGACCCCCCCTCCCTCAGGGGGAGGTGTCCAAAGAGACAGCCACTGAGTTCATGTCAGAGACAGCCGCTGTTCCTATTATTAGGGTAACCACTTAGAGACTGAGCTGCCATGGGCTACATCTGAGCAGGGGTTTTAGGTTATCTCCATGCATGGTCCTTGGTTGGAGTATCAGTCTCAGAAAAGACCCCTGACCCAGATTTCTTGGTTCTGTTGCTCTCCTTGTGGAGGTCCTGTTCCCTCTAGGTCTTTCTATCTCCTCCTTCTCTCATAAGATTCCCTGCACTCTGCCTAAAGTTTGACTATGAATCTCAACATCTGCTTCAATACCCTGGTGGGTAGAGTCTTTCAGAGGTGTTTTCCCTCAATAATTAAAATAAGTCATGTTTTCTTTTTTAACTACTTCTGAAATGTAAGCTGTAGAATGGCAATTGTCATCTCATTTTGCCAGCCAGAAAGAGCTGTGTTTTATACTTGTCTCCTCTCTACTTTATATACATACTTTCATATAGTTTAAATACACTTTTAACAGAAAAAAATTACTATCCAATCTTTCCTATTTTGTAGAGCAACATGAAGAAAACTCTTACATGAGCACAGATTCTTAGTAGGTACAACTCCTAACTACAGTATATACCCATTTCTTCTTTTTACAACAGGGTTTCTCTGTATAGCTTTGTTTGTCCTAGAACTCACTTTGTAGGCTAGACTGCTTAAAACTCATAGAGATCTGACTGCCCCTGCTTCAGGAGTTGTGGGATCAAAGGCTCATGCCACCACTGCCCAGCTACATTGTTTCTTAAGGATAAAACAAACAAACAAACAAACAAACAAAAAACCACCTTTTTCCTATTAAAGAAAAGCAGACATAAACTGGAAGCTGGAAACTCATTGTTTTCAGTTTCTGGCTATTACAAATAAAGCTGCTATGAGCACAGTTGAACAAATGTCCTTATTGTATGGTGTGTGCCCATGAGTGGTGAAGCTGGGTCTTGAGGTAGAGCTATTCCCAGTTTTTTGAGTCAGTGCCAGATTGATTTCTAAAGTAGTTGTACAAGTTTGCACTTCCACCAGCAATGGGGGAGGGTTCCTCTTGCTCCACATCCTCACCAGCATGTGGTGTCTCTTGAGTTTTTGATCTAGCCATTCTGATGGGCATAAGATGGAATCTCAGAGTTGTTTTGGTTTTTCATTTCCCTGATGACTAATGACATTGAGCATGTTTTTAAGTGCTTCTCAGTCATTCTATATTCCTCTGTTGAGAATTCTGTTTAGCTCTGTAAACAATTTTAATTGGATTATTTGGTTTGTTGCTGTTTAATTTCTTGAGTTATATATATGATATTATCCCTTTGTCAGATGTAGGGTTGGTGAAGATCTTTTCCCAATCTGTAGGCTGCCATTTTGTTATGTTGACAGTGTCCTTTTCCTTACAGAAGCTTCTCAGTTTCATGAGGTCCCATTTATTAATTGTTGATCTTAGAGCCTGAGCTGTTGGTGTCCTGTTCAGGAAGCTTGTTTCCTGAGTTAATGATTTCAAAATTGATTTCCACTTTCTCTTCTAATCACTTTAGTGTTTCTCGTTTTGTGTTGAGGTCTTTGTCCTCTGAGAGCTTCCACCCAGCGACAGATCAAAACAGATGTGAAAACTCACAGCCAAACATTGGGTGGAGTGCAGGGAGTCTTGTGAAAGTGTTGAGGAAAGGAAAGAAGGACCGTGAGGGGACCAGAGCTCCACAAGTAGACCAACAGAGCCAATTAACCTGGGCCCAGGGGTACTTGAGGAGACTGAAGCACCACCCAAGAGTTGTGCCTGGACTGGCCCTAGGTCTCCTACACATATGTATCCAGTGGGCAGCTTGGTCTACATGTGGGTTACCTAGTAAGGGATGTGGGTGCTGCCTCTGACAAAGACTCTGTTGTCTTCTTTTCCATCACTTATCCTTGGCAAGGCTGCCTTGCCAGTCCCCCGTGGAAGAGGATGTGCTCAGTCCTGCTGTAACTGAATGTGCTGGAGTAGTTTGGTGGAGGTTTCCCTTTTCTGAGGGTTTGGGGAGTAGGATAAGGGGAAGAGAGAGGGAGGGTGTGCCCTGGAGAAAAGGATGGTGGGGGCTATGATTGGGATGTAAAGAGAATAAATAAATAAATTCATTAAAGAGAATTAAAAAAATAAAAAGAATTTCTAGTGTGCTGTTGCACAACAGCATGACTACAGATGAGAGTAATATACTGACTGTATAGAAGAAAACATTTTTGAATCCTTTTATTCTACATATTAATCTGACTTAAAATCTATGTAATGTATAAAGGTATCAAAATATCACATGATATTTTATCAATATGCATAATGTTATGGTTTTATACACCAACCAAAACAAATTTAAGTTAAAATCTTATTCTCAGGTAAGATTTCAGAAATGAAGTTAGATCAATAGGTAAGATATTTTACTCCATTGCTTTTCCATTAGGTTGAGTCAGTTTCCAGTTATAATGCATGAAAGTGTTCATTTTTCTACAATTTCACCAGCACCTAAAAACTTGCTATTCTATTTGGCAGAAGAAGTTCCATTAAAATAATTGCCACTTTGGATTTTTCACACTAACCTTCTCTGTATGATACTAAACAAAACAAAGCAATTCTCACCTACTTACTTTGTGCAAAACTGCAGCCCTCATTTAAGATGAAATCATGGAGGAGCTGCAGAAAAACTGGGTTGCTTGTTCACTGTTAGCTCAAAGCCAAGTTGATAGATTTCATGTAGAAATGGAACTGTGGTGGGGTGTATGAGCAGATGTGTGTGTGTGTGTGTGTGTGTGTGTGTGTGTGTGTGTGTGTGTAATACAAAATGGTCATGTAATTGAGTTCTTGGAACGAAGCAATCCAACTCTGGGTTAATCAGCTTGGGGCTGGAGAATTGTTCCCTTTAATTTGTAGTTATTTACCTCTTTATCTACATTTATCTATTAATTCATTATTATGTCCTGAGCCAGCATTATTTGTTATTAGAGTAAGAACATCTGTTTGCAAAATCCCAGGAATCTAGTTCTTTTGTAGACACAGCTTCCCAGTACTTTAGAGAATCTTTTAGTGTTGTTTTGTTTTGACAGACTATAGGACAGTGTGGTGCTTATCTTAGAGATAGAAATCTAACTTTAAGAAGCAGATTCTCTGGAGACACAGAGGAAAATTCAGGCGGCTTCTTGTGCAAGCAATCTAATTTCCCAAAGCCTCCATTTATCTTTTTTTTATCTGACGAATTGAGGTAACAATAGGAGATACATTTTTTAGCAGAAGAATGGAATAGGCATTATAAATAATACTGATGCCTCTTGATACATCAGCAGATAATGGCGATTATATTACCATCACCCTCATCTACTTACCATCACATTCTCCTCTTCACATCCACCTCCTTCTTATCTCTTTAGCTGTCTGAGTTTGTGTTATCAACTACTTTTTCTCAACTATTGGGCAAAGCAACTATCACTTTCTGGTTTTTCTAATGTTCACTCATTCATCAACAATTATTCACCTTGAACAAAACATATGAAGTCTGGATTCAAGAATCCCATATTCTTGTGAGACAAAACTGCTCATGACCAAATGAGAAAAGAGATAATTGCAATGTTGCTGTATTGTTATGTCAACAAATAGGACAGGAAACTCAGCTGTGATTAGAGATGTGAAGAGGTGTTATATAGGTAGGTAGTAGATTATTATTTGTCTTGGTTAGTTTTAAGTCAACTTGACACAAGGTAAAGTCATTTTGGAAAAGAGACTTTCGATTAATAAAGTGCCTCCATAAGATATGCCTGTTGGGAAGACTGTATTGCTTTTTTAAAATCAGTGATTGATGTGGGAGAGCCTCCTGGGATATATAAGGAAGCAAGCCGAGCAAGCCATGGGGAACAAGCCAGTAAGCAGCACCCCTCCACGGCCTCTGCATCAACTTCTGCCTCAGGTTCCTGCCCTGCTTTCCCTAAATGATGGACTACAGCCTGTAAGATGAAAGAAGCCCTTTCCTACCAAAGTTGTTTTTGTTCATAGTATTTTATTTCAAAGGATTAGAAGCCCTATGGCATTATTTATGCAAATGGTAAAAATCTCTGACAGAAGACGTTTGAGCAGTAATGAACAGAATAACAGAGGAAAAAGCAGTATCTCAGTGGAAGAATTGTTTGGCATTTTTAAGGAAACAGCTGAAGCAGGTGCATGGCAAAGGTAATCCAGCTAGAAAGCAATGGGCTGGGTGACATAAAGAAGGCTTACATTCACTTGCAGACCACCATAAGGACTTCCAATTGTTCATGTGTGAGATCAGAATCCACTAGACAATGGTAAGGAACACTCAAGCAAAGGCAGCAAAGAAAGACCCAATAGTGAGTCTAACTTAAAAGCCAGGAGAGAGAAGGTGGTACCCTGACCCTGGTTGCTATAGTGATTGGTTGGTTTCTTGAGATTTTATAATATATCTAAGTACCATGATTTATTTATTAAAAATAATTTCATACATTATATTTTGATCACAATGTTTCCTCTCAGAGTCTCTCCTCCTCCCCACCCTTCTTTCAACTTCATGCTATTTTTCTTACTCTGTTTAGAAAACAGACAGGCAAATAAAACAAACAAACCATAATAAAATGAAGCAACCACAGAAAAGGCACAAGAAACACATACATAGGCAGACTTGCACACATATACAAACAAAATCTGTAAAAACACAAAATTGGAAACCATAATATACAATCAAAAGCATGGTAAAAAGCAAAGGAAAACAAAACAAAATAAGTAAGCAATCAAACCAAAATGCTGAATAAATAAAAAGCAGTGTAAGGCAAAGCATCTCCAAAAATGGGTTGGTTTTGTGTTGTTGATCCACTGGTAGGCAAAGGGCCTTCCCTTAAGTGTGGTCTAGGTACTCAGAAAGACTCCATTGGGGAAAACTAACTTTTCGTTTGCTAGCAGTTGTCAATTACAGACAGAATCTTGGGTAGGAGTGCTATGATTTTTAATGCACCAACCTTATAAAGAGGTCTAAAGCCAGTAGTTGTCTGACTATGCTTTTGTGTTTTCAATGGCCATGCTTATTCTTTCCATTTTGTTGGTGTTAACTGTTATGAATACTTTCCATATCTTCTCTCATTGTCATTCTCCTCCCTGTATTTGTTCCTGATCTTTGCTTTTCCATTCTTTTATATTCTCCTCCATGACTGCCCCACACTGGAGAACTAGCCTATTCAGGAGGGCCCTTACTTTTTTTTTTTTTTTTTTTTTCTGCTTGGGGGATGGATTTCCCTGATTTTAGTTACATGTGTCTGTTATTATTTCATTTTGGTTTTCAACAATGTTTTGCTGTTGGGGTTCACTGTAGTAAAGAGATGGTCTCTTAGTTCCTTCTTATCCTTTTTGGAGACTAACAATAACAATTGATGTGGAAATGACATACAAACTCACCTTAGAATGAAACACATTCATTTGGATGTATATAAAACGTTCAGGTGCATCACATACCTTGTGCTGAAGCCTTTGTGCACTAATATAATGGGAACGAGGCATGTCTTTGGGAAGGCTAGTCAATTCATGTCGCTTTCCTCTTCTTTTGTTTTTGTTTATTTGACTTACTTACCTGCTTTCAGAGTCTGTGTCTTCTTGCCCTATCTCTAAGTTTGGTACAAATGGGAGAAAACCTGTCTTCATCGGTGATTATCTTTTGAGCCAGCTGCTTGCTGTTCCTTCTGCTAAGCAAGCCCTTCTTCTAATCATATGTACAATCTGTACCTTATTTTGTTTGGTTTCCACTTGATTGGCTCTTTACCTAAAATGACTTGGTGGGGGGAGGCGTCCCATTTAGAGTAGCTTGCTCTTATCACTTTTTAAGCCTTGGCTTTTACTCATGTACTTGGAATTACGCTAACCTATATTGTTGACGATTACTAGATTCAGAAGCCAAATATTTCCGATGTTATTTTGTTTTTGGTCATTAACACCTGGAGCCTAGGACAGTGTCTAACTTAGAACGCTACTTACAAAAGGTATGGAATTAGTAATAGAAACAATAAACTGGGTGCACCGTTGCACAGACTGTATTAAATAGAAAAATTCTAGAAGTAGCCAGAAACTATTTAAAATATTTTTTAAAAAAGGCTCAGCTCATATTTGGGAGGAAGCAGAAGAGGCTGAAGCTCAAGGGTTGAGCTGGGATATTTTACCTGATTCAGACAGGCCCATATTGTGTCCTGAGCATCAGCAGCCCCAGCCACCGGGATCTGTCTGTGCCGCTCGCTGACCTTGCTTTGACATGGTACTGCACGCCGTTTAGAAAGAAAAGAGTCTTCTCAAACGATTATAATTTATTCCGTGAGTCTGAGAAGTAGTATTTGAATGCTACTGAAAAACATCAAGCCCGAAAACCAAAATATCGAAAACTGCTCCCTCAGAATTATCCTTCGAGCTTTGGCAACCAAATGGTCTCCATGGCAGCAGGCTCGTGGTGGCACAGCCACATGCACTGGGGTCAAGGCTACTCTTTGAATGCCTGCGGTGCGGCTTGAGAAAGCAGTGTGCTTTCTGCTCTGCCTCCCTCACTGTCTTAGAGGAGAAAGCCGGGGTCTACCCTTCAGTGAGGATGGGTGTAAATATTTCTTTTGGGTCTGTTCATCTGGTCGTTGCTAGCCATTGGGAAATGCTTGATGAGGAGAATTTTTGCTGGGGATCAACTTATTCGCCGTGGCTAAAAAGGCTTCTGCCACTTAGACAGTGGCGGGGTCCCAGACTGCACGCAGCCAGCACTGAAAACGAAGTGGAACCCGCTCGTTGACTTTCAGTGTAATGCATGAGTTTTGTTCCCTTTCAATAAATGGTTAAGAGAAAAGGCTACAGGATTATTTCAATATTCTGTGGAACAGACTATTTGAAGATAAAGACCTAGAAAACAGTTGTAGTACTCCAGGCTTTGCTAAATGCCATCTCTATGTATAAAAAAAATTCTGTTGAAGTTTTCCAGTCCTTCATTTAAGCCGAACAAACCAAGGCTTTAGAACAAAAAAATTGACAAATTGGAGAAATTAACCACATAAATAGAACATTTTTCAACTGCAACTTGAAAAATAGTGACTTGCAATAGGTAGAACAATGAAAAAGAATTATGAATTTGATATTTTATAGTTTTGAAATGGACATGAGCTGGCTCTGCCATGTCGGTTAAAAATTTAATTTTCAAAATAACAAAACTGAAATACTTGGTGTAACTCAGAGCTGTCCAGTAGAGTTTTCTGTGATGGTGGAAATGTTTGTGTCTGTACTGTTCAATGGAGGCCATTGCAGCCATACCTACACATGAGAAATGTAGTTACCACAACTGAAGAGCCAAGTTTTCAATATATACGATAGGCTTAGTGAGTATTGTTATTGCTTCAAACCTTCTTGGCTTATCTATATTCTTATAGGAAGACGAAACTCATCATTTACCGTTAATATTAAAAAACCCAAAATACGTGTGTGTGTGTGTGTGTGTGTGTGTGTGTGTGTGTATAGCTTCCTTATTGTTAAGAGATGGGATTTACCCATCAGTATGGACCCCCATTGGACTTTAAAAGGAAATTTGCAAAAATTAAAACCAGAAGAAAATACACACTCCAGCTAAAACTTTAAATTTTTAGGGTAATAGCAGCATTTGTGGGAAAGCTCTATGTCAAAATTGTTGATGACTGAAGCAAATTCTGTTTTCTTTCTTTTTTTTTTTTTTTTTTGATAGAGGTAGTAGAGTTCTCTCTTAATCATCCTATTACATGAATTTGTCTGTGACTATTAGTGTTATGGAAACTTTCTTACTTAAGACTGTTTTTAAGCCTGCTTCTTTAACTTATTTTTTTATATCATCATTATTTGATAAGTAGGAATATTATATATGCATACATGTATATACAAAAAAATTACAATCAGGTTTGTCAACAGATTTGGTAAATTTTGACACTGCAGATCAGCAAGAAGTTATGACCCGGAATTTAAGTATGTAATTCATCTTGAAAACAAAGACCTAAGAAGTATGATCTACAATGTTTGAAGCAAAAAAAAAATTCCTATTGGGATCATCTCAAAAAAAGAGAAACTTCTGTATTTACTTGACATTTTGTTTCATTCAGTCTAAGAGATTGAATGATGCTCAATCACATTTGTAGAGTGCTGATATTGACTCTGATATGTGCTGAGCTCTCTTTGTCAAAATAGTATATTTTCTTTTTCTCCATACAAAATGGTCTACTTTAGCAATTTGAGATCCATACCTGTTATGGTTTAAGAAGAGACATAATTTAATGCCAATTACAATATAATATGCATATTTACTCTGGCACAACGCTACTCTGTAAACAAACAAACAAACAAAAAACCAATGACAATTGTCCAAGGGGAAAACATAACAATAGAAGAAACTGTTCCAAGCCTCAGAGGTAGGATAAAGCATGCCATATTCGCTTACTTGATTCAAGCTGACCTCATCTTTAATTATAGAAACCTCATCAACATTTTTGTTTTTATTTATTCACTTATAAGTTGACTACTTCATTCATTGATTCATGATTTTTGAATCACCAGTTAATTACTTGAAGATTTATGGATTCTTGGGCCAATTATAAAACTTAAAGGTAATAATTAAAACATTAATACATTCATTCTATTTCATATACAAATAACACTTAAAAACCATGAGTAAAGTCATCACCTTGAACTGAAAGCATTTTAGCAACTTAAAGATAGAAAAGAGATCAGATCATATGAGAAAGACTGTTGTAAAATAATGAAGCATATTTTTCCAAGCCCATTACAATATGTCACAATAAAAAAAAATCAGAATGCAGAGATATGGAGCCTGTTCCCTATGGATACAAAACTCTCCGGCAGCTAAGGGCCAGGAAACACTATGGAAGAGAAAATAGAGAGGCTGTAAGATCAATGAATTCCCTACACTGTCTTCTAGGAATTTCAGAAGTCATACCTGAATGTAAGCTGACACAAGGATGGCGCTAATGGACATGACAAAGTGGATGGGGAAAAGATATCAAGGCCTCAACCCTATACAAAGAGCGTTAGGCTCATCTTCAACTGTCTGTCCCTGGAATAGTATCTCTGAAGAGAGGACATTAGATGAGAAATAATGTGAAAGACTTTTTCAGTGTTAATGCTTTTTGACACTTTCATATTATAACTTCTGCCCAACCAATTGCTGTCTGTTAGTAATAACTGGATGCATTATTCCATGAGGTCAACAGTGAGCTTAAAGTAAAATGAGCTTATTCTATTTTCCAGGTTTCCTTTCCCCAAGCCCAAGTGCTTCATTTTATATTTAAAGTGGTTCAGGAAAAATACATACACAACCTGTGTATACATCTGTCAAAGTGTATTAAACATTACCCAGAAGTCGTCAGAAGTAGAGCTCCCATCACTAATCACCATACGATTTACCTAAAGCAAACTGCAGTTGAAACTCTTAATGAGCTGTATTTCTTTTCTTTTCTTCTTCTTTCTTTTTTTTTTTTTGACAATAGAAAAAACAATGCAGGATTTAATAATGTAAAAAATGTATCGGCAAGCCCAAACTGCTCAGCTAAATACTGCGACCAAAGAATTAATTACCACAGAACAATACTATGTGTGTGGAGCGAGTTCCATAGCAACACTGTGTGTATCATCCCATAACTGAGAGATTTTATAAAGCAGCGGCCAAGAAGAGGGGCAAGCCATGACCAAATGCTTGAGGAGATACTGATGAGACTTCAGAAAGCCCATGGATATGCACACTGTATAAAACTACGTGATATTTGTGTACGGCAGGCCAATATTGCTGCGATAAAAACACCATAGCCGAAAGCAACCTGGGGAGGAAAGCAAGTAACTTGGGCTTATAACGTGTAATGCTATCAGCCAGGGAAGTCATGGGAAGAACTCAGAGCAGAAACCTGGAGGTGGGAACAGAGGAACAGCACTACCACGGAGCAGTGCCGCTTCCTGTTTTCTCTTCCTGGGCTTCTCAGCCTGCTTTCTAAGAGTAGGCAGGACCACCATCCCAGACCCCTTATTTCTAAACAGCCTTCCTTTGCTATCACTGGATGTTATTTTTTAAACAATTGCTCTTTGGATTAGTCAAATTTGGGATCAGTACTGATTACATCACTTCAAGTCAAATTTCATTCAGATAGAAACCGGCTTCAAAAGGTCAAGCTTGGGAATTGAGCACAAATATCAAGCGTTTCACAGCCCGCAGTCAATGTTTCTTTGATTGGAACTAAACATTCATGTTTTGATACTAAAATGTCAACAAACACAATCAAAGAAATAGCATTCTTCTTAATTTCAGTCGTCCAACATGGCATTTTAAAGCACAGTGGGCAATGTTCCTAGGGTTTAATAGATGTGCTTGAGCAGATGGAGCCTAAAAAGACAAGCTGTGTTCTAGTTTATTTTCAATGCAGTACTGTTGTCTTGAGAACCAGTCATCCTATTGGAGTTCTAAAAACACCAGCAAATCAGAAATTCAGAGGACTGTGCCATTATTAAGGCTTATTGTGAAACATTCCAAGGAAAGTGACTAGTTTAAAACCAAAACAATTCTTATGGAACTACTAATTTAGTTAATCAAAGGGATAATGGCTTTAGAAGGTAAATTATGCTCAAATGAGGTTCTTACGTCCTTCTAAACCTATAAATGGCTCCCAAAGCATGTCTACATTGATGGTACTATTACAATGGCAATGGCTTGGTATTTTGTGTTAGCCAAAGTTATGATTCCAGCAAAGGAGAAACTAACTTCCTGGGGTGAGCTAACCTGAATCTGATGCTAAAGAAAAGCAGGTCAGAGCTTCTGTTCAGTTCTGAAGTCATATATCAAACACATGAATCTCCTTTGCCACCAACTGCTGGGGGTGTAAGGAATTATACTCTCTTAATTTCTATCATAAACTCTAGGCAGTCTCTCCTATGTGTTCTGCGTGTTTAATATTTTAAGTCTGTATTTAACATTTTGGAAGTGGGGAGAAGAGGAACTACACAACTAATTGCTGCAGAACATGGGGGTGAAAACAGATAAGCCTGAGACTGACATTCAACCAAGGACCATGTATGGATATAACCTAGAACCTCTGCTCAGATGTAGCCTGTGGTAGCTCAGTAACCAATTGGTTTCCCACAGTGAGAGGAACAAGGACTATTTCTAACAGGAACTCAATGACTGGCTCTTTGGCCTCCCCACCCCCCAAGGGAGGAGCAGTCCTATTAGGCCACAGAGGAGAGCTTTGCAGCCAGTCCTGAAGATACCTGATAAAACAGGATCAGATGAATGGGGAGGAGGTCCCCCCTATCAGTGGACTTGGAAAGGGGCACGGTGAAGATGAGGAAGGAAGGGAGGGACTGGGAGGGAATGAGGGATCGGGACACGGCTGGGATACAGTGTTAATAAAATGTAACTGATAAGAAAAAAATAAAATTCAAAAAAGAAAAGAAAAAGAAAGAAAAAAAAAAAAGAAAGAAAACAGATGAGCCAATTTCTAAGTCTTCCCAGTCCCAGCTGCTTTTTTCGCTATGATCCAAGAAGGGTCCCAAGTATTCATATTTTTTTCCCTCTGCTTTTGCCCATGGTTATCATTTCTAAGAATCGGTGATCTGAAGCAAATACCCTTTCATTTTTATTCAGATGTGTGGTGAGATGACTTCTGCTTTTGGACATAAAAAAAAGTAATAATCAAATTTACTTTTTTGCCCTAAAGAGCCAACACTGACAGAATGTATGAGGCAACTATTGTCAGCATCAGTTCTCAGGCAGCTCAGAAGAGTGATGTCAGGGAAAGAAAACAAATGGAGTGACCTTTCTCTTGTTTTATCTCACTGCCAAGAGGAAGCACTCAGCTAAAGTAAGGAGCTAGGGCAGAAGCAGAGGAATGAGAACCTTGCAACCTTGCAGCCCTTCCTCACCCTCTTCTTACGAAGAACAAAATATAGAACAGGAAACTCAGAATGTTCACCTGAGGAAAAAACATAACCAAAACAAAAGCTTCCACACTAATGTCTTGAAGTGTAGGAGAAAGAATTTAACAACATATAAACAAACAAAAACACAGTAAAAAAGTCCAGAGACCACTAATACTAGAATAGAAAACATCAAAATGAGATGTAAAGATAATTTACAAAATTCAGGAGATAAAGAGAAATCAAAATTCACCTTTACAGAATGAAAAGGATAAATCTGAAATCAAATTATTTTTAGATACACATACACCCACACACACACCAACAAACACACAGAGCAGAGTGTCTTATCATTTACAGAGCATAACATCACATAACAATAAAAGAACTGGAAAGAAAGTAGATGTCAAAATTTTAGTAAGTTGTCATAAAATAATCAAGAAGCCATTCTTTATGTAAGTTATTTATTTTAAGGAAAAATGCATCAGTTTTAGATATCACAGTAGAAAGTGAAAGTCACCTTCTATAAATAAAATTATAGCAGGTAGTTTGACATTTTCTTCAGCAAATAATTAGCAGTGTTCTAGAAAGAGAGATTCCCAAAGTAGTACCAATTTGCTTTTTTATTTGCTTTTTAAATAGGGAAGAGGCTTCAGAAAGCATTGTATTAGAACTTTGTGGAAATTAGAAAGACTATAAATGGAGACCAATATATCTTATGTCAAAGTTTTAAAGATTTTTGTCTGTGTTTATGTGTGGTTTGCATGTGTATGTATATGGGTATACACATATACTTATATAGATATATATGTGTGTATATGTATATATGCACACATATACACACTTACATATATGTGTGTGTTTATATCTATATCTATCTACTATCTATCTATCTCTCTATCTCTCTAGCACTTACAGAGTGAAAGATCTCCTCTCTTATCCTAAATTTCTTAAAAATCAGGAAATTTATATTTAAACTTAGAACATTTTAACTACTTGAAATTCAAAGAAGGATCAGGGAAGGACCCAGGAGTTTGTCATACGTCATACCATGGGTGACATCATTTGTATACATTGAACTTACCACTCTACACATGCAAGCTCTGTTTCTAATTGTCCAGCAGAATTGTCCTAGCCTTAGGGTGCCCCTTATATCTAGACACCTTTTCAAGGCTAGACTTGGAAACAGTTCCTGTGTCAGTCCTTGAAACAGGGTCAAGGTTGTTTTCACAGACAATGTGCCATGGTCTAGGGTAGGCAAAGGGTGGTGCAGCAAAGAGGCAGAAACAGTAAGTCCCTTCAGAATTCCCTCTAGTGCAAAAGACAGGAGCTTGGCATCACTGGAAGTATTTATAAATGCATTGACTGTGGGAACTATTATTCCAGGGCAACACTGCAATATAACATAGTAAAAATGCGTGGTGGCTATTGTTGTATCTATTTAAATATAGCATTTACATTGAATACGTGAGAGAAAAGATTATAAATCCTATAAACCATGTATTAGAAATATTATTTACTTAATATTAGTGATGGGAATTAAAAACTAAAACATATGAGCATGACTATATTCTCATATTCAAAAGCAGGAGATCAATTAGTCCGCCTAAAAGAGAATCATATATTTGAAAATAAGTCATAATTAAACAGTTTTTTGTTAATTAATTAATTTTACATTATATCCTAATCAGAGCTTCCCCTCCCTCCTCTTCTTCCAGTCCCTCACTTCCTTAACACTCCCTAATACTTCCCTCTATTTCTCCTCAGAGAAAGGAAGCTCTCACATGGATATCAACCAGCCTTGCCATATCCAGTTGCAATAGGTCTAGCTGCATCTTCTTCTACTGAGGCTAGACAAGGCAACCCAGTTAGGGGGCCGATATCCAGAGGCAGGCAGGCAACAGAGTCAGAGATAGCCCCTGCTCCTGCCGTTAAGGGTCCCACAGAAGACTAAGCGCACATCTGTTACATATGGGTAGGGGGCCTAGGTCCATCCCGTGCAAGCATCCCAACTCCGGTTGGTAGTTCAGTCTTTGTGATCCCCCATGAGACCAGGTTTGTTTATTCTGTAGGTTTCCTTGTGGTGTGCGTGACCTCTTTGCTCCTTCAGTCCTTCCTCTTCCCCTTCCACAAGATTCCTGAACTCTGCTTAATTTGAGTTGTTGGTCTCTTCATCTGTTTCCATCGGTTGATGGGCGATTCCTCTCAGATGACAGTTATCCTAGCCCTTGATTGCAAGTAGAGCTGAATATTATTAATAATGTCAGGGGTGGGCTCTCTCTCATGACACGGGTCTCAAATTGAGACAGTCATTGGTTGGCTATTCCCTCAGTTTCTATTTCCTCTTTATCCCTACATACCATATAGGCAGGAAAAATTGTGGATTGAATGTTTTGTGGCTGGGTTCTTGTTCTTATTCCTTCATTGGAAATCTTACCTGGTGACAGGAGGCGGCTGTTTTAGGTTCCATATCCACTATTGCTTAGAGACTTAGTCACCATCGTAGATTCCTCGAGTTTTCTTTATCCTAGGTTTCTAGCTCACCCAGAGATGCCTCCCACAACGATTCCCATTCTCTCTCCCAGTTCTTTCTTCCTCTCTTTCCAGAATTTGATCCCTCCCGTTCCCCTTCCCACCCCCCCTCCCATCCAGTTGCTTCTCTCCATCCACCTCAAATGTGGAGCTTTGCTGGATTAGGCTGAAGTACGACATCTCTGGATAGCCATTTGTTTGCACTCAGTCTATTATGGTGGACTCCCTCTTCTCAGTGGGGCTCAAAAAGTCTCCCAGGTTCCCTGATCTGTATGACTTCAGGTCTTGTAAACAGTGTCACATAGCCCTCAGGGAAGATTACAGGCCAGACCCTTTCCTGATAAGAAAAAAACTGTTCAGCTAGCTATCTGTTCCAGGAGATACACCTTATGCTAATATGCCTTAGTGCCTTGACTTTCCAAATGACCTTTGACTTTACCTGGAGATTTTGTCCTCATCTAAGGGATGAGTAGCTATTCTGTTTTCCTTCTTGTGATGGGACACGGTGCTACTGCTCAAAAATGAGGTCGTGTAGTACTGCAAGCAGATCGAGTATCCCTGACCCCCTAACCCCAGTGAATCAGATACATCCACCCTCAAACCCTCCCCCACCTCCCAAGGTCTATAAATCCCTGAAAATAAAGATTGATGTGGCTTGCTCTCCCGCTCTCCCACAACTGTTTGGGACTCATCATTCCGTGGAAGAAAGAGCTCCTGAAGAAATCTGCTGACCTCCAGGATCTTCCAGCATTTACCTGCATACAGAACTGCTTCTGCAGTTGCTGAAGTCGGCTCCATCCTGGTTAACTTGGTACTGACTGTGGCTGAAACATCCGCCAGGCCTGCATCTCACCAGACCTGCCTTGGGTTTCAGGCATCTGCCTGCTTCCTCTGCCATGTTGACCAAGAGCTAAGGCTTTGTTATCCTCATAGGCTTTGGAACGCTTACTGTCACAGCAGATCTCATTCTAAAAGAGCTAAACTGTAACAGTCAGTGGAAATTTCTACACCCAGACCTAGCACATGTGAGCCTCACTCTAAAGCATTCTAGCTGCTCCTGAGGGAAACAGAACCCTCAACCCCCATTCTCAATCTGGAAGGAAGCTCAGCTCTAGGCCCCTGATGAAATCCAGGGCCCCACCAAAATCCAGGCCCTAGCCCAACAGATAAGGACCCCCGGGATGTCTATTTTATTTCCCCTTGTCAGTGAGATTCAAGCATCCTCCCTGGGACCCTTTTTGTTACCTAGCTTTTTGAGGTCTGTGGATTGTGGTATAGTTATCTGTTAGCATATGGGCAGCCTGCCTCTAGGCTGCTTAGTAACCTGTGCCATAACATCTATAGAAACACAGATGTTTGTAAAGAGCAACCATGTCGACCACATAGCCTACAACCTGCCATATGGCTATACCATCTTAAAATGACCACATGGTATGAAACAACGATTTAAAAACTTCTTAGTCATAGTTAAATCTCTGTTTATTTTCTCTCCTTTTACACTAAAGAAGCAACAAGTCTCATTTTAAATTGGTATGGATTTTTATATAAACTCAACATTATATTTTTCATGCTGTTTATATGATTCAACCCTGGTTCAAAATATTTTTATATGATGCTGAAATTTCAAGGTTATAAAGGTCTATTCAGATTAACAAGCTCATTTAAAATATGTGTCTAACTGCCTATGTCTTCACTAGTTCTGGATGAATGATTGAATACTGTTTCTCCTGTCACCAGCTGCCTGTGTTCTGGGTTCACTACTAGGTTTTCTGGCCAATAAATTTTGTATAATAAATTCAAATGTAATTTTAAATTTGTTTTATAGTGTACTACTGTATTTCTAGTTCCAAAACTCATAACTTGGGGTTACTAGGTAAAAGTCTTTGCCTAGATACCCTTAAACTATATGGTATAATTCCAAAGATACTTTTACATTGGGATATATTAATTTAGAGACACTCATTTGTTTACAATGTTAAAACTTGGTCACTATACTCTGTCTTCACTCTCAAAAGGGTTAAAATCACTGCCTTAGAAATATGTTTATTCTTGTTTTCTGAATATGGTAATATTATTAATCTACAATATAGCCTTACACTTTCATAAGCTATGGATTTTTATAAACTAAATAATTCAAAAACAACAACAACAACAAAAAAAAAACCCTGCTGTGCTCTCTCTTTATGCACTGTTTGTAGTTTTTAAGGCTCCAACAGAGATAGAACCTAAAGTCCTTGTCTTTGATGATTAACAAATGCAAGTTAGTAGTCGGTCATCTTGTAGATGATCAAGTTCTTTAATGTGTCCAAAATATAGTTACAGTCCTGCAGATACAGACATGCTCTCACTGCCATCTTAACTACACGGTTGAGGATAGTTCATGAACTCCCATGCAGGAGCTGGTAAAAATAAATTTTAAAGTCTTTAAAGCCTGAGATGAGGTGGCCAAGTCTTTGTGACAGGCTCAGCTATAGCCCAAAACTGTGCTCAGGCCCTTGGCTGCTGTCCTGAGGCTGTAGGCCTTCCTCCAGAGGAAACAAGAGGTTTGAGATGGCCCATCCCAAAGAAGTCAAGCCTAAGTCAGCTCTGCTAGGGATCTGTTTCAAATTCAGCCAGAAAGGACACTGGTCCTGCAGCTGCCTCAACAAGCCATGCCCTGCCTGCTGGCAGACTGGCCTCTGGAAGTCAAAATACTTCCATGAGAGCTAGCCCTCTGTGCTCAGACGCAGAAGCCTGGTCAGCACAAGCGCCACAGACACTTTCAGCCTTTGAGTTCCTAGGCCTGGTGGAGAACTAAAGGTGTCCAGATTCAGCAACCTCCACCTGCCTCACCGAGCCCAGCACTGCAGGTCTGTTTGGACCTCACACTCTGGACCCACAGTCACACTGCCATTCTCTGTCATGGGAGGCTTCAGATGCCTTCTCAGTCTTCTTCATTTGCAGGGGACCAGTCCTTAAGTCTCTCTTAGAGCTGCTACTGTCAGGTCTAGATACAGTCTACCTTGTCACCAGACTGAAAGAGCAGGTCTTCAGATGTAACCCTTTACCATTGCTTTATCTAAAGGACAGTGACTGCTCGCAGCATCTCCCCTATGTGTCGTGGTAAATAAAAAGGAAGAAAAGTCTAAGGACACACAGAATTTAAGGTATGAAGGCCTAAGAAAGTATTTTAGTATCTAAGAAGTTGATTTAATGTATCCTAAAATAAATAAAAAATGCTTTGTGTTTTCTTTTTTCCTGCTGTTATGCTACTGTTGTATTACCTGTCCATAGCATTGACATTAATCACTGGAGTTTATTAATCTAACTCTAAAAAAAAAAGTTCTATTATACAATTTTAAGTTTCCTTTGGTTTGTCTTTTAAGTGTAGACATAAAAGTTGTTCCTCATTGTGCTAAATTTATACATTCAATCTTCTGGATAGAGGGAAGAAGAACTTCTTTCATGATGTGTACTCACGCTAAAATTTAAGATCAAGTAAGCTTTTGCTCTGCTCTACAGGAAGTTTCTGTCTTGCCTGAGGACACCCATGTTACAGTTTCGCAGATTTCAGAAAGATCTGTGAGGCTTCTGCCATTCCTAAGCTCACCTCAATGAGTGTTCATGCTTTTAACCCAAGTTTTGTTTTATTTCTTCCAAGTCTCTGCTATGGTATATGTCTACTGACTTTTCTACAATGTGTATTTCACTGAAGATTACAATGATAATGCTAATGCTTCTAAAATGCTAACATGTCCAAAGTTTATCTTCCTTTGTAAAATTAAAAAGGATTTTTATAAGCTACAGGAAACCCATCTGAATCAAACTCTCAGGTCAAATGAAATCTGGATAAGTACTTCCAATCAACAGCCTAAGTTTCCAACCTGTTGCCTATCTCAGAGGTGGGATTTCTCCCCTGGTTTTGGGACTCCCCTTTTCTGGCTACCAATCACTATGTCCCTCTACCCAACACCGGATGATTGGTGAGTCTTCCCTTCTGGTTGGCATAAATGCTTCCTGCCGCTCTCACCAACTTACATCCAAACCCCTTCATCTAGGACCTTCTCCCTGGGATGAGATTTCTCTACCCGCACAGTTTTGCCTATCCCTCCTTCACTTGAATGCTCAGAAATACTTGCTAGATAAACCATGTCTGTCCTGGGAAACTGTGCCCTGAGTCTCTGGCCAAGGCTGACCAGCTGTTTGAACAGACTGTGTATTGACTAGAGTCAACCCTTGCCCTTGGGACACCTTAGACAGGTCACTGACTTCTACCTCCCCAACGAGAATAGTCCATTCGCCCGTCTCTCCAGGCTTCCCTCTGGGATGCTTTCCCTATGCCTAGTGCCCACTTTGTAGGCTTCCAAGCTTACACACCCCTGCGAAGAAACTTGGTCTCAGTATCCCTTTGATGGCAGATTCCAAACAGAACCTTTTAAATTATGGCCAGTGATCCGGTAAGCAGAGTTTCCCTATGCTCAAGGCTTTTCTCTTCTTCGCTCCAAATTTTTCCTCTCCCAAAAGTTTCAAATGCACATTTAAAACAATTTTCCCTTAACCTCCTTATCTTTATATTCTGCCCATATATATGTTCCAATATCCTGCCAGGTCCAGGTTTCCTACATCCAGGACAGTGCAAAAACAACAACCTCCAAGTGCTCCAGTCTACCCTTGAAGACTGTGTCAAGCCAGACCTGCACTTTCCCTCTCAGCCACAGAGGTTCTCACAGATCCTGGACAGCAGCAAAACAGCCCACTCTTCCCAGAGTTGGCCAATATTTCAGCCTTTTGCCTCACTCCCCAAATTTAATGCCCTCCTATGTCAGTTGGAAGTAGCCCGAAAAAATTCTTCACCCATTATCCATTTATTATCAACAGAAGGTTGGAATGATGTGCTTTCGTTCTGGGACAAACAGCTCCAGGTTCTCCCAGCATTCCTCAGTCCGTGCAGGTTAACAGCTGGCATACCCTACCCTCTACCCTAAACTTCCCAGGGTGTAGGCTTTCCCTTCACCATATAATCTGACCATTTTGGTGCTCTTACTCTCTCTCTTTCTCTGTCCTCCTTGCATGGTGGCCAAGACCTGCTTCCAATAAGCCTACATTTCTATTTTCAGGTCTTGAATAGTTTTCTTCATTTCCTTTGCCTGTTTGATTATATTTCCCTATATTTCTTTAAGGGCTTTATTCATTTCCTCTTTAATTGCCTCTATCATTTTCATAGGTTTGGCTTTTAAAGCCATTTTCTTGTACCTAAACTGTGTTAGGATATCTAGGGCTTGTTGTAGTAGCATAGCTGGGTTCTGGTGGTGGCACATTGTCTGGCTCTTGGTGAATGTATTCTTAAGCTGGCATTTACCCATCTGGTTGTTCTGGCACTGGTAGGCCTCCAGGAATTCAGGCAGAATTGTGCCAGGAAATGGAGTACAGAGAAGCGAGTGCAGTTTTCTGTGGTTGGGTATGTTGTATGGGGATTTGGCAGGCACAACATTGGGGATGAGGGGTGTACCTGGTTGTCCCCGATGCCAGCAAGCCTCCAGGAATGCAGCACACAGTGGACAGGATGAGTGCTGGAAATGCAGCACACAGTGGGCCTGGAAATGCAGCACACAGTGGACAGGATGAGTGCTGCTCATCGCTGCTGGGCTTGCCCCAGGGGAACTAATTCGACACTTTTAACGTTGTTCCTTGGCTACATTTCTTACACACAGAGAAAAAAGGAAATTATATATTAAACTTAAAACTATATAGTTAAGCCTGGTGTGTTGATGAATGTCCGCCATTTAAGCCTTTTGGATGTTGAATCAGGAAGATTGCTTCAAGGCAAGAGCAACTGGACTATAAAATGAGTTCTGGTGCAGCTTAAAATAGGGTGTGGAACCCTATCACAAAAAGAAGTGCTTAGCGGGAGAAGACCATCTACCTCAGCAGGTGGAAGTGCTTGACACCTGTCAATTTGAGTTTGATCCCTGGTACCCACCTGATAGAAGGAGGGAACTGGCTCCTGCAAATTGTCTTCTGAGCTTCACATGCACATCATAGAAAATGTGTCCCAACAGATGTACAAAAATGTACAAGTCATTAATTTAATAAAATTTAAAAATATGCATTTAAATCTGACTTAATTTTTCACTTTCACTTGTTTTTTTTCTACCTAATACGGAAATTAAATTTGATACTTTGTTTATTCTATCTTTCTACATATCTACTGGGCTAATTACCTAATCAAAAATCTAAGTGATAATTTCTTTTGCGTATATGCATTCATTTATCTGTAATCGTCACGATACATGTGAAATAATGACTTGTTTCTATACTTGCTCATGATTTTTTTTTGCCGAGTTCTTTATGTTTATTTCTTAATTTCATTGTATTATAGTGCACACAGATAAAATTATCAGTAGAGTCATTGTTTGATCCAGAGAAGCTTGCAAGCTATTTATGCAAACTATTTTCTGGTGATGATGTTGATAGCAGAGGTAGAAGACAGAGAAAGACAAAGAATGATAATGAGGGAAAGAAGAATGAGATTATTGACATAATTGTCAGGAGTTGCTATCAAGTGAAAAACTGGTCTTGAGTCCCATTGCTACAAACTAACTAGACAAGACAATTTAAGCATCCCTGCTTAGAATATCAAGTAAGACTCAGAGATTGAGGTCAAAGTGTAATAGCACCTGATGATACTTATGATTAGCTAGCTATCATGTTTGAGAAGGAAGTCAGGATTCAGAAGACAAGCTGTCTGGTGCTCAGATTTCCCGCCATCTCCACTGGAGCTCAGAAGCAGAACACTTCAGGTGATGCAGGCATGGTGAGAAACAGCTATACAGGAGAACTCTGGAAAATGGAACACACACACAACATACATATCCTCATAGGTCCTCTGTTAGGCCTCTGAACACCATGGAACAGGCTCTAAGGTATGCTCTGTAGATATCTCTGTAAAGAGCAACCTGAGAATACATATCAGCAGAAAGCCAGATGCTGAAGGTCCTGAAACACACTGAAAGTCAGCAGGCTCCTTGCTGATAGGGAATTGCAAGGAGCAAGACAGGAAATTAAACAAACAAACAAATAAGCAACTAACTAACTAACTAAATCAATAAAAAAAAATACTTGGAATGACAAAGTTAGAGATAAAAAAGAATTAAACCAAAGACATTTGGGTTAAAACGCTGCAAAGAATGAGACTACTGCCAAAACAGGTCAGTCTGAGAATCTCAAGCAATAGCTTCATCTTTTTATATATATGCATCTGGCAGTTCAATTTTGAATTGAAATTTGGTTTCAGGAGGTGTTCATATTTTATGAGACATGTAGGATTCGACTGTGGAAACAGCCATTTTCAGCAATTTCATATTGCCTGACCTAATATTGATCTCCCTCTTCCTGCTTTCCCCTTGTTAGATAAATTTAGGTTCAAACTTTGTCCCTGCTGCATTTTTTTTTCTGTGTGGTCTCTAAAAATCCTCTAAAGGATTTTTTTTTCCCTACTAAGAGGGAGGAAAATAATAATATCTGTGTCCTAGGGTTATGGTAAAGATCAAACAGTTGGTATTTATCAATGTTTAGCCTAAGAAACATTAAATTGTACCTTTTATGCCTAAATTATAGCTAAATGAATCATTGTATTACTCTCCTGTGTAAATTCCTCCCTACCTTCCAGTGTCATTTAAATCCAGTCAAATTCTTTCACATGTCTTTTAGCATAAACTTTCCCACCACTTTTGCTTATTTCACTAACTTCAGTTTTGCCTTTCTATAAATCTTACACGCTTTAAATATTATTTTTTAAATTTTTTATTATTATCATTTATTATAATTTATTCAATTTCTATATTGGCTGGTCCCCCTCCCCTCTTCTCCTCCCAATCCCATCCTCCCTTCTTCTTCTCCCCATATGCCCCTCCTTTAGTCAACTAATAGGTGAGGTCTTCCTCCCCTTCTATTTGACCCTAGCCTATCAAGTCTCATCAAGACTGGTTGAGTTGTCTTCCTCTGTGGCCTGGCAAGGCTACACCCCTCCCCCACAAGGGGAGGTAATCAGAGAACCTGTTCATGCCAGAGAAAGCCCCTGTTCCCCTTACTAGGGAGCCCACCTGCAGTCTGAGTCTGTGGGCTACATCTGAGCCAGGGTTTTAGGTCCTCTTCATGCATTGTCCTTGGTTGGGGTATCAGTCTCTGCAGGTCCCCAAGGGCTCAGGCTTTTTTGGGGGGGGGGGCGGGAGCTCTGTTGGTCTCCTTTTGGAGCTTCTGTCCCCTCCAGGTCTTTCTATTTCCCCCTTCTTTCAGATTCAAAGTGAAGTTCTCCCATTTCTTAACAATTCATGTTTGTCAGATCTTGTTTGACTTAGAACAACATCTTCCCATTTCTTAATTTTCCTGCCTCCATATTACTCATAGATGACATTTTCTCATAGAATTATCTGGGACAGTCCCATGCTGATTGAGATGATTGAAGATATCCTATAGTAGATTGGATTTTGTCATTCAATTTGCTCACCATCTTTAATGATGTTCGTCATTCCCCTGACCCCTGTGTGTGTGTGTGTGTGTGTGTGTGTGTGTGTCAGTCCCTATATCTTCCTTCTTCTATCTGTCACTCCCTTTCTCTGAGAGAGCATATCTAGATTAGTTTCTCAGTTTTGGAAAATACAAAGAAGAAAACAATCAAAATGTCTATGTCCGAAGATAAATATCAACTAAAAAAATATGTCCTCCAGCTTGCCTTGTATACACCTCAATGGCTTTTAGAGCCACAAAATTCTGTAGAAAATACTGTGCCTCAGATTCTGTTTCATGACTTGTACCTTATCATTTCCATTCCATTTCTTGTGGTGTGTGTGTGTGTGTGTGTGTAGATGTGTGTGTGTAAATGTGTGTGTTGGTGCACATGCTCAAGCAGTCAAAGCCATATGAGGGCCTTGTGTGTTCTGCTCTATTTCGTCTTACCTATCTCTTTGAGACAAAGCCTCTTACTAAACCTGGTGGTACCCTGGCAGTCAACAAATCTGTGAGTCTTTTGTCTAAGTCCCTCATAACATGAGGGATTACAAGCAGGGGGGGCAGCCTTTTGATACGGGCTCTAAGGGATCCTAGCTCAAGTCCTCATGCCAGAACAGTAAGCACTCTTACTGCTAAGCCATTTATCTAGCCCAGCCATTTCTTTATAGAGAACTATTATTCTGAAAGTAGGAATACAGTTTGTGGCTCTGAACCATGAGGTCAAACTCATGCTGCCTATGTGTAAAACAGAGCTATAGGTGCCAGCACAGTGAAACAGACCACATCCTTTCATGGATGCTTCTGTTAGATGGTTTCTATGGTTCTTAATTTTTATCTCACCATCTGTTATGAGCCTTACATTCTTCCTGCCTCCTCTTACGCAGGCTTCCCTGAGCCATGAGAGGAGGGAACTGACGGAGACATACCATTTAGGATTGAGTGTTCCAAGGTCTCTCAGTCTCTGCACTTTATACAAGGGAAAGTTTCTCTGCTGCAAGGGAAATTTTCTCTGTGATTTCTGAACAAAGCACACTGATCTGTGAGTAGAACAGAATGTCAGGACCAATGCACAGGTGAGCTCACAGAGATAGGTAGCATTCACAGGGTCTACACAGGTCTGCCTGGGCCACACTGAGTTGCAGAGCTGAGAGTATAAGTGTACACAAGCCCACATTCCCAACCCAGATACTATCTCCAATTGATAATTTGTTATTTTATCTTTTTGTTTTTTAATTAATTATTTATTTATCTATTTATTTATTTTTATTATACAAGTGTTCCATCTGCATGTACACCTGCACACCAGTTGAGGGTACCAGATCTTATTTATATGGTTGTGAGCCACCATGTGGTTGCTGGGAATTGAACTCAGGACCTTTAGGAAGAGCAACCAGTGCTCTTAACCTCTGAGTCATCTCTCCAGCCCTATCTTTTATTTTTATTGTTCTTCTTTTGAAAGAGAGAGAAAAATGCAGTTTTGGGTGGTGCTGTTTTAAATAATTGATTCATATCTTTTGTACAAAGCTATAGGTTTTTAATATTCATTTTCATTACTGTGTAGTAGTCAGTTATTAAATAAGCATCCCTGGCAATCCATCCACAGAAGGGACAGATAAAGATTTATTCACTTGTTCTACTGAAAGGCATGGACTGTAACTATTCTTGTGTTGGTGGCTTGATATCAGGTTTAAGTGTTTCTTTAGGAAATGGATTTCTAACTTTTCTTGTCTATATACACAATTTTTGAAACATACATTAACATTATTAAATATCCTTTATGTCTTATTAAAATAATGAAAGTTGTTTTAGGGCATAAGTATTAGCATTTTAAAATATACATTGGTATTGTTATTTGGGCTTTAATTTTTAACAAATGTATTTAAATAAATCCAAGTGGAATTTAAGCACCATAATGATCTGGTTCCTAAAACATTTTAAAATAAATTCTTTGTTAATGGTTGTAAAATGCTACATTAGTTATTCATCATTATCAATAAGAGACAATGAAACTAAGCCTGTCAATTACAGAAAAAAAGTTTAAGCTGTTTTCATTAACAAACCTAGACAGATTAGCTGGCTTTTATGAGTAGAAAATAAATTCTAATTCTTTGTTAGTTACGGTGTATGTGGTTTGTGCACACTGGCTGAAAGCCAACTAGAATTTATTTATTAATTGGGAAGTACTGTGTTCAGCTATTATGGTAGTTGATGATAGTGAGTTAATGTCTTAGATGACAGTTAATTAAAAACAAGGAAAATCTTGGCATTGTAGTTGCAAAACCATATATTTCTCAAAGTACTAATGGGTGAGAAAGCAACAAAAATAAATGCCTGGAAATATGTTAATAAGGGGCTTAAATGATCCTTTTAATGTCCCAATAAACTGAGAAAGAGAGAGAAAGAGGGGGAAAGGGAATGAGGGAAGAAGAGAAAGATGGAGAGAACAGGCAAATGTATGTGTTTGTATAGGGACATATATTCAATATATATCTTATATAATACATACATATACATACACATATGTTGTAAAGGAGGCTGGATCTGTAATTGCACCTTATGAACCACATGGCTACATATTTTCCACTTGTCCTCTGCTACTCCAAGAATCTCATATGTCCATGTTCTTGAAATTAGAAAAATCTCACTGTCCTCGTTCATCTTTCCATAGCATATCTTTTTTGCATGTCTCCTTGTAGGGGCTAGTCTGGGAGTGGAGCCACCAAGACAGTTGACAGCATGATTTATTTTATCTACTTTTCTCCCATATTGTCCAGGAGGCTTCAGTCTATGTAGGAGTCCTGGGGCTGGCACCATCTGGTAGTCTTGATTTAGAGACTGTAGAGTGGAGCCTCAAACTCTTAGATGTTTCTTAGCTTTTCAGCTGATATTTGTGAATGTTTAAATGTGAGAAGCAGTGGCCAGCTATGTTTTTAAGAAACACAGAAATTTGATATATTCTCTACAGTTTGACATGGCTTATCTTAATTCTTTCCATTTATAATTTCAAAGTTTACTTTTATGTATCCTTTAGTGAAACTTTACTTTTTTTTCCTGTGTTCAGAGAAAACATTGCATTAGAATGTAATGAAGCACAAATTATTATTTTATAATGCTCTATATGTGTATTTCAGAAGTATTTTTCAAGTCTATTTTATTGAAGTTTCTCTTCTTTTTACAAGCAGGGTTGTGATAACTAGGTATCTTACATACATAATCGTTACTGGGAGATTTGGGGTTCTTGGGCTATAATTCTGAATTGGCAATATTTACTATATAGTGAAACAAGTGATATTTGTATATTTTGTATGTAGGCATCTTAAAAAAGAAAGAAATCACATTGTCTTCAGGGAAACGGTATGTCATGAGACATTCAGGCAAGTGTGACAAGCCGATTACAGAAGGACAAGTAAGTAGCCCAGGTTTTCTGCTCTGCACAGAACTGGAGGTCTGTTCTTTCTCCTGCAGCACATGGAAGCGCATGCCATGCTTGGGAGGCAGAGTTGGAAAAGGAAAGCGAGGTGGGTCAAGAACAGTCTTGGTCCCCAAATTCCTCCACAAATCATCCCAAACTTTGTCCTTAGGGATGGAACATCCCACCTCAGAATGAGAACAGAGTGTTTTGAGTTTCACGAGATGCTGGTGGAGCTCAGTAAAAATTTATTAAAAATTTTCTTTGGTACTTCCTTAGATTTCTCCAAATAATGACCATATCTAGATATCTTTTTTTTTTTTTCACACCAACTACTTTTCTTAGGGAAGGACTCAGATAAAATCTATCCTGTTTCTGTATGTGGGTGCTGGCTTCTTGGATGTATTCATGTCATGAAAAATTCATGAAGCTGGCTATGTTATCTATGGAACTATGGAACCTTTTGTGAAGTAATGTTTTAGGCCTCTCAACAGACTTCATGCTTTGAATTTCTCCAATGCAGAGAATGTTAGGATTTTCAGGAAGCTTACTATCAGTGCATGCTCTGGGGCTCTCCTGCCTCAGAGATTCAGATTCCCCCCACTGGCGAGATAGGCCCAGCACACTTGATTTTGCTGACAGGTAGTGCACAAGCAGGCAGCTCTTGTTATGTTTTCACAGCATGGCTGTGTGCATTTTCTCCAGTGCTTTCTAGTACCTGGGGCTACTGAGCTTGACAAGATCTAAACATAAAATTAGTTCTTTCCTTTTCTTTTCAGACAGACTGCCACTGCTGAGCCTCAAGTTCCAAAGGAAACATACATAGGTCAGAACTGGATTCCTCAATCTAGCTAATCTACAAAGCTGATTTAACTGAAATGCATGCTGTATGAGTGTAAATAGTATCTTTCTTTAGGAACATTTCCGTTGCACTGTAACTTTATCTGTACTTTAATAAAGTGTTACACATTGTGGGGAATATGAACTTGACCTCACAGACACATAGAAATGATCATGGAAAGAAATCATAATGTATTTTCTTTTCATTGAAAACATCAGCTTAGTAAAATGGGTAGTTGAAAGAAAATTTACCAGAGTAGATATATGTGGACAAATATATAAATCTGTAATTTAAAATGATGACAATGTTACATCCCTGTATCATTGTCAGTATCTCTGAACACTAGAACTGGAGTTAGAAGAATGGTTTACATCGATATTCCATTACCTGAATTCTGTGTACGTTCAGTAAGATCTCTATGACCACATTATATACATGTGCAAGTTCTATCAATAAGATCTTGCTAAATGCAAAATCCATCGCTCCCATATCACCAAAACTCAATTGCTGTGTTGTGTTGACAAAATTTATCATACTGTGAGTTATATTAGCTTTTAACATAAATGGAAACAAAATATCAGTTTGAGTATATAGTTTCATAATCTTTTGAAATTGAATTTGTATACCATATAGAAATCATATAGATTTTTGAAATAAGATCTCTAAATATGTAATACACATGCACCAAAAAAGCCACTAAGAGGACATTAGGCTTGGAGAGATGTCGGAGGAGACATTAGGGGAGGTTGGAGGGAGATAGTGTGGATGAATATGATCGGTATGAATTGGGTAATTATGGAACTCTTTTTTCAAAGAATAAAAAATATTTTTAAAAAGAAATCATCAGCTAAAATACTTGGAACAATTCATATTTTGAGCAGAAATTTCTCTTATTTAGACATAATTGCTCCCCTTGGCTTTAAAAAAAAGATATGTTTATCATTGTTATTGATATTGAGTTAATGCAAGTGTAAGAATTCATTATTTATATAGGCAAACCAAACCTAAGGAGCAGATATGAAAAGTTGAGGAACTTTAAAGAAATACCATGCCACAGGATACTACATCTCCTAAGTTGCAGAATATCTAAGGAGCTTAGAGCAATTAACACAGTTTGTTGTATTAGCTTCTTTTTGGTCCCAAAGAGCACCAGAGAGAGGACTCTGTTACATTAAGAAGGACTTGATCAGTGTGTTTTGTGTTTTGATTGCTGAGTAAAAAAAAGCAATGTCCCTCATTGAATGAGATTGCCAGTAACAAGAGTGACAGCTGGAATCTGTGCTGATGTTGATCTACAAACAGAATTGCATCTCTAAAAGCACGAAGGTTTTTATTCATTCATATAATAAAAATGTGCTAAGTAGTTTTTATTAAGCACACACATAGGATGTCTAGAAAATAAGTTCCACTTGCAAGGGAAAAGAGAAAAAAACTTTAAAGAAATAAGAGCAATACAAAGATTCAAGTAGTTATAACAATAAAATTGTATATAGGTGAAATGGGGACCCTCAAGCTAATGGAGGCTTTCTCATGTCGGTTGAACATAATTCAGGGCAGTGTTCCAGGCAATTGACAGCTACCAAAGGCACCCTGAGCTAGTGGCTTCCATGCCCTTCATTTCACAAACTCAAAATATAATTTTTCTAGAAAGTGGAAGGTAATTTAAGAAGGTTTTTTTTCCTATAGGTGAGAGCCTAAGTAAAAGGAAGCAAGTAGGGCTGCTGCAGAGGAAAGGTTGGCACTGACTCTACTCAGGGTTAACAAGGATTGCATAGTTGAGGCATAGTAGCAGTTTTCTCTCCCACAAGATGTTTATGAACTCTCCATCCAGGTTTCTGTATTGGATCTTAGGCGTACACCCTCCTGGGATAGAACTGCTGATAGAACCAAAGTCTTTCAAAGCTCCTGGCTACCCCAGAACTCATTATCAAGGATAAGAGGTAGAACCTCTTCATTTTTGAGATCTCTGCCCTAAATTGATCAGGTTCTTGCTCCTGTTGTCATCATAGGGAAAAATAACAAATCCAGTATATAAAATTTTATTTTGATTCTGAGCCTACAGCATTTTGTACAAGTCTATGGCATTAGATATCTAAGCCTGAAGGTACCTCTAAGGTCCCAAAAGAAAAAGAGACACAAAAGACATAAGAAACACATATAGACACAGTGACTTACATGTTTGCAAACATAGAAATGCCATAAAAACAGAAATCAGAGTATACTCACAAAGAATCTATAAGGTATTTTTTCTTAAAGTTGTGACAAAGCATTATAAAACAGATCAAAGACTCTCTCCAAATGCCACTGAGTTCCTTTTGCATTGGTCATCTTCTGCTGGGCATGGAGCCTGCTCTGGTTTGAGTATCCAGTAAGACTCTTGGAGAAAACGAATTTTTCACTTGTGAGTGGATTAGACGTGCATCTGTGTTTGCGATGGGGCCTGTGTCCACTTCTGCAACCTGACTTGGCCTAAGACTGAGATCCCCTCTCAGCACTGCCCTCTCACAACAAATGGCTGCATCTTAGTCAGTCCTGGCCCTTTAGAGTCATTCAGTTGGTCACAGGCATGTGCCTGATTTGAATGGAACAATCTAAGAAGCTGAAACAAGTTAAGCTGGGTCCTGAAGTCCCTTCTGTTTTGTCTCAGTGCTGCTTCCCTGTTACAGGCTGGAAGCTCTCTGAGCCTGCTCTCTGTCTAAGGATTCCTTGATCTTACACTTCTTAGATAAAAGCCAATTAAACTTCTTAAACTAAATTTGTTATAGTTTTGTTTTTGACACTGGTGGTTCCAAAATTCTACCAAGGTCAACTACCATTTAATAGAATAATTTAAAGAATATTTCTAATATTTATTGATCCAAAGTACTGTTGGACAGGGGAAATGTATTTGACACCTTTGTTTTTCATTTCTCTTTGATTCATTTCTCCAAAGATGATGACCTTGTTCTACCTAAGAATTGTAGTTATAACAAATAATTTTCTATTACAATGAGTTTAATTAAAGCTGAATTTCCTTTCTTGGATGTTGTTAAATGTGTTAGACAAACCATATGAAGAGAACACCCAGTATAAAGGAAGAAATGAGCTTACTAATATCATGAAAATAATATAGAAGCTCTCTGTGGCATTCTAAAGTCACATATCAATGTCAAACCTTGACCCTAAGACACCAGAAATCTAATTAGAAACAGATTAATATTAAATGTAATGGGAATTAAAGGAGATAATGCGTGTAACTGACACTCCTTTAAGGGACAGACAATTTAACATCATTTAAAATAATTTTTGCTGTGGTAGAACACTCAGTTCTTCAGATAGATGAGCCATGAGACCACTTCTTAGGAGGGTTCTCTTTCTCCTGAGTAACCACTGTGCCTTGGATATCTTCTCCAGTGCTCTTATCCTTGTCTGCTTTTCATGAGTCTTTTCCAAAAGTAGCAAACATTTTCCCAGTCTGGTTGACTGTGATTGAAAGTATAGGATTTATTATCTTTCCAAATTACCATCAACTGTTCTTATATATTGCAATTTGGGTTAAGCATGCTATCAGTATTATGAGAAATGAAAGAAGAAAAATAAGAATTATAAAATATATTTACTCAAAAAGAAACCCTCCCATTTGCAGAAACATGACTTTCTTGAATTAAATATTTATTTTGTTTTGTCTTACTTCCTCAGGACTAGTGGTAAAGTTTGAAGTCACCTTATACAAGTCCCTGGGTTTTATGCTTAGGCTTCTGCTAGTTCATAATTATCTCCCTCTTCTCTTCTCATGGTAAATTATTTGATCAAGAGCTTTTAATTGTACTCAGTTATTTTGTGTATATTGTGTGACAGTGATGAAGAAATCCTTGCTCTCACCTTGGATATTGTAAAGAAAACAGAACATGGGCCTTGTTCTGTTTCTTTCATGTGTCTTAGTTTTGTCAACTCATCATCACTGGTATTTTTGAAAGAAGCTTATGCAAGGCAGTTGCTGAGAAAAATCAATGCTGAATAATTCTCTTCCTTTTTCATCTGTGCAAGTGATCATAAATGATTGGCAAAGACTACTTTTGCATGTTCCTTAACTAAATTTTGTTTTCAAGAATGTATTCTCATATCATTCAATAATTGTAGGGAATACTTTGAAATTGCACTCTGTCTCATGGCAATTTCTTAGAAATGGCATGTTTCTTTCCTTTTTTTTAATTTTTATTTTTTATATTAATTGCAGTTTATCTGCTTTGTATCCCAGCTGTAGACCCCTCCCTCATTCTCTCCCAATCGCACCTACCCTCCCTCTTCTCCTCCCATTCCTCTCTCCAAGTCCACTGATAGAGGAGGTCCTCCTCCCCTTACATCTGACCCTAGCCTATCAGGTCTCAACAGACTGGCTGCATTGTCTTCCTCTTTGGCCTGGAAAGGCTACTCCCCACATCATGGGGAGGTGATCAAAGAGCCAGCTACTGAGTTCAAGTCAGAAACAACCCTGTTCCCCTTACTAGGGAACCCATTTGGATACTGAGCTGTCATGGGCTACATCTGTGCAGGGGTTCTAGGTTATATTCATGAATGGTCCTTGGTTGGAGTATCAGTCTCAGAAAAGACCCCTGAGCCCAAATATTTTTGGTTCTGTTGCTCTCCTTGTGAAGCTCTTGTCCCCCTTCTTTCATAAGATTCCCTGCACTCTGCCTAAAGCATTAATCTCAGCATATGTTTTGATACATTGCTGGGTAGAGTCTTTCAGAGACCCTTTGTGGTAGGCTCCTGTCCTGTTTCCCATTTTGCCCTTCTTCCGATTTTGTCCCATTTGCCTTTCTGAGTGAGGATTGATCATCTTACCCAGGGTGCTCCTTCTTGCTTAGCTTCTTTAGGTGTACAGATTTTAGTATGATTATCCTACATTATGTCTAATATCCACTTATAAGTGAGTATATACCATGTGTGTCTTTCTGGGAACCCTCACTCAGGATGATCTTTTCTAGATCCCACCATTTGCCTTCAAGTTTCATGATTTCCTTGTTTTTTAATTGCTGAGTAGTGTTCCATTGTGTAATTATACACAATTTCTGTATCCATTCTTCTGTTGAGGGACATCTGGGTTATTTCCAGGTTCTGGCTATTATGAATAAAGTTGCTACGAACATGGTTGAACAAATGTCCTTGTGTACTTGAGCATCTTTTGGATATATGCCTAGGAGTGGTATAGTTGGATCTTGAGGAAGCACTATTCCTAATTATCTGAGAAAGCGCCAGATCAATTTCCAAAGTGTTTGCACAAGTTTACATTCCCACCAACAGTAGAGGAGGGTTTCTCTTTCTCCACATCCTCTCCAGCATGTATTGTATTGTCACTTGAGTTTTTTATTTTAGCCATTCTGATGGGTGTAAGGTGAAATCTCTGGGTTGTTTTGATTTGCATTTCCCTGATGATTAAGGATATTGAGCATTTCTTTGTTTCTCTGACATTCTATTTTTCTCTACAGAGAATTCTGTTTAGTTCTGTACCCCATCTTTTAAATTGGATTACTTGGTTTGTTGTTGTTTAATTTCTTGAGTTCTTTATATATTCTGGATATTAGCCGTCTGTCAGATATAGGATTCCTGAAGATCCTTTCCCAGTCTGTGGGCTATCCTTTTGTTCTGAACCTTTCTGATTTTACTTTTTCTTTGAGAGATGTATCAGTTTCTGCAAATATGTCTTCAGCACCTGAGATTCTCTCTTCCATCCCTTTTATTCTATTGGTGATGCTTACGTTTGTGGTCCCTGAGCTTTTCTCTAAGTTCTCCAGCTCCAGGGTTTTCTCTGCTTATGATTCTAATTCTGTTTTCATGTATTGCACCATTTCCTTCATCTGTTGCATGTGGATTCCTGTATTTCCATGATGGCCTCTATTTTTTTGTTCATTTCTTTTCTATCTGCCTCCACTTGTGCCTCTACATGTGCCTTTATTTGTTTGGCTGTATTTGCCTGTATTTCTTTGCGAGCTTTGTTCTTTTCCTCTTTATGTGTCTCTAATATCTGGATAAACCTAGAATTGAAATCATTTCCCTGTGTTTCCAATGAATTATCATGACCATCGATTTTTGGGGTTGCTGGTGAAGTCATGATGTCCTGATTTTTGTTGGATGTGTTCTTACACCAACCTCAAGCCGTCTGCTTATCTGTAATCTTTGCTGTTTGTTCCTGGAGTCTGGACTTCAGACTGGGTCTGTCTTTCTCTGGTGTCTGGAGTATTCTTCAGGAAGATGAGAGAAGTCCGCAGGTATGAGTGTGGATGTTGATGATTTGGCTGTAGCTAAGGGAGGAAGGTCACAGGTGCAAAAGTTGGAGAGAGCAAGTGCAGGCATGTGTGTGGAAGTGTGCCTTGAAGGACAGAGTGTTAGAGGTTGCAGATGCCTGGAATGTGGGGCTTACGCAAGGAGGGAGTGCAGGTGCCGGTGCTGTTTGCAGACGCAATGCACGTGTATAGGTGTCCTGAATACTTTAGCCTATAGACCTGTAGTACTGTCCTCCTGGGATTCAGATATGTGTGGGCTCCAGGAAACATTTGCCTGGACTCCACTGGTAGACCCAGAAAACAGGGTCTTAAATGTTGAGAATGCTGTCTCCAAAATAACTATGTTGTCCACACTGGGTATGTGGGTGGAAGGGATCTGATGTCTGACTGCTAGAGTAGAGGGACCCTGGATCTGGGGCTCTGCGTGTATTCACTTGAAGGTGCACTTACTCGTTAGCAGGTCTAATTGGAAAGCACAGGGGCTCCCCTGTTTTCTACTCTCAGATTGGGGCTTGGGGTGGCCACTTCGGTGGTCTCAGTCATGCACAGAGCATGGAGGCTCGTGTTAGGGCTGGCTGCCATCCTGCTGCCAGCATTGCAGACCTGGGAGGCTGGTACAATCGCTCCCTGGGAGGCCTGGGAACCCTGTACAGCTGCCTGCAGAACTGGGAGGCTGGTACAGATGCCTGCTGGGAGGCCCTGAGAAGCCTGTACATCTGCCCATGGATCTGTGAGGCCAAAACAGCTGCCTGTGGCTGCTAGCCTCTGCTGACTCAGTTACAGAGTCGGGCTTGGAACAGTGGGCATTGTGGGCCACCTCTGCTGAGAGAGGCGGGAGGCTGTTCAATGGGAAGTGTGTGTGTGTGGGGGGGGTGAATAATATCCACTCTTTGTCCCCAGTGACATCTGTGGGTGACCTGGATGCAAAAGGTCTCAGCTCACAGGTTGCCCCCTCTTGCTGAGGAAGCCTCAATGTCGATGTTCTGGTTTCAGCGGCCCTTTCACTAACCAATTTTGGAGTTTCGGATCCTGTGCCTCTCAGATAAGGTGTGGGCTGGTTGCCACCATCTTGGATCCTTTCCTTTTCCTACTATCTGCTGTGTATGTTTGATTTCTATGCAGTAGCTTTGTAAAATTCAGTGTGCTTCAACCATCATCTTGAGCTAAAATGGAAAGGATATTAGGTATTCTTATTTACTGGTAAACTACAATAGAATATACTCTTTGCCCTAAGTCTGCCATCCTGGAAATCTGTCTCCTAACTAGAAGATATTTTTTATTGAAAACTCTCAAAGGAAGCTGACCATTTCCCATCTTTCTTTAAAAGGCAGGTAAAGAGAGGGCATCTGTTTCTCATGAACAGCATGAGTCTTTGTAAAACAATCCCTTTGAGCTGCCACACGTGTTCCCTGTCCAATCACTGTTTATTTAAGATGCCTGATGTTTACTCAGGTTCACATTGATCAATCCTTCTTCTCTACCTGGATATCATCTTTATCCTTAACGATACAAGTACGCATGTCGACAGCTCACATAACCCTTGAGCTGAATCAATTGACATGGCATTTCATCTATCTCAGTACAGTTGTCTATCTCAGTTCACGTATAGATGTTCCCAGCCTTTAAAAACATCGCCAGGGTTTTGTACGGCCAGTATTTAGTAATGTTTTCTGTTACCCAGAAGTGTGACCTCCCCCACTGAATTCCTTTGCATTTGCTTAGAGTTAATGGAGAATCAGTAGGCGGTCAGAGAAAGGTGAAGAAAAACACTTACATATTCCCCTGCCCCTCCCACTCTTCCCTCAGGGCTGCTTTTGACTGTCTGGAGGTCCTGTCAGCATAGAAATTTTCTGTTGGGTAAGATGCCTATTTCCTCCACCAACACCTTCACACTAAGGTATGATAAAAGCAACTTGACGTCATTATCCTCAGTGAACTATATTTTCCTACAGTTCCCATAATACTGTCATTGTACGCATATGTGAACAGATGCTTTATTAAACATTTCTGTAATTACCTCTTTTGAGAATTGAATATGTTTCCTACTGGGACATTATTACCCCAATCTTTTAACTGTTATTTCCAACATACTTAAATAGATCTAGCCTACATTTTTTGGTCATATATATATATATTTTTTTCTTCTATCCTATACTCTGCAAAATCTGAGACTTGCAAGAATCCATGGTTGTGAATAAGCTCTTTTTATATCCTAATATCTTATGATTCTATCATTACAAATCCATGGTTCATTATCTCAATTAGACTTCCAATAATTTCCCTGGCATACCTTTCTCAGTGATTATTAAAACTCACACGAGATATTTACTACTTCTCTGTTATTCTCAGAAGATGATCTAGCATTTTAATTTATGAGAGAAACCAAACTCCAGTTAATAGTCCCCTAATCTGTATTGATTAAGCTGCTTTGCTGTTTTAATATATGTAAGAAAAGTGGCAGAACACTCAGGCCACAATAGCTTAAGACAAAGGTCTTTTTTCTCTTAAATATTTGAAAAACTCAGTATTATGGATGATTTGTGCAAAACAGGAGCTAACATCATGGCTATATTGTCTCCTGACCCAAATGGGAAATCTTCATTGTGTTGAGTTTATTATTGATGAGCCTCTCTATGCAGAGATGTGGATGATAAAATTTTCCTGAAAAACGTCAAGTAAGACTTCTAGACCTTTGTTTAATCAGCAAATCTAGCTATTCCCAAGCCAATAAATTTGGAATTTACCTACTCTAGCACTGTGCTAGAGCAAATAAATGACTGATTTTTAAAGATGAAAATATGTCAAAGTATCTGCTCAGAGGATTGTTTTGAAAATGTGTGTATCATAAGGTTTGCTAATTGGCTTGATACTAGAGAGCAAGACAATGAAGTCTTTGCCAATATTCCTCAGGCAGAGTGTAACGTCATGATCCCCTCATACCCACACATATAAACAGCACCAAGTGGACCCAGTAGCTAAAAAAATTAAATTAAATTTAAAAAGCAAGCACATGAAGCTTGGGAGAAGTGGTGTGGAGGATGAAGAATTGAAAGACAAGAGACTGGGGTACACTTGATCAAAACACATGTATAAAATTCTCAACCAATAAAATATTAAAACATCTAAAGTCTTATGTTCAATAGCAATGAGGTCAAACTGTAATTTGTAAGAACTACATGCATTTGCTCTGCCCCTTTCTGACACCCGAACGATTACAATGGCCAAGGGGTAAGTGCTCCTTGTGTCTGCTTCCTGTCTCCACAGACACGCGTTATCAGCCTCAGCCTTCATTTCTTCCCCAGCTCAAATGAATTCAGATTCTTCCAGTTCTCATCAACTATATGAGGAGAGACATGAACAATTTGCCCACAAAAATAAGTGGGCAAGATAAGTGGAACTATGTATGCAACATAGTTCCTAAAGAGACTATAGATATCAAACTAAAAAAGAACCCCTCTATGAGCTTCTTATTTCCTTTAGTATTTTTATGATTTCAAATACAAGATGAAAGAGATATAGTTAGAGAAAAGCTGCATCTGATTTCTCTATTGCCATTTTAGTACATACCACCCCTGAATATTCCGTTAGAAAGTTGAATGAGACTTCATGGCCTGTTTCATTCTCTTTTATTTGACAATGAATTGACAGTCACAAAGAGAGCAGAACCCAGAAAGAAGCATTTGGAAGTCTTGCAGTATTGTACAGTGTTCAAGGTATCACCACGGGAAATATGAGATTCTCATATTCATTTGTAGGCACTGAGCTTATGTAGACATTGTGCTTCAAAAAACATCAAAATACTTAAAAAGTTCTAGTATAATGTAAAATGTCTGCAACATTTTGCAATCTGAAACAGAAAAAAAAATTAGAGTGGTTCTATGGATAAACCCATTGTCCAGTCTAGTGTATGCTAGGCAAGTGTGCACAGCAAGTAAATAATACAATTTCTTCAAGGTTTTTTAAATATAATAACCAAAACTATATATTAAAGCATAGTTTCTCCCTCACTTCAGTGCAGCTAATTTTGATAAAGAACATAACACATGCTAAGGTTTTTTGTTTTTGTTTTTTGTGTTTTTTTTGGTAGAAAAACTGGTTTGTAAACATCATAGCATTACAGAAATTCTGAGTGAGCAGGGTAATATTCCAGCTATGGCTTATTTTTGGTTGGTTTCCTATATAAAAATTAAGAAGGATAATTTGATTTACTTTTCCCAAATTACGTGGTTATAAAAGTTCTGGTTTTGGTGGTTGGATAATTGGTTTATTTATCTCTCTATTTTATGGGCAATAAGAATCTATATTTCTTATCACAAAAATGTGGTTGATGAAGAATATTACATGGGGTCAGGCCTTGACTGTTAGCTTTCCTATATCCTCTGAAATATTGAAGTTTTCATCTTCCCAAAGATCTATTTGCTTAACAAGAAAACTAGGATTATGAAAGGAAGTTCTGTTTTTTATACAAGACTAATAAGTAAGTTTGCCATTTCCCAAACATCAATGTACAGTTTTTGAATTTTGATTCTGAAATCACTTTAAAAACACTTTGTCCTCTGAAATGTTCACTCAGATTTATGTATCATACCACACAAACACACACACACACACACACACACACACACACACACACACACACGACAGTATTCGGGGAATGAAAAAGAAAGCTTAGGAAATATGTTTAGGCTGTAAGGTGGCTCAGCAAGTGAAGGTGATTGTTGCCCAACTGATGACCTTAGTTTGGTCTCTGAAACATACATGGTGGAAGAAGAGGACCAACTCTCACAGGTTGTCCTCTGACTTCCACCCACATGCTGTGATTTGTGTGTATGCATGTGCACACACATACACAGAAGTAAATAAAGACAATTTAAAATTAAATAATGAAAGAAGAAATATAGTTGAAAATGTTTTCCTTTTATGCAAATCTATTATTTAAAAAAATCATAATAGAGCCTGATCTGTAGTTTGCAAATCTTACTGATTTTGATCTCCCTTTTGAAAACAAATGAATGACTTGGGTCTGAATTAAAACTCAGTCCCTGCTCCAGTATTTTTTACTTTTCTCATTGTTAAGACCAAGTAGAGGACAAGAAGCAACTTTAGTGACAAAGGATTTCTTCAGATTTTCCATTTGAGAAGATATAGCCTATCATGGCAGGGAGACTTAACTGTGGGAATAGCTTGAGGCTGTGCCTTCAGGATTTTGAGGCTGCCTCCTCACATCTGCATGGAGCAGGAGGCAGAAAGCACCTACAAACAAGGATCAGGTTACAAACCTCAAGGCTTGTCCCTCAGTGACCCCCTTCCTCCAGGAAGGCTTGACCTGCCCAAGTTCCTCTGGTCTTCAAAAGCAGCATGATGAGTTGTGGCCATGGCTGGAATACAGGAGTCTGCAGCAGAAATTTTACATTCAAATAATCACAAGTCCTATAACATCAAGTACTTGAACTCTTTATAGGGTGAGGTCTTAAGGGCTGATCCTGGCAACTGGCATTATTTAGGTAATAAGAACCATGGTGAAATCATTATAAGCTTGAGACATTGGGACTTTCTCTCTTTCAAACATCATTAATCATCTCAGAGATGTTCTTTTGTTTACACGCTTTAAACAAAGCTCCTTTTGTTTACAATCCTGATGGAAATGGTTATTAACTGAATTCCTGGAGTGAACAGCAAGTTGTGTGGTAACAGAAAATAAATCATGTTTTTCCCCACACAAATATTTGAAAGGTTTTCAAATTTTTCTATTTTTATCATCTTTAATACATCTGAATCAATAACAATTCAGGTTCATTCGCAATCTTAATTTTTCTTTCTTGTTGCCACAAGCCTGGCTTAGTCATTGCATAGAAACTGCTGTAGCTGTCCCAGCAACTGCAGTGATTTGTATCAGTTGGTACACCCAAGCAGCCAGCTCTACTTCATAGCCTGGCAGCTGCTACCCCTGCTATTGCTAATACTGCATCCAATGCCTCTCCATATGGTAAATCTTATAAAAACTCCACTACCCAAGCTCAAGTTCCTTTTTTTTATGAAGTATTTTAAATACACACACACACACACACACACCAAATATACTACATATTATTTTATATTACATTATATATTTTATAGTGTGTATATTGGTACTAAGGAAAGAGATACCTAGGTTTAAATTAAGGCTGTGTCCTCAAAAAAAGTGGTTGGTCCATTTTACCTTATAGGTCTTCTGTAAAGAACAAATTTAAATATATGTAAAACATCTGGCACATTTTGATGCTATGAGTGAATTTAAAAATGGAAACTGGCTTTGTTATTTGAGATAGCCAATCTGTCTTCAGTTTTCCAGCAGCTAAGTGCATAGAGTAGTGGCTGTTAGGAGAAAGTGATTATATCACTATAAATTATATGAACATATAAAAACTTGTACTCTCATTTATTTGAACTGTCCTTTCAATTACTTAACAAATTTTTGAAGGACAGACTTGTATTTTTCTGTTGTCTAACCAAAACAAGTAAGATTCATACTTACTCGGGTAAGAAGTTCAATTTCATTATTTATTTTTGAGTCTTAATATGAATCCCAAGTTAGCTTTGAATTTATAAGCCTCCTGTTTCAGCCTCTTGAATTTTACAATTATAGGTAGGCACTACCATGCCTGTCTCTGAAATAAATTTGTAAAAATGAATTTTTCTGAAACTAAACAGCAAGAAAAGTGGTTCTACATACAGAAGAGATGAGCAAGATTTAAGCAGAACACATAGGTTCAAAACAGTCCAATAAAATGGAGAGTAAGAGGAAGGCCAGTTGATGAACAGACAAGTCTAAGCCTAGAACAGTCATGGAGAGGACTTTGCTCAGTTAGGCTGTTGAATCTGTGCAGGAGCTTTGGGCAGAACCCACTTCAGTTCATTTAAGATTTGTAAAGCTTGAGTCACATGGCTGCCTTAGACTCCTCTCTGGTCTTTACACAGAAGAAACAAGGCAGGCCCACACTTCTGAAGTCACTAAGAACTTACACATGGAGTTTAGCTATTAGATTAAGATGACATCATGTGCTAAATTATATAAGCCTGTTATGTTGAAATTTCAGAGTGGCATGTGTATCTGAACTTTCAAAGGATTCCTGTTACCTGAAAATGTTGCCCTAGAAATATTTCTAGTATAACTGCCCTCTGTAAAAAACTAGAAATGACAAGACAAACCTCCTGACAGCTGTTATCATTTATGGAAAAGATCCCTTAATCATAGGCTAGTAAAACTTATGCACAAGACTCTGAGTTATAGCTTCAGCACACTTTAATTTCATTTTTCTGTGCTATTAAATGATCTAGACTTATTAAAGCCAGAAGCTGGAGAGGGGTCAAGAAATAATAGAATATCAGCTTAATGCAAATCTGTCTGTATGCAGTTACCCAACCTCTATCCTTTCCCTGACACATTGCTGATGATGGCTCTCAGCTAAGGATTTGTCTCAGGAAAGAAAAGAAATTTTTCTTTCTAAAGAAATAAAAATTGATTAAGCAAGAAATGTGACATTTGCTGTGGAAGCTGGCATTGCTGAACATTTTCACAAACACTGGCATTTAGAGATCACCCAAGGAAATTATCAAAACTCATGTCATTCACCAGCAATTAATATGCACAGCTACAGAAGCTGTGTGTCTGCAGAGCAGAAATACCTTTTGTTATTTGCTACATTTTGTCCTCATTTTTAGACCTTTTCTGCTTTTTAATTGATTGTTTGGTATAATTGGTTTCTTTCAACATATCACATTGATGCTTCTAAAATATGCTTTGTTTACATTTATTTTTGTTTACATGCTTTTGTTTAGAATTTGAAGTTTTCATTTTTTTCTAAATACACCTTCAAATATTATTATACTACTACTTTGAATATGATATATTGGAGGTAGTATATTTTAATCTATTAAATTTCATTATAAGGAACTTGTAAAAAAATGTGAGGGATGAGCTAGAAACCTGGGACAATAGAAACTCCCAAGGAATCTAAGAGGGTGACCCTAGATAAGACTTCTAGCAATGGAGGATATGGAACCTGAAATGGCCATCTCTTGAAACCAGAAAAAGACTTCCAATGGAGGGATTGGGACACCAAACCAGCCACAAAACTTTGAATACATAATTTGTTCTCTCTCCAAGATTTTCAGGAGTAAAGATGGAACAGAAATTGAGGGAGCAGCCAACTAATGACTGGCCCAGCTTGAGACCCATGCCATGAGAGACAGCCCACCCCAGTTAAAGATACTCTGCTATACTTGCAGACAGGAGCCTAGCATACCTGTCATCTGACAGGCTTCACCCAGCAGCTGATGGAAACAGTTGCGGAGATGCACAGCCAAACATTAGAGAAGCTTGGGAAATCTCGAGGAAGAAGGATTGAAAAAGCCAGAGAGGTCAAGGACACCACAAGAAAGCCTACAGCATCAACTAACCTGGGCCCATAGAGGCTCACAGAGACTGAACTCCAACCAGAGACCATAGATGGGATGGACCTAGGCTCTCTACACATATATAACAGTTGTGAAGCTTGGTCTTCATGTTGGACTCCTAAGAGCAGGAACACATCTCTGATTCTGTTGCCTGCCTTTGGAACCCATTCCCCTAACTGGGTTGCCTTGTCTAGCCTCAGTAGGAGATGAGTCTAGTCCTTCTGCAACATGATATGACAAGGCTGGTTGCTGTTAATGGGAGGCCTCCCATTTCCTGAAGAGAAAGGGAGGAGGAGGTACATGGGGAAGGAACTTGCGAGGGAGGGGGGAAAGGGAGGAAAGGAGGAAAAGCTGTGATTCAGATGTAAAGTAAACAAATAAATAAAATAAACACACACACACACGGGGATCCAAGATGGCAGCATTGGGACGACTCTTGTTCTGACCAGCAGCACAGCAGGATCGGCACAGTGACCATCAGTCAGAACTCTTGGCCCTAAAACACAAGCAATTGTGTTTCCTAGGTGAGAGTATACCTCATGGTGGGGGATTCAATCAGCTTCAACTCACCCAGCTAAACCACGGAAGAGATCCTGGTTCTACCAGGTGCTTGGTCAGGAGCCCAGAGCCATATGCCACCATGCTCTGATCACTGTCCCAGACTGAACTGTGGGCCCCACAACATCAGAGACTGGGATTTCCAGTCGAGAGATAACCCCATGGTGCAGAAAATGATCGGGACTGACCTTAGGTCACCCAGATAATCCCTGGAAAAGACCTGGGGTTCCTCGGGCACCCAACAGCCAGCCCAGAGCTGAGCTGGGCACATAGGCATCAGCACAGAGTCCTGCCTGCACATCTGACTCGCTGCCCCAGAGAGAACTGGGGGCCCCAGGGCACCAAGACCGAATTTCTCTGTCGGATGTAAACCCACAGGGAGGGGAACAGCAGGTCTGATCTCAGAGCACTCAGCTGATACCACCACGCCGAAAAGGTCTCGGAAATAATTACCCAGTTTCAGCAGACGCCCAGGCGCCCAATCGCTAGAAAGGCAGAGCCAGCACGTCTGTGCCTGCGGGTTCTACTCGCCATCCCAGACAGAACGGCGGTTCCCAAAGCATAGTCTGGGTCTCCCTGTCAGGAGGAAACCCCACAGCAGGGGCAGGGGGAATCATCAGGTTCACCGCTCAGGACACCAAGCTCCAGAAGACTTTCTGGATTCATGCAGGCTCTAGGCTCTAACCTTCTACTGCAGGCATGAGCACCTTGCTCACCTGTCATTGTTGAGTACCACTAGGGCACTGGGGCACACAGCTGCATCTTCAGACCCATAAAAGCCAGAGCGCCATTACAGCAGCCCTCAGATACTGCTCCAAGGTTTGACCAGTTATCTCTACTTAACTGACAAAACTGTGAGACTCCCTGGTTCTTCAAGAGGGCTGTACCCAGCAATTATACCTTAAGAGCAACAGCTATTGCTCACTAAATTCAGAGCAAGAAACCCAGCAACCGGGCAGCCATCACCAAGACCTCTCCTGATGAGAGGAGAACCTTCTTGAATATGGCAGTTACAACACAGGTCCATATGCATGAAGTTAATTGTGACAATTCCTGAGAAGCACCCCATTCAGTTGACCATACCCAAAAAGCTAAGGAGATCTCCTTCAGAAGCCTGCCAAGTGGATTGTTCCCACCCCAGGACCCAGCAGGCACAAGAAATTAACAGACAACACGGGAGACAGCGAGATGGGTAGAGGCCAGCAAAAAAGCACAACCAACAAAAGGCAAAGCAATATGGCATCCCCAGAACCCAGTTATCCAGGGGCAAGTAGCCCTGGACACCCTAACACAAGTGAAATTCAAGAAGATGACCTTACATCTATGCTTATGAAGAGGTTAGTGGAGGAAGCAAATAAAATGCATAAAAAATTAGGGAAAGATATAATAAAACAGATTATGGCCATCCATAAAGAAATACAGGAAGATGCAGTCAAACAGTTTGTGGCTTTCAGAGAAGAAATGATTAAATCACTGAAAGAAATAAAAGAAACAGAAGAATGTTCAAAGAAACAGCTGAAGGAATTGAAGGAAAAACAGGAAAATACAGTCAGACAGGTGAAGAAATCAACAAAATGATTCAAGATCTGAAGATAGAATTGGAAAAATTAAAAAAAAAAACACAAATGGAGGAAATCATGGAAAGGGAGACCCTAGGAAAGAAAACAGGAACTACAGAGGTAAGCATAACCAATAGACTGACTACAAGAGATGGGAGAAAGAATCTCAGGTGTGGAAGATACAATGGAAGAATTCGATGTATCCATCAAAGAAAATAATAAATGTAAAAAATTCCTGACACAAACCATCCAAGAAATCCAAGACAACATAAAAAGACAAAACCTAGGAATAATAGGAATAGAGGAAAAAGAAGATTCTCTCCTCCAACGCCCAGAAGATATTTTCAACAAAATTATAGAAGAAAATTTCCCCAACTTAAAGGAGAGGCCTATAAGAATACAAGAGGCCTACAGAACACTTAATAAATTAGATCAAAAAAAAAAAAATCCCGGGTCACAACATAATAATCAAAACAGTAAGTATACAGAACAAAAAAGAAAAAAAGAAAAATACTGAAAGCTGCAAGGGAAAAAGGCCGAGTAACATAATGGCAAACCCATCAGAATCACACCTGACTTCTCAACAGAGACTATGAAAGCCAGAAAGGCCTGGATGGATATCATACAGACCCTAAAAGAACACAGATGTCAGCCTAGGCTACAATACCAAGCAAAACTCTCAGCCCTCATAGACGAAGAAAACAAGATATATAATAACAAAAACAAATTTCAAAAATATCAACACATAAATCCAGTGTTACAGAAGATACTAGAAGGAAAAATACAACACAAGAAAACTAAATACTTTCAAAAAAAAGGAAATAAATAACCTCACTACAGCAAAACAAAAAGTAGCCAAATACACAAACACACTACCACAGCCAACATCAATATCAAAGGATCTAACAGCCAATGGTCATTAATCTCCATCAATATCAATGGACTAAATTCTCCAATGAAAAGACCCAGAGTAACAGAATGGATGCATAAACAAGACCCAACAATCTGTTGCATACAAGAAACACACCTAAATGACAAAGATAGATATTACCTGAGAGTAAAGGGCTAGAAGACAGTTTTCCAAGCAAATGGACCCAAGAGGCAAGCAGGAGTAGCCATTCTAATGTCTAATAAAATAGATATTCAACCAAAATTAATCAAAAGAGATAGAGAAGGCACTTCATACTCATCAAGGGAAAAATCCATCAAGAAGATATCACAATAATGAACATCTATGCCCCAAATACAAGGGCACCCACATTTGTAAAAGAAACATTGCTAAAACTTAAACCACACATAGATCCCCACACATTAATAGGGGAGACTTCAACACCCCACTGTCAATAAAGGACAGGTCAACAAAACAGAAATTAAATAAAGAAACAATAACTCTGACAGAGGTCATGAATCAAATGGATCTCAAGGACATCTACAGAACCTTTCACCCAAACACAAAAGAATTTACCTTCTTCTCAGCACCTCACAGAACCTTCTCCAAAATAGACCATATAGTTGATCACAAAGCAAGACTCAACAGATACAAGAACATTGAAATAATCCCTTGTATCCTATCTGATCACCATGAAATAAAGCTGGACCTCAATGACAACAGAAATAACAAAAAGCCTACACATACATGGAAACTAAACAACTTGCTACTCAATGACAGCTGGGTCAGAGAAGAAATAAAAAAAGAAATTAAAATATTCCTAAAATTCAATGAAAATGAAGGCACAGCATACCAAAACTTGTAGGACACAATGAAAGCAGTGCTAAAAGCAAAGTTTAAGCACTAAGTGCCTTCAAGAAGAAATTTGAAACATCTCATGCAAGCAACTTAATGGCTCACCTAAAAGCCCTAGAAAAAAAAAAAAAGAAGCGGACACACCAAAGAGGAGTAGACGGCTGGAAATAATCAAACTCGGGACTGAAATCAATAAATTAGAAACAAATAAAACAATTCAAAGAATCAATGAAACCAAGAGCTGGTTCTTTGAGAAAATCAACAAGATAGACAAACCCTTAGCCAAACTAACTGAAAGGCAGAAAGACACTATCCAAATCAACAAAATCAGAAACGAAAAGGGGGACAAAAAACAGATACTGAAGAAATCTAAACAATAATTAAGTCTCACTTCAAAAGCCTATATGCCACAAAATTTGAAAATCTAAATGAAACGGACAATTTTCTTGACCTATTCCACGTGCCAAAGCTGAATCAAGACCAGGTAAATCAATTAAATAGTCCTATATCACCTAAGGAAATAGAAGCTGTTAATCAAGAGTCTCCCATGCAAAAAAAGCCCAAAGCCAGTTTGTTTCACTGAAGAATTCTACCAGACCTTCAAAGAAGAGCTAATTCTAGTTCTTTTCAAACTATTCCATAAAATAGAAACAGAAGGAACACTACCAAACTCATTTTATGAAGCCACAGTCACCTTGGTACCTAAACCTCACAAAGACCCAACAAAGAAAGAGAATTTTAGGCCAATCTACCTTATGACCATTGATGCAAAAATACTCAACAAAATATTTGCAAACTAAATCCAAGAACACATCAAAGATATCATACACTATGACCAAGAAGGCTTCATCCCAGGCATGTAGGTGTGGTTCAATATATGGAAATCCATCAATGTGATTGACCACATAAACAAACTAAAGAAGAAAAACCATATGATCATCTCCTTAAATGCTGGAAAAGCATTTGACAAAATCCAACATCCATTCATGTTTAAAGTCTTGGAGAGATCAGGGATACAAGGCACATACAGGAACACAGTAAAGGCAATATACAGCAAGCCTATAGCCAATATCAAACTCAATGGAGAGAAACTTAAATCAATCCCACAGAAATCACGGACAAGGCAAGGCTGACCACTCTCTCCATATCTCTTCAACATTGCTCTTGAAGTCCTTGCTAGAGCAATAAAACAATTAAAGGAGACCAAGGGGATACAAATTGGAAAAGAAGAAGTCAAAAGTATCACTATTGGCAGATGATATAATAGTATACCTGAGTGACCCCCAAAATTCTAGCAGGGAACTCCTACAGCTGATAAACACCTTCAGTAAAGTGGCTGGATACAAAATTAACTTCAAAAAATCAGTAGCCCTCGTGTATACAAAAGACAAAAGGGCTCAGAAAGAAATTAGGGAAACAACACCCTTCACAATAGCCACAAAGGACATAAAGTACCTTGGTGTGAACCTAACCAAGCAAGTCAAAGACTTGTATGCAAAAAATTTCTAGTCTCTGAAGAAAGAATTAGAAGAAGATATCAGAAGATGGAAAGATCTCCCATGCTCATGGCTTGGCAGGATTAACATAGTAAAAATGGCCATCTTACCAAAAGCAATCTACAGATTCAATGCAATTCCCATCAAATTACCAACACAAATATTTACAGACCTTGAACGAAAAATTCTGAATTTCATATGGAACAACAAGAATCCCAGAATTGCTAAAACAATCCTCTACAGTAAAAGATCTTCAGGAGGTATCTCCATCCCTGATCTCAAGGTGTACTATAGAGCAACAATACTAAAAACTGCATGGTACTGGCATAGAAACAGACTGGTGGATTAATGGAATCAAATAGAAGACCCTGACATAAATCCACACACTATTGGACACCTGATTTTTGACAAAGATGCTAAAACCATTCAATGGAAAAAAGACAGCATCTTCAACAAATGGTGCTGGTCTAACTGGATGTCTACGTGTAGAAAAATGCAAATAGATCCCTACATATCACCCTGTACAATACTGGATCAAAGACCTGAATATAAAACCAGACACACTAAATAGGTTAGAAGAAAAAGTGGGGAAGAGCCTTAAACTCCTTGGCACAGGAGACAACTTCCTGAATAGGACACCAACAGCACAGTCTCTAAGAGCAACAATCAATAAATGGGACCTCATGAAACTGAAAAGCTTCTGTAAAGCAAAGGGCACTGTCATCAGAACAAAACGACTGCCTACAGACTGGGAAAGGATCTTCACCAACTATATATCTGACAGAGGACTTATATCCCGTATATATAAAGAAGTTCAACAGCAACAAATCAAGTAATCCAATTAAAAAATGGAGTACAGAACTAAACAGAGAATTCTCAATAGAGGAATATGGAATGGCAGAGAAACACTTAAAGAAATGTTCAATATCTTTACTCATCAGGGAAATGCAAATCAAAATGACCCTAAGATTTCCCCTTACACCCATCAGAATGGCTAAGATAAAAACTCAAGTGACAACATATGCTTGAGAGGTTGTGCAGAAAGGGGAACACTTCTCCAATGCTGGTGGGAATGTAAACTGGTACAACTACTCTGGAAATCAATCTGGCACTTCCTCAGACAATTAGGAATAGAGCTTCCTCAAGATCCTACCACTCCTAGGCACATACCCTAAAAAAGGCTCAAGTACACAATAAGGACATTAGCTCAACCATGTTTGTAGCAGCTTTATTTGTAATAGCCAGAACCTGGAAACAACCCAGATGTCCCTCAACGGAGAAATGGATAGAGAAATTGTGGTACATCTACACAACGGAATATTACTCAGCAATAAAAAAAAAAAGGGATATCATGAAACTTGCAGGTAAATGGTGGGAACTGGAAAAGATCATCCTGAGTGAGCTATCCCAGGAGAAAGACACATAGGGTGTATACTCACTCATATAGACATATGATATAGGATAAACCTACTAAAATCTGTACACCTAAAAAAGTAATCAAGAGGGAGGACTCTTGCTAAAATGCTCAATCCCTATCCAGAAAAGCAAAGAGGATGGGCATCAGAAGAAGGAGAAAAGAGGGAACAAGTCAGAAGTCTGCCACAGAGAACCTCTGAAAGGCTCTGCCCTGCAGACTATCAAAGCAGATGCTGAGACTTATAGCCAACCTTTGGGAAGAGTGCAGGGAATCTTAGGAAAGAAGTGGGAAACAGTAAGATCTGGAGAGGACAGGAGCTCCACAAGGAGAGCAACAGAAGCAAAAAATCTGAGCACAGGGTTCTTTCCAGAGACTCATACTCCAACCAATGACCATGTATGGAAAGAACCGAGGACCCCTGCACAGATGTAGCCCATGGCAGTTCAGTGTCCCAGTGGGTTCCATAGTAATGGGAACAGGGACTGTGTCTGACATGAACTGATTGGCCTGCTCTTTGATCACCTCCCCCTGAAGGGGTGGCAGCCTTGCCAAGCCATAGAAGAAGACAATGCAGCCACTCCTGAAGAGACCTAACAGACTAGGATCATGAAGAAGAAAAAGAAACCCTCCCCTATCAGTGGACTTGGGGAGTGGCATGTGTGCAGAAGGGGGAGGAATGGAGGGATTGGGCTGGCAGGAGGAAGGGAACCACAGGGGAGATACAAAGTAAATAAAATGTAATTAATAAAGAATTTAAAAAAATAAAAAAAACAAAAACAAAAACAAAACAAAAATCCCACACACAGTAAAACTGATCAAATCCCAAATATGTACATCACAATGAAATTTTATACAGTTAGAAACAGAGTATTCCCAAGCCTTGTTCTTTATTAAAATACCGTGCTATTCATTTCTTTTCCTTATCCTTAAACCATGATCAACCAATACAGGGATACTCCTATGCTGTCATCGTTCTGTTCTCTTTCAGATCAATTAAAGATCTTAAAATAGTTTATCTTCTTTTCCTTTCTTCCTTGATGCAGGGAAAAGTGTCTGACCTGTATGTTCTCTTCTTTGGCTTATGTAATCTCTGCTGAATTTCAATGCACACTTTCCCACTTTAACTGCATCTCTCTCTCTCTCTCTCTGTCATTTCATAATGTGTGAATCATGAAAAAACCTGCTCAGTCATAAACTAAGTAACTCAGGGTTCCTCTATTATTTTTCCTTGTGGTTCCTGACATTGATACAGCATTGAAGACCTGGATTCACAATAATTGACCGTACAGATTAGAAATGTCACATGTTGCAAGTTGGCTTAGCTGGACTCTGTTTCCGGTGCACACTGCTTTGAAAGTATGTCTCCAATGTCTCCATCACTCCCATGAAACTTCATTCCACAATGTGGATGCTTTGTGTGGCATTAATATCTTAATATCTAAACAGAATTTTTTAGTATGGTTTCTAATGTAAAGTTCTGGAAGTTCCAAGGAAAAGGGTATAATTGGGGACTGTATGGAGAAGGGGGTACAGATTTCAGTCACTGCTGCCTGGTGCTCACAGGTGTGTGACGAATTCCTGTATCCTGGCCACAGAGGGATGACGTTGGAGATGGAAATTCATCCAGTCAACTCTTGTCTTGTGCAATTATCCCCCTTAAACTTACTCGTTGATTTTCATGTAAATTTGATGACCAAGAGTTCCAGAGCTGTTTGGAAACAAATATTCCTATTGCAGCAACAATGGCTCCTTTAGAGCGCTCAGACACATTGTCAGTGGGGGGTGAAATTCCATTTTGTGATTTGGGGGTTTCATGTTATGGTGTTACTGTTTTAATTCCTCAGACAATATTCCTGCAATGAACAAGCATAAAATGCTAACTTTTAAATTTTAAGTGCCCAATGATTCTTCTTGTATCTTAGCTACAGCTGTGAAATTTTTTTCTGAGATATTTCCTGTTTTAGAAATTACTGGTGACATATTTTGTCCCAAATATCAAAATTTCCTTTCTGTTAGCATCCTTTTCCAGTTTGGTGGATCTAACTTTTCGTAATTTTTCTCTCATCCTTTTTCTTAATTCATAATTAAAACTTTTTATTTAGCATTCAGAGATGTTATCTCTGATTTATGAAACTTGTTGCAACAGTTTTTTTTCTATTTTGTTTGATTTCCTCTTTCTTTCTTTCTTTCTTTCTTTCTTTCTTTCTTTCTTTCTCTCTCTCTCTCTTTCTTTCTTTCTTCCTTTCTTCTATCTTTCTTAGCTTTTTTGGCTTTTGAGACAGGGTTGCATGTAGCTTAGGCTGGCCTCCAAATCGCTAGGTCGCGGAAGGTGACTCTAACCCCCCGATCCTGCTTCTGGAGAGCTGGATCACAGGCCAGCACCACTGTCTTTTATTCCCTTAGTCTCTGTCCTCTTGATTGTGTTGAAGGATATCTAAAAGTGAACATCTCAAAGCAGGTCTCACCATTTCACGGTGCCTTGTCTGTTTTAAGTCATACATAGCTGCACTCAGGTTCTCTAGGTGTCATTTCCTTGATCATCTTTATGGAAAATGTCTCTTTAGTATGAAGGGTCAGTCCTATTAAGGATACACAGTCGGTTCATAGATAAAGCCTTAATATCTGGCCTTAACAAAACATATTGCCTTAACTTTTAGCTGCTGCTTTCAGTAGTTCTGAAGGAAATATAAATTAAATCTTAAAAAATTATTCACATTTGTAGGATGCTTGGACTCATGGAACCCTGCACTGCAGTAACTCTTATGTTGCTAACTTTATATCTAACCTCTGTGAGCCTTTCATTGTTTGCATCAGCAGAAGTATGAGGGCAAGGTGGCTTAGAGGATTATGGTCTAGAAAATATGTAATTTCAGTTTGGAATTGCATCCCACAAGCACCCACTCTAATTACACAGCTCACAATTCAAGAACACTTAAAAGTTTGCAATAAAAGCCATGTAGTTCTAAAACTTTTAATCCTTAAAATTATGTTAGAAAATAGTCAAAGTATGCATTATTGTATCTGATATGCAAAGAAAATTGAGACCTATAGTTCACGTAAGTCTTCTGTTGAGGACAGAACATATACAGATATGCATATATATGTGTGTGTGTGTATATACATATATATATATAAATATATATATATATATATATATATATATATTTGCTTTTCTCATAATATATATATATATTATGAGAAAAGCAAATATTTGGTTCAAAGGGCAGAATCTGTGTCTAATTTCAAAACAATTTCCCTTGCACATGATAAGTGACCCTTATTTCCATGGTTTCCAAAAAAAAAAAAAAAAAAAAAACCAACTATAATTAGAGTTATCTTAGCTCCCTGTGACAATGTGACACTTCTGCAGTTAAATCATTTGCCTGTTTTGCTCTTCCCAGGACTCAGGGCTGTGGAGTGTGGTAGTAAGTGTCTATCTCCCCGGAGAAGCCGAGTCACTTGCCTCCAGATCCAGTGGCTCATCCCTGGATTTTCTGCCACCGCATGCTTTCTATTATCTCCTTTCACCCACAAATATACCCTTTGTTTTCATCATGCCACAGATCCCTAATTGTTCTGAAACACTATTGTCAAAGCTCTGTGGAAATAGTTTGCCTAACCCAAAAATGAAATAGCGTGAATTGCTACTGAAGATGAGAACTTGATTTTTCACAAGGATCAGAGTCACTTGGTAGGTATCTGGAAAGCAAATGGAACTAATATGTGCACTGAGAAGAGGGTGAATGTTCCCTGCAGACTGATGCACTCACTCACTGTCCCATTGCTTCTCCCTGGCTCCGTGACCTTCAACATTTAACCTGTATGTGCTGAGTTTTTGTTATCAGTGAATTGGGAGCAAGAATGTCGCTAACTTCAGAAACGTTTAATAAGGCCTAAGTTCATATAGACATATAAACTACTTAAATCATTGCGTTAAGGCAGGTGCTGAGGAGTGGGTCTACTACTGTTTGAAAAAGTAAGGTGCTGTTGACACTTCCCTGTGTCAGACATTGGATTCTGTAGTTTAAATAGATTATCTCTTTTAAAAAATGTTTTATTAAATTATTTATTTATGTTATATCCTGATCACAGCTTCCCTCACCTCCCTCCAAGCATCCCTGAGGTCTCTTCTGGATATCAACCAGCTATGTGGCATCAAGTTTCAGTAGGACTAGGCAATCTCCTATTGAGGTTAGACGAAGCAGCCCAGTTAGGGGAAAGGGATCCAAAAGCAGGCAATGTAGTCAGGGAGAGCCTTGCTCCTGCTTTAGGATTCCCATAAAAAGACCCAGCTGCGCAATGTTTACATATGTGCAGAGGGCCTAGGTCCATCCCGTGCATGCTCTCTGGTTGGCAATTTAGTCTCGATGAGCCCAGGTTAGTTGACAGATTGCTTCATTTAATTTCCACTACATTGCACTGAGATGTGGGATGATTTATTTTATGAAACCAAATAACTGTTTCCCAAGTCACAGAGCCAAAAAGTAAGTGGCTGTAACTGCTAGCTAGCATCACATCCCCAACTTCGAAGTAAGGTTGACCACAGTATAACAGATATAGTGCAGTCATAGTAAAGGTAGAAGAAGCTTTTGTATTCCAGGGCACTCTAAGGTTTGAGTTGACAGAAATAACTTCCACAGTTTACATTTTAACTGGAAAAGAAATTATATATATATATAATTATATAATTATATATATATATATGTACATGGGAAAATATAAATATATATTTTTATAATTATATATAATATATATTTATATATATATTATGTACGTGGGGAAATGTGTGTATATATATATATGTGTATGTATACACATTTTCCCACGTACATAATTATGACCTGATTAATTTGTATAATGGTGATTGTATATATGTTGAAAGGGCAGGCCATTTGGTATTGGATGACCAACTGGTATGGTATCCTCTAGAAAAGATTATGTCCCCTCCTTTACAAAAAAGAAAAAGGAATGATGAGTGATACTGATATTATTGCAGCCTGCTGGACAGCCTTTATTTCAGAACATTAACTTCTCTTTGACAGGTTTTTATTTGAAAATTGTGAATCTGATTTAACCATAACTGAGCAGAATCAAAAATGCTTAGCATCGATAATCTGTGATTTTAAGTGTAAAACTGATAAATTGAAAGAAGGAAGGTTTTAGTGTAGGACTGGGACAAATTTGGAATACAGTAAAGGCAAAATTCAGACTTGTTAATGAAAGGAAAGATTATTCCTTTCATTAATGCATGTGAAGATTGTTTGTAATCACCAATTATTTTCTCTTGTCCACATCTCTATGGTACTAATGTTTCTATCACATTTTCGGCATAAATTTAGCTCATTGGGCCTATAGAGGTGTCAATGGTTACAGGAGGTTTGATGCTTTAAACAGCAAATGCATAGGAACCTTAGACGTAGGTTCTAAATGGTATAGTCTCAAGAAAGTTACTTGTACTCTAGGAGTCTCTTTCTTTATTGAAAACAAAGGGGGCTGTGTTAAGTCTAGAGAATAAATAACTGTCAATATATGCAACTGTGCGTTGCATCAAGGAAAGCCATTCTTCTTAGAAAAGACCTATGGACACGGTATATACTCACAAGTGGAAATTAGACATATAATATGTGATAATCATACTGAAATCTGTACACCTAAAGAAGCTAAGCAAGAAGGAGGACCCTGGGTAAGATGATCAGTCCTCATTCAGAAAGACAAATGGGATGGACATCAGAAGAGGGAGAAAACAGTGAACAGGACAGGAGCCTAGCACAGAGGGCCTCTGAAAGACTCTACCCTGCAGGGTATCAAAGCAGAAGCAGAGACTCATAGCCAAACTTTGGGTAGAGTGCAGGGAATTTTATGAAAGAAGGGGGAGATAGAAAGACCTGGTGGGGACAGGAGCTCCACAAGGAGATAAAAAAAATCTGGGTCCAGGGATCTTTTCTGAGACTGATACTACAACCAAGGACCATTTATGGAGATAACCTAGAACCCCTGCACAGATGTAGCCCATGACAGTTCAGCTTCCAAGTGGGTTCCCTAGTAATGGGAACAGAGACTGTCTCTGTCATGAACTGATTGGCCTGCTCTTTGATCACCTCTCATTGAGGGAAGTGCAGCCTTACCAGGCCACAGAGGAAGACAATGCAGCCAGTCCTGATGAGACCTGATAGACTAGGTTCAGATGGAAGGGGAGGACCTCCCTATCAGTGGACTGGGGGAGGGGCATGGGTGGAGAAGAGGGAAGTAGGAGTGGGATTGGGAGGGGAAGGGGGATATGGCTACACTTGGGATACAAAGTGAATAATCTGTAACTAATAAAAAAGAAATAAAGTGCTCTCTTCAGCAGCACATATACTAAAATTGGAACGATACAGAGAAGATTAGCATGGCCCCTGCGCAAGGATGACACGCAAATTCGTGAAGCGTTCCATATTTTTTACAGAAGACACTGGAAGGGAAAATACAACCCAAGAAAATTAGCTTCTGTCAAGAAAACACAGGAAATAATTAACCTTACTACAGCAAAACAAAAAGCAACCAAGCACACAAACTTATGAACACAGCCAACATCAAAATCAAAGGATCTAACAGCCACTGGTCATTAATCTCTCTCAACATCAATGGACTCAACTCTCCAGTAAAAAGACACAGATTAACAGAATGGATACGT
>NW_026586463.1:4753044-4783409 GCF_907164565.1 Psammomys obesus
ACGTATCCATTCTGTTAATCTGTGTCTTTTTACTGGAGAGTTGAGTCTATTGATGTTGAGAGATATTAATGATCTAACAGTGGCTGTTAGATACTTTGATTTTGATGTTGGCTGTGTTCATAAGGTTGTGTGCTTGGATGCTTTTGTTTTACTGTAGTAAGGTTAATTATTTCCTGTGTTTTCTTGACAGAAGCTAATTTTCTTGGGTTGTATTTTCCCTTCCAGTGTCTTCTGTAATGCTGGATTTGTGTGTAGGTATTGTTGAAATTTGTTTTTGTCATTGAATATCTTGTTTTCTCCGTCTATGAGGACTGAGAGTTTTGCAGGGTATAGTAGCCTGGGCTGACATCTGTGTTCTCTTAGGGTCTGTATGATATCTGTCCAGGCACTTCTGGCTTTCATAGTTTCTGTTGAAAAGTCAGGTGTGATTCTAATGGGTTTGCCGTTATATGTTACTTGGCCTTTTTCCCTTGCAGCTTTTAGTATTTTTTCTTTGTTCTGTATACTCACTGTTTTTATTATTATGTGATAGGAGGATTTTCTTTTCTGTTCAAATTTGTTGGGTGTTCTGTAGGCCTCATGTATCTGTATTGGCTTCTCCTTTAACTTGGGGAAATTTTCTTCAATGATTTTGTTGAAAATATTTTCTGGGCCTTGGAGAAGGGAGTCCTCTTTTTCCTCTATTCCTATTATTCTTAGGTTTTGTCTGTTCCTATTGTCTTGGATTTCTTGGACGGTCTGTGTCAGGAACTTTTTGGATTTAACATTTTCTTTGACAGATACGTCGATTTCTTCCATTGTATCTTCTACACCTGAGATTCTTTCTTCCATTTCTTGTATTCTGTTGGTTATGCTTACCTCTGTAGTTCCTGTTTTGTTCCCTAAATTCTTCCTCTCCATTATTTCCTCCATTTGTGTTTTCTTTAATTTTTCTAGTTCTATCTTCAGGTCTTGAGTTGTTTTGTTTACTTCCTTCACCTGTCTGCTTGTATTTTCCTCTTTTTCTTTTAGTTCCTTCAATTCTGTCTCTTTTATTTCTTTCAGTGATTTAATTATTTCTTCTCTGAAGGCCATAAGCTGTTTGGCTGCATCTTCCCGTATTTCTTCATGGATGGCCATAATCTGCTTGTCTTTAACTTCCTCCATTTCTTTATGGATAGCCATGATCTGTTTGGTTTTTTCTTCCTCTAATTCTTTATGTATTTTATTTGTTTCCTCTATTATCCTCTTCATCAGCATTGATGTAAGGTCATCTTCTTGATTTTCTATTATGCTGCATTGTCCAGGGCTGTTCGCCCCTGGATGGCTGGGTTCTGGAGATGCCATATTGCTCTGTCTTTTGTTGGTTGAGCTTTTACAGTGACCTCTCCCCATTGGGCTGATTTAGGTGTTGGCTGTTAGTTTCTGTGCTTCCTGGAATCCTGAGGTAGGGAGTATCCCCTTGGCCGGCAGATGATTTTTTCTGAAGGAGTCCTTCTCTGCTTTTTGGTTATGGTCACTGTATGGCCAGTGTTTCTCAGGAGTTGCCACTGCTCACCTCAGGTTTATAGCCCTGAGTAGTAGCTGTGGTCTATGTTAGGCAGGGGGGGATTTCCTCTTACCCATAGAAGATCTCAAGACAGCTGCCCTACTGCTGGGTTTCTTGTTATAAATTTAGTGTGCTGCTGCTCACTAAATTTCCATGTACAGTCCTCTTGAAGAAACTGCTGATTCCCTAGCTGTGGGGTTTTCTCCCAACAGGGAAACTCAGTCTGTTATCCTGGGGCGCACAGTTCTGTCCAGGAAAGTGGGAGGTGCACTCAGCAAGTCTCTGGGCCAGAGGCTGAGTGCTCAGCTCTGGACCTGGAGAATGTGCACCTAGCTTGAGTTGGCGCCTGGGGGCACTGCTCTGGTCTGGAGGCTGGGTGCCTCACTCTGGACCAGAAGTTGTGTGTCCCTGTCTGGGATGGCGGCTGCAGGCTTTGCTCTGGTCCAGACACTGTGGGTGCAGCCCTCTTGAAGGACCAGGGATTCCCACAGTTTTGACAGTCTAGCCAGGGATAACTGGTTGATCCTTGGCACAGTATCTGAGGGCTGCTGTAATGGCTCTCTGGCTTTTGTAGGTCTGAGGATGCAGCTGTGTGTCCCAGTGCCCTAGGGGAACTCAATAATGGCGGCAGAGCACAGCGCTCCTGCCTGTATTAGGCAGGGCTCCGTGCAGACACCTGGGTCCCGGCTCTGGGTCCGGGCTTGCTCTTGGGGTGCCAGTCTTTTCCAGGGGATTTCTTCCCTGCTCCATGGGGTTATCTCTCGACTGGGAAATCCAGTCTATGGTGTTGTGGGCCCACAGTTCAGTCTGGGACCGTGACCACGCTGGGGTGTAGCTCTGGGTTGGCGACCAAGCGCCTAGCGGAATCGGGATCTCTTCCGTGGTTTAGCAGGGTGAGTTAAAGCTGATTGAATCCCCCACCGTGGGGTATCCTCTCACCTGTGAAACACAATCACTTGTGTTTTATTGCCACGAGTTCTGATTGCTGGTCACTGTGCCAATCCTGCTGTGCTGCTCCTCAGAATGAGAGTCCTCCTGGCACCGCCATCTTGCTATTGGCTACTTCTAATGATAAGATCTTACTCATAATATTGTGGTAAAGATTAAATTATATGATTTATATAAAGTAACATAAAGAGTGCTTAGGAAATTGTCTCCTTATAAAAGTATGATGTCTCTTCAATGACAAATTTGCTTAACTTCAACTTGCCTTATACTAATACTATTTCTGATTTTTTTTTCAGGAAAAGAATTAAGAAGTAAAATAAACCAATAAAAAACTCAAGAAACTGAGGGCTGCTATCCCACTCTAACTCACGATTTTCTTTTCATATATTTAGCAATAAGACACAGGCAGAGGGCAAGGGGACCTCATGAGGGCTCTCAGAATAGCATCTTGTACAATCTTTCAAGAAAATAATCTTTGTTTCTCCCACTATCAAACTGAAGGCAAGTAGAGAGTAATGAAAACTTGTTTTGTTTGTTTTTTTTTTTCCTTTCCAAAAAATATGCTCTGTAAAGCTCAAGATGATTAATTGATTTTGTGGGAGTTTAGACTTTTGTCCAATATTGGATTTCTTTTTCTGCTAAAAGATTTATAAAATCATTCAAATATCTTAAAGAAGTAATTCAGATCTTGTCATGGGACTATTTGTGTTCCTTCCAAAAAGCAGACAAACAGCAGGCATCTTTTTGTAATCATTCCTGTTCTTAAAACCAACAATGTGGAAGTTGCCTTGAAATAGAATCATACAGTGCTGTAATTTAGACAGAGCAAAATCTATGGACTCAGATGACCCATATTGAATTTCTTTCCTACTGGTCCCTAGACAGGGAATCTTAGGTACTTTGCTTTGTCCTCATATTCCCCATAGATAATGTGAGTATTTTGGCATTCTTAATCAGATGTTTTATTTTGAAGTTTAAATAATTTAATGCTTGGTTAAAGTCACACCAAGGTACTTTATGTTATCTGTGGCTATTGTGAAGGGTATAGTTTCCCTAACTTCTTTCACAACCCTTTTGTCTTTTGTATATAAGAGGGCTACTGTTTGTTTTTGTTTTTTCTTTTTTTTTGAGTTAATTTTGTATCCAGCCACTTTGCTGAAGGTGTTTAAAGCTGAAGGAATTCTCTGGTTGAATTTTTGGGGTCACTCATGTGATATGATACTGTCATATCATCTGCATATTGTGATACTTTGACTTCGTCCTTTCCCGATTTGTATCCCCTTGATCTCCTTTAGTTGTCTTATTTCTCTAGCTAGGACTTCAAATACTATGTTGAAGAGATATGGAGAGAGTGGGCAGCCTTTCCCTGTCCTTGATTTTAGTGGGATTAATTTAAGTTTTTCTCCATTGAGTTTGAGATTGGCTAAAGGCTTGTTGTATATTGTCTTTACAATGGAATCAAATAGAAGACCTAGAAATAACCCCACACATCTATGGATACTTGAGTTTTGACAAAGAAGCCAAAACCATACAATGGAAAAAAACAGCATCTTCGACAAATGGTGCTGATCTAACTGGATGTCTACAGTAGAAAAATGAAAGATCCACATTTATCACCCTGCACAAAACTAAAGTTCAAGTAGATCAAAGACCTCAACATAAAACCAGACACACTAAATCTGTTAGAAGAAAAAGTGGGAAAGAATCTAGAACTCATTGGCACAGGAAACAACTTTCTGAACAAAACACCAACAGTAGAGTCACTAAGATCCACAATCAATAAATGGGACATTATGAAACTGAAAAGCTTCTGTAAAGCAAAGGACATTGTCATCAAAACAAAACAACAGCCTACAGACTGTGAAAGGATCTTCACCAACCCTGTATTGACAGAGGGCTAATATCCAGAATATAAAGAACTAAAGAAGTTAAAAGAACAACAAACCAAGTAATCCAATTAAAAAATAGAGCATGGAGCTAAACAGAGCATTCTTGATAGAGGAATATTGAATGGCAGAGAAACACTTAAAGAAATGCTCAACCTCATTAGCCATCAGGGAAATGCAAATCTAAACGACCCTGAGATTTCACCTTACACCTATCAGAATAGCTAAGATCAAAAACTCAAGTGACAATACATGCTGGAGAGGTTGTGGAGAAAGGGGAACCCTCCTCCACTGCTGGTGGGAATGTAAACTTGTATAACTACTCTGAAAATCAATCTGGTACTTTCTCAGACAACTAGGAACAGTGCTTCCTCAAGATCCAACTCCTAGGCATATATCCAAAATATACTCAAGTACACAAAAATGGTTTGCTCAATCATATTCTGAGCAGCTTTATTCTAAATAGCTAGAACCTGGAAACAATCTAGATATCTCTCAACTGAGGAATGGATACAGAAATTGTGGTACATTTACACAATGCAATACTACTCAGCAATTAAAAATAAGGAAATAATAAAATTTGTAGGCAAATGGTAGAAATGAGAAACGATCATCCTAAGTGAGGCATCCCAGAAGCAGAAAAATACACATGGTATATACTCACTTATAAGAGGATATTAGACATATAATATGTGATAAACATACTAAAATCTGTACACCTAAAGAAACTAATCAAGAAAGAGGACCCTGGGTAAGATGATCAATCCTTACTGAGAAAGACAAATGGGATGTATATCGGAAGAGGGAGAAAACAGGAAACTGGACAGGAGCCTACCACAGAAGGCCTCTGAAAAGTGATACCCAGCAGTGTATCAAAGCAGATGCTAAGGCTCATAGACAAACTTTGGGCAGAGTGCAGGGAATCTTATGAAAGAAGGGGGAGATAGAAAGACCTGGAGGGGATAGTAGCGCTGCAAGGAGAGCAATAGAACCAAAAAAATCTGGGCACAGGGGTCTTTTCTGAGACCGATACTACAACCAAGGACCATGCATGGAGATAACCTAGAACCCCTGCACAGATGTAGCCCATGGCAGCTCAGTGTCCAAGTGGATTTCCTAGTAAGAAGAACAGGGGCTGTCTCTGTCTTGAGCTCAGTGGCTGGCTCTTTGATCACTGCCCCCTGAGGACTGGGCATCCGTACCAGGCCACAGAGGAAGACAATGCAGCCAGTCCTGATGAGACTTGATAGGCTAGGGTCAGATGGAAGGGGAAGAGGACCTCTCCTATGAGTGGATTTGAAGAGGGTTTAAACAGGGTCTAATGAAGCCCAGGCTGGCCTTGAACTCCGTATGCAGCAAAAGATGATCTTTAACTTCTGATTTTCTTGTCTCTACTTCCCAAGAGCTGGGATTACAGATGTGTGTCACCAAAAATGCTAATAGTTTATTGTCTATGCTGGTGGTATCATGATAAGCTTAAATGCTGTAAGTGTTTGGATGAATATTATCTCCATAGGCTCATGTGTTTGAGAACTTAATCAAACTCTTTAAGAAGGATTAGAAGGATTGGGAGGTGCAGACTTTTGGAATAGGTGTGGCTTTGTCAGAAAAAATGTGTGTAACTCGGGGTGGGCATTGATGTTTCTAACGCTAATGCAATACCAACCTCTCCCTCCACCCTCTCTCTCTCTTGTTCTTTCTCTCTCTGTCTCTCTATGTAAAGCTCTTGGCTACCTCTCCTGCATTGTGTTCCTCACTTTCATGATAATGGAGTGAACCGCTGAAGCTGCAAGCAATCCCCCAAGGAAAGGCTTTCTTTTGTAAATGTGTGCACGTTTAACATAAAATTAGCACACCCTCAATACCAAAACCTATTAATGATATTACAGAAAGTACAATTTTAGCTGAACAGTTTCTATTACTACGTATTCAACAAAAGCCCACAGCAACGTACCTGTCCATGGAATCCAGCAATATGAAGAGAATAAAGACAGGTGCATTTGTTCAAAGAAGACAGCTTGTTTTGTTATCTGCATGTGGATCTCTTTTTCTTTACCCACACAGACATCATTGTGAAAATAGAAGCTTTTCAAGAATGGGTTTTTGGCAGCTTTTGCCCCCCTGTATGTTTGGCAGCAATGAGCAATAAAAATAGGCAGATGTGAACAGCAGGTGTCGCTATGTAATGATATAGTCTTCAGTTTTTCCTTATTTGGGCTCTTAGCTTACAAGTGTTACAGCTCATAGGCGGGTTCTTGAAGGTCTAGGTTCCTCAACCACTGCTGTAGGCACATCGCACCCTGCTGCAGAGATGCCTGAGAGTTGGGATTCCTCATTTGAAAGTTGGTCCTTAGTCCTTAACGCTGGGCCGTGTTAAAGCTCTTGGTTAGGATTTGAGAACCCATAGGCGTTCAAGCTTGACAGTTTTCTGAAACACCAGCATCCATATTTTTTTAATGCAAAAAGTTAAATATTTACTAAAATTGCATTGATGTAATTCCATGGCTTGATTAAATAAATTAAAGTGTTAATTTTTGTGAGTGTATATTTTGTTGGCATAAAGCTGATTCAGTGATTTTTAAAATCTTAAAGTATTTTAATGCTAAAGACTAAATAGAAGAGCAATTAGTATGGTTACTTTCCACTATAATTTTTAAATTTCCAGTAATTCACTTACAGTTGTACTTTTTTTCTCCAGTTCCTTCCAGCAGTTATTGTTCTTCAGTCTCATTTCTTCACATTCTATTCTGTTCTCTACTTCTGCCGTTCTTCTTTCTGCCCTGGTGATTCTCAAAGATTTTAGCTCATTCTTCAACTATCAGGCAGATGGTGTCCTTCCTGTTTTCACAGCTTAGCCTTCTTGACCTTAGCTGTCTTGGCCATTGCCTCTCTGATGCTTCAGTAAATTCCACTGATCTGATGTCATTGAGGCTTCTTTCTTGGGCTTACTTACCAGGGTGTTGGAATAATGTTCTTGTGGAATGTATACAATTTACCCTTGTTCATTCAAATGCTGATTTTTTTCTACTCCACTATCTGGTTTTAATCTTGGCTTGTTATAAGCATCACCTGTCTCAAGTTTGTGTAAACATACTACCATTTGTTCTCTTTATTGCCAATAAAAACAACCAGACAATGCAGAACAATGGAAAGAATAGGGTGGGACATCCCGGTCAGAGGAGAAGAGAAAGAAGCAGGTGGGAGGAGAGTTCTAAGAGGAGAGGAATGGGAAACATCAGGAGAAATTAATTGGACCTAAGATATGACTAAAAAGCAAGTATAATGTGGGAAATCTGAATGGGAGGAAACTATGGGGGTTGGACATTTGGAATGGAGTAATTATTGCCCAGCATTGTGCTCTAGGTTAATAAAAAAAATTCTGGTCTCTCTGTGGTGATTTGAGCATACAGCTGGTTTAGGAATAACTGCTGTTTAACTAAAAGATAGATCAATATTAAATATTTATAATCATCAACAAATGACGCCCAAAGTGGGGCAGTAATCTAGTAAGAACTCACAGAGAGAGTAAAACTATAGAGCAGTTTCTTGGTTTCGTTCCTTAAAAAACAAAGCAATGGCACTTCCTGAACTAGGAGCTCACAGATAGGTAGGGAAAAACAAAAGTGGCTCTTTAGGAAGCTAGCTTCTCAAAGCCAGACTTTGCTAGCCAAGGCAGAAAGCAAAATCCCTTTGAGAAGGGGTTCTTGCTGTTCTGATGAGAAAGCATTTGTGAACCCAACAACTTCCTAGAGTGAGGAAAGATCCAGTGAAGAAGGCAGGAAAAATACCTCTTCCTGGAAGCAGGAGCCAGAGACAGAGAAGCCTCATGCATATGAACTGGTAAGGTCTAGAAGGGAAGCTGGGTCTAAGAAGGTAAAAAGAGAATTTCCTATGTTGAAAATGGAGGAAGACACAATGACACAGTGCTTCTGGATAGCATTCGAGTTTGTTTCTCTTACAATACAAATAATTTTTTCAGTGACAATTTCAGTTTTATATATCCTCTTTGGAAGAAATCAGAATAAGACAGTAGAGACTGAGAAAACAGATGCTAAACTAAAAGCCATAGAACAGAATTTGGGGAATCTTTGAATCAAAATACAGAGCCTTCAGAGAAATCCAATCTGGAGATTACAATGACACCAAAAGAGGTAGTTGCAGATGAGAAAAGTCCACAAAGGGTTGAAGATATTGCAACATTGCAGCCCACTGAGATGCTGGAGAGAAAGTCTGCAGTTACAGGCCAGCTTGTTCAGAATGGATATTTCTTTTTTTCTTTTTTTAACTTTTATTAGTTACACTTTATTTACTTTGTATCCCCCCATAAACCCTCCCTTCTCCCCTCCTAATCCCACCTTCCCTCTCCCTTCTTCATGCATGCCTCTCCCCATGTCCACTGGTAGGGGAGGTCCTCCTCTCCTTCCTTCTGATCTTAGTCTATCAAATCTCATCAGGAGTGGCTGCATTGTCATCATCTGTGGTCTGGTAAGGCTGCTCCCCCCCTCAGGGAGAGGTGATTAAAGAGCAGGCCAATCATGTTATGTCAGAGGTAGTCCCTCTTCCCATTATTATGGAACCCACTTGGACACTGAACTGCCATGGGCTACATCTGTGCCAGGGTTCTAGGTTATCTCCATGCATGGTATTTGGTTGGAGTATGAGTCTCTGGAAAGACCCCTGTGTTCAAATTTTCTGGTTCTGTTGCTCTCCTTGTGGAGTTCCTGTCCTCTTCAGATCTTACTATTTCCATCTTCTTTCATAAGATTCCATGCACTCTGCCGAACAGTTGTCCATAAGTCTCAGCATTTGCTTTGATAGTCTGCAGAGCAGAGCCTTTCAGAGACCCTCCTTGGCAGGTTCCTAACTTGTTACCTGTTTTCTTCTTCTTCTGATGTCCATCCTCTTTGCTTTTTGGGATGGGGATTGAGCATTTTAGTCAGAGTCCTCCCTTTGATTAGTTTCTTTAGGTGTACAGATTTTAGTAGGTTTATCCTATATTATATGTCTATATGAGTGAGTATATACCCTGTGTGTCTTTCTGCTTTCTGGGATACCTCACTCAGGATGATCTTTTCCAGTTCCCACCATTTACCTGCAGATTTCATGATTTTCTTATTTTTCATTGCTGAGTAATATTCTATTGTGTAGATGTACCACAATTTCTGTATCCATTCTTCAGGTGAGGGGCATCTGGGCTGTTTCTAGCTTCTGGCTATTGCAAATAAAGCTGCTACAAACATGGTTGAGCAAATGTCCTTACTGTGTACTTGAGCCTCTTTTGGATATATGCCTAGGAGTGGTATGGCTGGATCTTGAGGAAGCGTTATTCCTAGTTGCATGAGGAATCGACAGATTGATTTCCAGAATGGTTGTAGAAGTTTACATTCCCACCAGCAGTAGAGGAGGGTTCCCCTTTTTCCACAACCTCTCCAGCATGTGTTGTCACTTGAGTTATTCATCTGAGCCATTCTGATGGGTTTAAGGTGAAATCTCAGGATCGTTTAGATTTGCATTTCCCTGATGGCTAATGAAGTTGAGCATTGCTTTACGTGTTTCTCTGCCATTCGATATTCCTCTATCGAGAATTCTGTTTAGCTCTGTTCCCCATTTTTGGATTGGATTACTTGGTTTCCTGCTTTTCAGCTTCTTTAATTCTTTATATGTACTGGATATTAGCCCTCTGTCAGATAAAGGGTTAATGAAGATTCTTTCCCAATCTTTAGGCATTCATTCATTTTGTTTTCACTACAGTGTCCTTTACTTTACAGAAGCTTTTCAGTTTCATGAGGTCCCATTTATTGATTGTTGCTCTTAGAGCCTGTGCTGTTGGTGTTCTGTTCAGGAAGTTTTCTCCTGTACCAATGAGTTCTAGGGTTTTCCCCACTTTTTCTTCTAACTGATTTAATGTGTCTGGTTTTATGTTGAGGTCTTTGATCCACTTGGACTTCAGTTTTGTGCAGGGTGATAAGTATGGATCTATTTTCATTTTTCTACATGTAGATATCCAGTTAGACCAGCACCATTTGTTGAAGATGCGACGTTTTTTCCATTGTATAGTTTTGGCATCTTTGTCAAAGATCAGGTGTCCGTAAGTGTGTGGGTTTATTTCCGGGTCTTCTGTTTAGTTCCATTGATCCACCAGTCTGTTTCTATGCCAGTACCATGCAGTTTTTTTAACTGTTGCCCTATAGTACAGCTTAAGATCAGGGATGGAGATACCTCCAGATCTTTTATTGTAGAGGATTGTTTTAGCAATTCTGGGCTTCTTCTTATTCCATGCGAAGTTGAGAAATTTTCTTTCCAGGTCTGTAAAGAATTGTGTAGGTAATTTGATGGGAATTGCATTAAATATGTAGCTTGCTTTTGTTAAGATGTTGGAAGCAGTTAAAATTTACTATGGGTTTATCTTCTGGTAATGCTGCTGTTAATCCTCAGCAGCTGTATAACCAAATCACCACACAAAGACGGGTTTTTAGTTAAACTAGAACACAATGCTAGGCAATATTTATTCCCTCCTAACCCTCCAAGCCCTCAGTTTCCTAACATTTATATTTCCCACATTATACTTGCTTTTTGTAATCTTAGGTCTGGTTCATGCTCCACGTCCTCCAAGCTCTCTCCTCCAGCTTTGCTCTCCTGGCTCTCTTCTCGCCCCTACTCCTCCCACTCATCTCCTGCTTTCTGGCTCCTCCCATTGCACAACATTGTATCTAGTTGCTTTATTTTGTCCTGTTTACACAGAGTTGAGACAGGATGCTTATAATGAGTATCACAATGCAATATCCGGATTGAAACCAGAGAGTTGGGGGTGGGGAATTCAGCATTTGAATTAACAAGGGTAAGGCGTATATATTTTAAAAGAACATTATACCAACAATAAGATTACCATTTTTACTATGTTAATCCTGCCAAGCCATGAGCATGGGAGATATTTCCATCTTCTGATATCTTCTTCTAATTCTTTCTTCAGAGGCTGGAAATTTTTTTCATACAAGTCTTTGACTTGCTTGGTTAGGGTTATACCAAGGTACTTTATGTCATTTGTGGCTATCATGAAGGGTGTTGTTTCCCTAATTTCTTTCTCAGCCCTTTTGTCTTTTGCATACAGGAGGGTTAATGATTTTTTTTTTTAATTTTTTAACCTGGCACTTTGCTGAAGGTGTTTATCAGCTGTAGGAGTTCCTTGGTAGAATTTTTGGGGCCACTCAGGTATATTATCATATCATCTGCAAATAGTGATAATTTGACTTCTTCCTTTCTAATTTGTATCCCCCCTGATCTCCTTCAACTGTCTTATTGCTCTAGCTAGGACTTCCAGAACTATGTTGAAGAGATATGGAGAGAGTGGGCAGCCTTGCCTTGTCCCTGATTTCAGTGGGATTGCTCTGTACGTTTGTAAGTTTCCCTCTGTTCAGTTTGATGTTGGCTATAGGCTTGCTGTATATCGCCTTTACTATGTTTAGATATGTGCCTTGTATCCCTGATCTCTCCAGTACTTTAAACATGAATGGATGTTGGATTTTGTCAAATGCTTTTTCAGCATCTAGGGAGATTATCATGTGGTCTTTTTCTTTCAGTTTGTTAATATGGTGGATCACATCGATGGATTTCTGTATACTGAACCACCCCTGCATACCTAGGATGAAGCCTACTTGGTCATTATGGATAATATATTTGATGTGTGTTCTTGTATTCGGTTTGCAAGTATTTTGTTGAGTATTTTTGCCTCAATGTTCATAAGGGAGATTGGCCTGATATTCTCTTTCTTTGTTGGGTCTTTGTGAAGTTTAGTTCTAAGGTGACTGTGGCTTCATAGTATGAGTTTGGTAGTGTTCCTTCTGTTTCTATTTTGTGGAATAGTTTGAAGAGAACTGGAGTTAGCTCTTCTTTGAATGTCTGGTAGAATTCTGCGCTGCAACCATCTGATCCTGGGCTTTCATTTGCATGGGAGATGTGTGTTTTCGAAGTTCAATTATTAGATGAAGGTCTACATGCTAAAGCAGAAATGCAGATCCTTTTTAGTGTTGTCTTGGGACAAGGTCATACAGGGCTGGTGTGCTTCATTTTACAGAGATTAGAGAACTAAAATACATGCACAATGCCATAGATCCATATTCAGAATTCCAATGGACTTTTGCCTTATTTGGGCCAATGATAAAGCTGCCTCTTTAGCACCAGTCAAGGTAGTCCCATTGTTAGGCCAGTAGGGGGAATGTTTTCCCTTTTTCCTAAGTCAAAGTTGCTAATGAATCATGCAGAGTTTACTGAGCATTGGGATAATGGAGCCTCTATTATAAGATGTTTCAACCAGCTCTAGTTGAATGTGCACTTTCAGGAACCAGGGCTATCAACCGCTATTTTGTAGTTTCTCAATCTGCCCATGGACTGTCACAAGTGGCTAGTGTTAGCATAAAAGTAGTATGGCCGGCCATTTGACTGGTAGTCCTTTAGGCAGCTATTTTGTTTATTTATTGCTAAATTAATATTAGAGGTACTGTATACAATATACTTTAAATGACTTATGTAAACTAACAGTGATATTAGCAGATGTTAACCGTGCTTGGCATCTGCTTGAGAGAGATATTTTCCCTCCTCTGCATTCTTTTGACATTGGATAATCAATACAAATCTTATAGTTAGCATGTTACTTAATGACATTAAATGTTTTCCCCCTAAAATGAGGAAGAAAGAAAGGATGACATAATTTCTATGATGGCTTCTACTCAACATTGTCTCCTATAAAAACTATTCAGGCAAATGAACATACCAATATTCATGCCCAAAAAAGATATTAACAGTTTGAGTTGCTAGAACATCTACATTGAGATATAAAAAGGTTTTAGGTATGAGCTAGAGTTTTGAGTGAAAATAATTTTAAATTCATATTTAATGTCTCCTATGCTCAAACTACTCTTCAGATACTACAAAGTTGCCCTTCAGTTAATGAGACCATGTAGAGTATTTTCTAAACAGAAAAAACTGGAAAGATTTTCTTAATTACAAATCTTCTCTGAAAAATAAAAATCTTCTCTGCAATATTCTTTCTGTAGTTCTTTTCATTGGGATCAACACCCATGCTCAATGCTTCTAGTCACATCAACTACTTTGTTTCAGTATTTTATTATTATCTTGGTTTTCTACTGAATCGTGTCCAGCTACTGTAGTTCTAAGAAGTTCTCATAGCATTTTTAGAGAAGTATAACAAAATCTGCGTTTTCTCTCAAGTAATATGCTAGATGATGTGTCCACAAAGGTTGCTGTTAGCCATTAACCTCATTGCAGGAAGGAAAATTCATTGTGAAGCCCTGCAGCATTAAGGTTAGGGAATAATGGGGAATTTAGGCAGAGTTGCAGGAAGCTATGGAAAACAACAGAAACAAGCTGCAGGTCACTCCAGGTTTAGAAAGAATCCCTTCACAGACCCACATCACAACTCAGGAAAGATGTTTCTAAGAGGTTCTGCAGTTCCAGTCAATTAAACACTTCCCAGAAAACTCCTCTTCTACTTCCTGACCACATCCATACTCATGCTCCTTCCAGGGCAAGAAGCAGAGAGCCCAGGGTTCCCCTGAGAAATTAGCTTAGAAATAATCAGTATCCAGAAAACCCTAACACGTTTTACCCAAGAGTAAGTTCAACAGTGTTTGGCTCAGCATTTTTAAGAGAAGGATATTTTATCAAAAATGCTGTATTCACTAAAAGTTAGTAAATAAGCCCTCCATACGGAGGCAAGACCCATTTTCATGGTTACCCTCTCTTCTCAAGACATTATTTTATTACATATCATAAAACAGGGCTTCATGGTCTGCTCTGTAACTCCAAGTTTTTAAGAAAAGTAGTGTTCCATGCTAATTCTGAAACTCGTGCTTACTTAGAATTTTAGTTTTTAGTTTCTTCTGTTCCCTTTAGTTTTCATTAATTTTGTAATATCACAACAGTCTTTTAGCCTACCGATAAAATAAGCGTCTACGACAGAACATTGTGAACCATAGTCTCATGGTCATTTCCTCAGCTGAGATTCAACAATGAACTTTCAGGGCATTTTCAAATGTGTTCTTAAAATTTAATTTCCTTTACTTTTGATAGCAGCATAAAACTAAGATATCCAAGTTAAGTAAGGTCATCTTATTAGTCTGCTTCGTGTTTCCCTCAGCTATTGTGAGGTACTTTGCAGTGCTTTGAAAAATGCTCAGCTTGAGTGCAATCAGAGAGCTGAAAAGCAGTGGTTTTTCAAGAGTTGCAGAGAGATAGTCCTGGGCAAAGGCTGATTTTTATGATGGGTTTAATACTCTTCTTTCTACAGGATGAAAGTTCAGTGCAACCATGAAGGAGACATTTTGGCTAAAACCTGTAAAATATTTTGATACAGGCTGGAGAGACAGTTCACTGATGAGGTGTTCTCTCAGAAGGTTGGAGTCCTTAGTGTTCATTTCAGGGGTTTCATAACTCCCTGTAACTCAAACCAGCAGGGGATATGATTTCTATTTTTGCTCTCTGCCCACAACCCTACACACATGGTATACACATACAAAGACACACATATATGCACATGCACAAACATGGTAAATCCTCAAAATACTTTTTTTAGCCTCTAGTCGTCATTATTTTTTCCATTTTTTAATTTTTATTAATTACAGTTAATTCAGTTTGTATCTGTTGCTCCTCACCTTTCTATCCCATCCTCCCTCCCCCTTCACCATGCATACCCCTCCCCAAGTCCACTGATAGGGGAGGTCTTCCTCTCCTTCCTTCCAATCCTAGTCTATCAGGTCTCATCAGGAGTGGCTGCATTGTCTTCCTCTGTGGCCTGGTAAGGCTGCTCCCACTTCTTGGGGAGATAATCAAAGAGCAGGCCAATCAGTTCATGTCAGAGACAGTACCTGTTCCCATTAATATGTAACCCACTTGGACACTGAACTGCCATGGGCTACATCTGTTCAGGGGTTCTAGGTTATCTCCCTGAATGGTCCTTGGTTGTAATATCAGTCTCAGAAAAGACCCCTGTGCCCAAATTTTTTGGTTCAGTTGCTCTCCTTGTGGAGCTTCTGTCCTCTCCAGGTCTTACTATCTCCCCCTTCTTTCATAAGATTCTCTGCACTGTGCCCAAAGTTTGGCTATAAGTCTCAACATCTGCTTTGACAGTCTGCAGGGTAGAGCCTTTCAGAGGCCCTCCATGGTAGGCTCCTGTCCTGTTCCCTCTTTTCTCCCTCTTCTGATGTCTATCCTCTTTGTCTTTCTCAATGGGGATTAACTATCTTTGCCAGAGTCCTCTTCTTCATTAGTTTCTTTAGGTGTACAGATTTTAGTATATTTATCCTATACTATATATCTAATATCCACTTATTAGTGAGTATATACCCTGTGTGTCTTTCTGCTTCTGGAATACCTCACTCAGGATGATCTTTTTCAGTTCCCACCATTTGCCTGTAAATTTCATAATTTCCTTTTTTTAAATTGCTGAGTGATATTCCATTGTGTAGATGTACCACAATTTCTGTATCCATTCCTCCATTGAGGTACATCTGGGTTGTTTCCAGCTTCTGGCTGTTAGAAATAAAGCTGCTAAAAACATGGTTGAGCAAATGTCCTTGTTGTGTACTTGGACATCTTTTGGATATATGCCCAGGAGTTGTGTAGCTGGATCTTGTGAAAGCGCGATTCCTAATTGTCTGAGAAAGCACCAAATTGATTTCCAAAGTGGCTGTAGAAGTTTACATTCCCACCAGCAATGGAGGAGGGTTCTCCTTTCTCCACAATGTCTCCAGCATGTGTTGTCACTTGAGTTTTTGATCTTAGCCATTCTGATGGATATAAGGTGAAATCTCAGGGTCGTTTTCATTTGCATTTCTCTGATGACTAAGGATGTTGAGCATTTCTTTAAGTGTTTCTCTGCCATTCGATATTCCTCTATAAAGAATTCTCTGTTTAACTCTTTATCCCAGTTTTTAATTGGATTAATTGATTTGTTGCTGTTTAACTTCTTGAGTTCTTTATATATTCTGAATATAATTCCTTTGTTGGACATAGGGTTGGTGAAGAACCTTTCCCAGTCTGTAGGCTGTTGTTTTGTTCTGATGACTGTGTCCTTTGCTTTACAGAAGCTTTTCAGTTTCATGAGGTCCTATTTATTGATTGTTAATCTTAGAGCCTGTGCTGTTGGAGTTCTGTTCAGGAAGTTGTCTCCTGTGCTAATGAGTTCAAGGATCTTCTCCACTTTTTCTTCTAACAGGTTTACTGTGTGTGTGTTTTTATATTGAGGTCTTTGATCCACTTGGACTTTAGTTTTGTGCAGGGTGATAAGTATGGTTCTATTTACATTTTTCTATATGTAGACATCCAGTTAGACCATATATAGTTAGACAAAATATAGTTAGACCAACTATATTTGTTGAATATAGAACTGTGGGCCTTAGGGCACCAGAGACTGAGTTTCTCTGTTGGGTAGAAACCCACAGTGAGGAGAACAGAAGGTCTGACCTCAAAGCACTCAGCTGACACTCTCCCTCACCCAAAAAATTCTCAGCAAAAGTTCCTGGGTTTAGGACCCCAATTGCCACCAAGCGGAGCCATGGGCTTGTGCCCGAGCATTCTACTCGCCATCCCAGACAGAACTGCAGTTCCCCATAACACCACAGTCTGGGTGTCCCTGTCGAGAGTAAACCCCACAGTGGGGAAAACAACAGGTTCAATGCTCAGGACACCCAGCTCCAGAAGAGTTTCTGTGTTCACTCAGGCTTTAGGCTCTGGCCTTCTACTACAGGCATGAGTGCCATGCTCACCTGCTAAGGCACTGGGGCACACAGCTGCAACCTCAGACCTACAATTGCCTGAGAGCCATTGGAGCAGCCTTCAGATCCTGCTCCAAAGTGCGACCAGTTATCCCTAGCTAAACTGACGAAACTGCAGGACTCCCTGGTTCTTCCAGAAGCCTGCACCCAGCAAACACATCTTAAAAGCAGAAGCAGCAGCTCACTAGATTCAGAGTAAGAAATTCAGCAGCAGGGCAGCCATCTTCAGGCCTTCTCCTTATGAGAGGAGAGCCTTCCTGAATACCACAGTTACCACACAGGTCCTTATGCCTGAGGTGAACTGTGATAATTCCTGAGAAGCACCACACTTCAGTTGACCATACTCAAAAAGCTGAGGATCTCTACTTCAGAACCCTGCCAAGGGGATTCTCCCCACCCCAGGACCTCAGCAGGCACTAGAAAATACTTTAATATAGAAATAATGTGATACTTTGCTCTTACTATTATATGATCAGTGCATTTTCTGTTTATGTACATAGTATTGGAGAATAAAAGTAGTGATCTCTATATAAATATATCATTGCTATCTTTGAAATTCCATTTTGAAAACAATCACACAAACAAAAATGAGTTTACTAGGAATGTTTCAAATTTCTGGTATTCATTTACTATTTACTAATGATATCATTAATAGATTTCTTGGATCATAAGGAAGCTTTTTCACTCTAGTATGGTCAAGAAAGAGGTAATGAACACTTTCTCATACAAAAGAAGATATTACTTCTCTTGATATTTATTTGTTGATGTGTGATGAATTAGTTTTTAAAAGCTCTGTGTGCAAGGGTAGGGTTATAGCTATACATTATTCGTCAATTCCTTGCACCAAAGAGCACTTAACATCAAACATGAAGCCTTATTTCAACGTTAGAGAACAAACTGATTTTCCTCTTTGAATCTTAAAGTACCTTGTTTTTAAAATTATGGTGATTTTCACAATCAAGTCCAAATTCATCAAACTCAATATTACTATTTGAAAAATTTTCTATGTCAGAATTTTGTCAGGCCACTATTAATTTAAACTGTATATCACATTTTCAGGACACAGCCACATGGAAAAAAAATCTAATTTCCTGTTGTATGATCCAATAGAACATATCTGAAATTCACCAGATCTCTATCATATAATATGAACTCTATGAACTGTATGCAGGTTCTTTGTTGGTTCATACCAAATAAGGAAATGTTAGCATATAAATTTCTGTTATGATTACCTGTTGACATACTTAGAATGCATTGGAGTGTAGAGTACAGAACAAAGAAGAGTGACATTCACAATATTTGATTCACACTTGACATAAAAAAGTGCAGTACTTGTGAACGGTCATGCCAGAAGTAAAGGAAATTCAGGTTAGTGAGTTACTCAGAGCTCAGTCTCCTGTGATCCTGTGACCTAAATACATCTAAACTAAGCCAACAGAATCAGGGCTGCTTGCGCATACAGCTGTGGACAAAGATTGGCAACTGCGAGAAGGATTAAAATTACTTTGTTGTGCATCATAGAGCAGAACTGTGGTTCTGCTGTTGTCCAAAGTCATTGTGGACAGGTAGTTGTTGAATTCAAGCTTACTATAATTAAATAAAACTCTAAAAATTAGTAGCAGTCTCCTCTATGCACAAAGAGTGAGTATTTATTATTAAAATATATTAAAGACTAAACCATTATCTGCTGTGGATACTTGAGAGAGGACCTTTCCCTTAGCAAAGAATTGGGATTTTATTATATATTAAAGCTTTAAGATAAGTTTAATCTTTAAAAAAAATTATGTCCATTACATGTCTCCTTAGGGGTAAGTTACATGTCTCAACCTGTCACTGAACTCCCACTTAACCCCTATTCTTTTTCTTTCTGACAATAACTCACTGAGAGGGAAGAGAGAAACACCAACTTCACTTGTTGGTCACTAAAGGATGGATAGCCTTCTGAACTCTGATGGGTGTTCCCTATGTCATCCTTTCCTATCCTTAGCACCATGTTTCTCTGACTGTAACACCAAAGCTCTTCCTCTCATATTTCTTATGCCTGTCCCTTCTGTTTTTTTCTTTATTTTTTTATTAATTACATTTTATTCACTTTGTATCCCCCATAAACCCCACCCTTCTCCCCTCCTAATCCCACCTTCCCTTTCCCTTCTTTATGCATGCTCCTTCCCAAGTCCACTGATAGGGGAGGTCCCCCTCTCCTTCCTTCTGATCTTAGTCTATCAGGTCACATCAGGAATAGCTGCATTGTCATCCTCTGTGGCCTGGTAAGGCTGCTCCCCCCTCAGGGGGAGGTGATCAAAGAACAGAGCAAGCAGTTTATGTCAGAGGCAGTCCTTCTTCCCATTACTGTGGAATTCACTTGGACACTAAACTGCCATGGGCTACATCTGTGCCGGAGTTCTAGGTTATCTCCATGCATGGTACTTGGTTGGAGTATGAGTCTCTGGAAAGACCCCTGTGTTCAAATTTTCTGGTTCTGTTGCTCTCCTTGTGGAGTTCCTGTCCTCTCCAGATCTTACTATTTCCCTCTTCTTTCATAAGATTCCATGCACTCTGCCAAACAGTTGTCCATAAGTCTCAGCATTTGCTTTGATAGTCTGCAGGGCAGAGCCTTTCAGAGGCCCTCTGTGGCAGGTTCCCAAATTGTTTCCTGTTTTCTTCTTCTTCTGATGTCCATCCTCTTTGCTTTTTGGGATGGGGATTGAGCATTTTAGTCAGAGTTCTCCCTCTTGATTAGTTTCTTTAGGTGTACAGATTTTAGTAGGTTTATCCTATATTATATGTTTATATGAGTGAATATATACTGTGTGTGTCTTTCTGCTTCTGGGATACCTCACTCAGGATGATCTTTTCCAGTTCCCACCATTTATCTGCAAATTTCACGATTTCCTTATTTTTCATTGTTGAGTAATATTCCATTGTGTAGATGTACCACAATTTCTGGATCCATTCCTCTGTTGAGGCACATCTGGGTTGTTTCCAGCTTCTGGCTATTGCAAATAAAGCTGCTACAAACCTGGTGGAAGAAATGACCTTATTGTGTACTTGAGCCTCTTTTGGATATATGCCTAGGAGTGGTATGGCTGGATCTTGAGGAAGTGCTGTTCCTAGTTGTCTGAGAAAGCGCCAGATTGATTTCCAGAGTGGTTGTACAAGTTTACATTCCCACCAGCAGTGGAGAAGGGTTCCCCTTTCTCTGCAACCTATCCAGCATGTGTTGTCACTTGAGTTTTTGATCTTGGCCATTCTGATGGGTGTAAGGTGAAATCTCAGGATTATATTGATTTGCATTTCCCTAATGGCTAATGAGGTTGAGCATTTCTTTAAGTGTTTCTCTGCCATTCTATATTCCTCTATCGAGAATTCTCTATTTAGCTCTGTTCCCCATTTTTGGATTGGATTACTTGGTTTCCTGCTTTTCAGCTTCTTTAATTCTTTATATATACTGGATATTAGCCCTCTGTCAGTTAAAGGGTTAATGAAGATACTTTCCCAATCTGTAGGCATTCATTCATTTTGTTTTCACTACAGTGTCCTTTGCTTTACAGAAGCTTTTCAGTTTCATGAGGTCCCATTTATTGATTGTTGCTCTTAGAGCCTGTGCAGTTAGACCAGCACCATTTGTTGAAGATGCTATGCTTTTTCTATTGTATGGTTTTAGCATCTTTGTCAAAGATCAGGTGCCCATAAGTGTGTGGATTTATTTCTGGGTCTTCTGTTCAGTACGATTGGTCCACCATTCTGTTTCTGTGCCAGTACAATGCAGTTTTTATTACTGTTGCTCTATAGTACAGCTTAAGATCAGGGATGGAGATACCTCCAGAAGATCTTTTATTGTTTTAGCAATTCTGGGTTTCCTGTTATTCCATATGACATTGAGAATTTTTCTTTCCAGGTCTGTAAAGAATTGTGTTGGTAATTTGATGGGAAATGTATCTGTAGATTGCTTTTGGTAAGATGGCCATTTTTATTATGTTCATCCTGCCAAGCCATGAGCATGGGAGTTATTTCAATCTTTTTATATCTTCTTCTAATTCTTTCTTCAGAGACTTGAAATTTTTTTCATACAAGTCTTTGACTTGCTTGGTTAGGATTATACTAAGGTACTTTATATCATTTGTGGCTATTGTGAAGGGTGTTGTTTCCTTAATTTCTTTCTCAGCACATTTGTTTTTTGTATACAGGAGGGTTACTGAGTTTTTGGAATTAATTTTATATCCAGCCACTTTGTTGAAGATGTTTATCACTTGTAGGAGTTCCCTAGTCGAATTTTTGGGGTCACTGTGATATACTATCATATCATTTGCAAATAGTGATAATTTGACTTCTTCCTTTCCAATTTGCGTCCCCTTAAGCTCCTTCAACTGTCTTATTGCTCTAGCAAGGACTTCCAGAACTATGTTGAAGAGATATGGAGAGAGTGGGCAGCCTTACCTTTTCCCTGATTTTAGTAGGATTGCTGTAAGTTTCTCTCTGTTTAGTTTAATGTTGGCTCTAGGCTTGCTGTATATCGCCTTTACTAATTTTAGGTATGTGCCTTGCATCCCTGATCTCTCCAATACTTTAAACATGAATGGATGTTGGATTTTGTCAAATGCTTTTTCACCATCTAGCGAGATTATCATGTAATCTTTTTCTTTCAGTTTGTTAATATGGTGGATCACATTGATGGATTTCCATATATTGAACCTCCCTTGCATACCTGGGATGAAGCCTACTTGGTCATAGTGGATGATATCTTTGATGTGTTCTTGGATTCGAGTTGCAAGTATTTTGTTGAGTATTTTTGCATGAATGTTCATGAGGGAGATTGGCCTGAAATTCTCTTTCTTTGTTGGGTCTTTGTGAGGTTTAGGTACAAGGTGACTGTGGCTTCATAGTATGAGTTTGGTAGTGTTCCTTCTGTTTCTATTTTGTGGAATAGTTTGAAGAGAATTGGAGTTAGCTGTTCTCTGAAGGTCTGGTAGAATTCTGCACTGAAACCATCTGGTCCTGGGCTTTTTTTTTTTTTTTTGGATGGGAGACTTTCAATGGCCGCTTCTATTTCCTTAGGGGATATAGGACTATTTAATTGATTTACCTGGTCTTGACTCAGCTTTGGTAAGTGGAATCAATCAAGAAAATTGTCTGTTTCATTTAGATTTTCAAATTTTGTGGCATATAGACTTTTGAAGTAAGTCCTAATGATTGTTTGAATTTCCTTAGTGTCTGTCATTATGTCCCCCTTTTCATTTCTGATTTTGTTGATTTGGATGGTGTCTCTTTGCCTTTTAGTTAGCTTGGCTAAAGGTTTGTCTATCTTGTTGATTTTCTCAAAGAACCAGCTCTTAGTTTCATTGATTCTTTGGATTGGTTTATTTGTTTCTAATTGATTGATTTTAGCCCTGAGTTTGATTTTTTCCAGCCTTCTACTCCTTTTTGGTGTGTCTGCTTCTTCTTTTTCTAGGGTTTTTAGGTGAGCCATTAAGTTGCTTGAATGAGCTGTCTCTAATTTCTTCTTGAAGGCACTTAGTGCTATGAACTTTCCTCTTAGCACTGCTTTCATTGTGTCCCACAAGTTTGGGTATGTTGTGCCTTTTTTTTCATTGAATTCTAGGAAGCCTTTTATTTCTTTCTTTATTTTTTCCCTGACCCAGCTATCATTTAGTAGCACGTTGTGTGTGTAGGCTTTTTGTTATTTCTGTTGTTGTTAAGGTCCAGCTTTATTCCATGGTGACCAGATAGGATACAAGGGATTATTTCAATCTTCTTGTATTTATTGAGGCTTGCTTTGTGACCACCTATATGGTCTATTTTGGAGAAGGTTCCATGAGGTGTTGAGAAGAAGGTAAATTCTTTTGTGTTTGGGTGAAAGGTTCTATAAATGTTTGTTAGGTCCATTTGATTCATGACCTTTGTTAGAGACATTGTTTCTTTGTTTAATTTCTGTTTTGTTGACCTGTCCTTTGTTGAGAGGGAGGTGTTGAAGTCTCCCACTATTAATGTGTGGAGTCTAGTAAGGGGAACAGGGACTGTCTCTGACATGAACTCAGTGGCTAGCTCTTTGTCCTCCCTACCTTCCATGGGAGGAACAACCTAGCCAGGCCACAGAGGAGGACATTGCAGCCAGTCCTGGTGAGTCCATGCTCGGGTCAGATGGAAGGGGAGGAGGACCTTCCCTATCAGTGGACTTAGAGAGAGGCAGGGGGGAGAGGTGGGAGGGAGGGTGAGGTTGGGAGGGAATGAGGGAGGGCTACAGCTGGGATATGAAGTAAATAAACTAATTAATATAAAAAATTAAAATAAAAAATACTTATGATCTAGATTGTTGTAAAGGAAGGTAAGATACTACATCTCCGAGGGAAACTCATTGAAACTGTAAAGAAACAACACAAGAGCTTCAGGAAGTCTATAAAACTGAACAAATGCAGCAGGTTCCTCCCCCTCTGTGGTTATGTATGCAGTGAAAACACCCAAAGGACACTGTGGTATCAGCAAGGCTGACTGTAAGAGGCTCAGACTGACTGAGCTGCCTGAGGAGATGCTCTCCAACCTGTCACACAGCATGCAAGTGGATATTAGACATATAATATAGGATAAACATACTAAAAGCTGTACACCTAAAGAAGTTAAGTAAGAAAGAGGACCCTGGGCAAGATGCTCAATCTTCATTCAGAAAGGCAAATGGGATGGACATTGGAAGAGGGAGAAAACAGGAAACAGGACAGGAGCCTACCACAGAGGGCCTCTGAAAGACTCTACCCAGCAGGGTATCAAAGCAGATGCTGAGACTCATAGCCAAACTTTGGGCAGAGTGCTAGAAATCTTATGAAAGAAAGGGGATATTACCTGGAGGGGACTGGAGCTCCACTAGAAGAGCAACAGAACTAAAAAATATGGGCACACGGGTCTTTTCTGACACTGATACTCCAACCAATGACCATGCATGGAGATGACCTAGAACACAGATGTAGTCCATGGCAGTTCAGTGTCCAAGTGGGTTCCATAGTAATGGGAACAGGGACTGTTTCTGACATGAACTGATTGGCCTGCTCTTTGATCACCTCCCCCTGAGGGGGGGAGCAGCCTTACCAGGCCACATCTATCTTTCTGCTTCTGGAATACCTCAAGGCACCAACATCAAAATGTATTAAATCTATTTACATAATCTTATGAGATCACTCTGACTGTAAAAGATGAATAATGAGATTATAAAGCCATACATTTTCCTTCACCAAATAATAAAATAAAGGAAGCTGTGTATACAATGCCATAAATGAAGAATATGAGAAATATTATCTCTAAGAAGTTTTACAGTTTGGTAAGTTAGTCCCTCATTCCGAGTTTTCTTACTTCTTGTGTGGTTTAAAGAGGACAGTGAGATATGATTGAAGATTATCATCATTTATACCAGTAGGTTGTCAACATGCCTAAAGCTACAATCCTTCAATACAGTTCCTCATGTTTTGTTGAGGCCCGATTCATAAAATTTACAAGAGTATTTTCATTGCATCTTCATAGTTGTAATTTTACTACAGTTATAAATCATAAAGTAAATACCTGATTCTGATGTGCAGGATATCTGATGTGCGAGGTCTGTAAAAGGGTCATTCAGCCCCAAAAGGGTCCCGGGTTATGGCAATTCTTTATCTCTAATGAATTCAAATCCAACTACTTCTGCTAAGCTAGAGATTCTCCATGGACTGACCTTTGGTCCATGAACTCTAAGAGCCTAGACTTTAAAGAGAAAGGGTTTACTTGTCTGCTGTGTCACTGCATGGTGAGAGGATGAGATAGCATACAATTCTAAAAGCTAGAAGAAATGACTGTGAAAGTTTATATCAAGAGAAATGGTAAATATGGGAATAGATATACTTATTCAATTTTTAAGTTAAATTTTAATTTTTTACATTAATTATATTTTATTCACTTTGTACCCCAGCTGTAGCCCCACCCTCATTTCCTCCCAATCCCATCCTCACTCCCTCATCTCCTCCCATGCCCCTCTCCAAGTCCACTGATAAGGGAGGTCCTCCTCCCCTTCCATCTGACCCTAGCTTATCAGGTCTCATCAGGACTGGCTGCATTGTCCTCCTCTGTGGCCTGGAAAGTCTGTTCCTTCCTCAAGGGGGTGAGGTGGTCAAAGAGCCAGCCACTGAGTTCATGTGAGAGACAGTCCCTGTTCCCCTTACTAGGTAACCCACTTGGATACTGAGCTGTCATGGGCTACATCTGAGCAAGGGTTCTATGTTATATCCATGAATGGTCCTTGGTCCTTGGTTGGAGTATCAGGCTTAGAAAAGACCTCTGTACCCAGATATTTTGGTTCTGTTGCTCTCCTTGTGGGGTTCCTGTCCTCTCCAGGTCTTACTGACTCCTTCATTTATATGATTCCCTACACTCTTCCCAAATTTTGGTTATGAGTCTCACCATCTGCTTTGATACACTGCTTGGTAGAAACTTACAGAGGCCCTCTGTGGTAGGCTCCTGTCCTGTTTCTTGTTTTCTCCCTCTTCCAATGTCCATCCCATTTGTCCTCCCTCTTGTTTAGCTTCTTTAAGTGTACAGGTTTTAGTATATTTATCCTATATTATAGGTCTAGTATCCACTTGTAAATGCGTATACACCATGTGTGTCTTTCTGCTTCTGGGATACCTCACTCAGGATGATCTTTTCTAGATCCCACTATTTGCCTGCAAGTTTCATGATTTCTCTTTTTTCCAATTGCTGAATAGTATTCCATTGTATAAATGTACCACAATTTCTGTATCCATTTCTCTGTTGGGGTCTATCTGGGTTACTACCAGGTTCTGGCTATTACGAATAAAGCTGCTACAAACATGGTTGAGCAAACGTCCTTGTTGTGTACTTGAGCATATTTTGGATATATGCCTAGGAGTGGTATAGCTGGATCCTGAGGAAGCACTATTCCTACTTGTCTTAGAAAGCACCAGATTGATTTCCAAAGTGGTTGTTCAAGTTTAAATTCCCACCAGCAATGGAGGAGGGTTCCCCTTTCTCCACATCCTCTTCAAAATGTACTGTCACTTGAGTTTTTAATCTTAGCCATTCTGATGGGTGTAAGGTGAAATCTGAGTCATTTTGATTTGTATCTCCCTGATGTGTAAGGATGTTGAACATTTCTTTAAGTGTTTCTCTGCCATTCAATATTCTTCTACAGTGAATTCTCTATTTAGCTCCGTACTCCATTTCTTAATTCAATTGTTTGATTTGTTGCTGTTTAACTTCTTGTGTTCCTTATATAGTCTTGATATTATCCCTCTGTCAGTTATAGGGTTGGTAAAGGTCCTTTCTGAGTCTGTAGGCTGTCATTTTGTCCCGATGACAGTGTCTTTTGCTTTACAGAAGCTTTTCAGTTTCATGAGGTCCCATTTATTGATTGTTGTTCTTAGAGCCTGTGCTGTTGGTGTTCTGTTCTCCTGTGACAATGAGTTCTAGGCTCTTCCCCACTTTTTCTTCTAACCGATTTAGTGTGTCTGCTTTTATGTTGAGGTCTTTGACCCACTTGGCCTTTGGTTTCATGCAGAGTGATAAATATGCATCTATTTGTATTTTTCTGCATGTAGAAATCCAGTTGGGCCACCACCATTTGTTAAAGATGCGGCCTTTTTTCCATTGAATGGTTTTGGCTTCTTTGTCAAAATACAAGTATCCAACCGTAGTTGCATGGATTTGTTTCTGGGTATTCTATTCAGTTCCATTGATCCTCCTTTCTGTATCTATGTCAATACCAGGCAGTTTTTGTTACTATTGCTCTGTAGTACAGCTTGAGGTTAGGATATGGTGATACCTCCAGATGATCTATTGTTGTACAGGATCATTTTGTAAATTCTGGTTGGTTTTTTTTTTTTTTCCATATGAAGTTGAGAATTTTTCTTTCAAGTTCTGTAAAGAATTGTATAGGTATTTTGGTCGGAATTGCATTAAATCTGTAGATTGCTTTTGGCAGGATGGCCATTTTCACTGTTAATCATACCAATCCATGAGCATGGAAGGTCTTTTCATCTTCTGATAACTTCTTCAATTTCTTTCTTCAGAGACTTGATTTTTTTTTTGTTTGTTTTTTGTTTTTTGTTTTTTTGAACAGGTTTTTCACTTGCTTGGGTAGAGTCATACCAAGATACTTTTTTGTTATTAGTGGCTATTGTGAAGGGTGTTTTTTACCTAATTTCTTTCTCGGCCCTTTTGTCTTTGGTATATAGGAGGGCTTCTGATTTTTTTGAGCTAATTTTGTATCCAGCCAATTTGCTGAAGGTGTTTATCAGCTGAAGGATTTTTGAGGTTGAATTTTTGGGGTCGCTCATATGTATTATCATATCATCTGCAAATAGTGATACTTTGACTTCTTCCTTTCCAGTTTGTATCCACTTGATCTCCTTTAGTTGTCTTATTGCTCTAGCTAGGACTTCAACTACTATGTTGAAGAGACATGGAGAGAGTGGGCAGCCCTGCCTTGTCCCTGATTTCAGGTGGGAATGATTTAAGTTTCTGTCCATTGAGTTTGATGTTGGCTATAGGTTTGCTGTATATTGTCTATACTATGTTTAGGTATGTGCCTTCTATCCCTGATCTCTACAAGACTTTAAACATGAATGGGTATTGGATTTTGTCAAATGCTTTTTTTGGCATCTAAGGAGATGATCATGTGGTTTTTTCTCCTTCAGTTTGTTCACATGGTGGATTACATTGATGGATTTCTCTGTATTGAACCACCCCTGCATGCCTGGGATGAAGCCTACTTGGTCATAGTGGGTGATATTTTTTATGTGTTCTCGGATTTGGTTTGCAAGTATTTTATTGAGTATTTTTGAGTATTTTATTGAGTATTTATTATGTATTTTATGTTCATTGGAGAGATAGGTCTGAAGTTCTCTTTTTTTTGGTCTTTGTGTGTTTTAGGCATCAAGGTAACTGGCTTCGTAAAATGAGTTTGGTACTGTTCCTTCTGTTTCATTTTGTGGAATAGTTTGAAGAGAATTGGAATTAGCTCTTTTCTAAAGGTCTGGTAGATCTACACTGAAATCATCTGGCCCTGGGATTTTTTTGGAAGGGAGACTTTTGATGACTGCTTCTATTTCCTTCGAGGACATAGGACTATTCAATCTATTTACCTGATCTTGATTTTATTTTGGTAAGTGGAATCTATCAAGAAAATTGTCCGTTTCATTTAGATTTTCAAATTTTATGGCATTTAGGCTTTTGTAGTAAGACCTGATGATTGTTTGGATTTCCTAAGTGTCTGTTTTATGTCCCCCTTTTCATTTCTGATTTTGCTGATTTGGATAGATTCTTTCTGTGTTTTAGTTATTTTGGCTAAGGGTTTGTCTATCTTGTTGATTTTCTCAAAGAATCAGCTCTTGGTTTCCTTGATTCTTTGAATTGTTTTATTTGTTTATAATTTATTGATTTTAGCACTGACTTGAATATTTCCAGCCATCTTCTCCTCTTGGATGTGTCTGCATCTTTTTTTCCTAGGGCTCTTAGGTGAATCATTAAGTTGCTTGAATGAGATGTTTCAAATTTCTTCTTGAAAGCATTTTGTCCTATGAACTTTTCTCTTAGCATTGTTTTCAATTGTGTCCCATAGATTTGGGTGTGTTGTGCCTTCATTTTCATTGAATTCTAGGAAGTCTTTAATTTCTGTATTTCTTCCCTAACCCTGCTGTCATCTAGTAGTGTTGTTCGGTTTCCATATATATGTAGACGTTTGGTTATTCCTGTTGTTGTTGAGGTTCAGCTTTGTTCCATGGTGGTCAGATAGGATACAAGGGATTATTTCAATTTTATTGTATCTGCTGAGGATTTCCCTGTGACCAACTATATGGTATATTTTGGAGAAGGTTCCATGAGATGCTGAAAAGAAGGTATACTCTTTTAAATTTGGGTGAAAAGTTCTATAGACATCTATTAGGTCCATTTAATTTAGGACTTCTGTAAGTGCCATTATATTCCTATTTAGCGTCTGTTTGGATGATATGTCCCTTTGGTCAAGTGGCTTTTTGAAGTCTCCCACTATTAATGTGTTGGGATCAATGTGCGATTTCAGCTTTAATAATGTTTCATTTACAAATGGAGGTGGTCTTGTATTTGGGGCATAGATATTCAGAATTGTGATGTCCTCTTCGGGTATTTTTCCTCTGATAAGAATGAAGCGCCCCTCCTCATCTTGTTTGATTAATTTTAGTTGAAAGTCTTTATTATTAGATAATAGGATAGCTATCCCAGCTTGTTTTTTGGGTCCATTTTCTTGATAAACATTTTTCCAGCCCTTTACTCTGATGTAATGTTTATCTTTGTGTCAGAGTTATGTTTCTTAGATGCAGCAGAATGTTGGAAACTGTTTCTGCAAACATTCTGTTGGTTTGTGTCTTTTTATTGGATAGTTTAGTCTATTGATGTTGATAGATAATAGTGACCAATGAATGTTAGTTCCTTGTATTGGAGAGTTGGTGGTGTTACTGTGATTCATTGCTTATTTTCTTTTAGTTTTTGTTGTGAAGTTTTCTTGGGTGTAGTTGTTTTCATTGGATTGGAGTTTTCCTTCTAATATCTTTTGTAGGGCTGGCTTGCTGTGTAGATAGTGTTTAAATTTAGTTTTTTCATAGAATATTGTGATTTCTCCATCTATGTTTATTGAAAGCTTTGCTGGGCATAGTATTCTGGGCTTATATCTGTGGTCCCTTAAAGTCTGTATGACAGGCCCTTCTGGCTTTCATAGTTTCTGTTGAGAAGTCTGGTGTGATTCTGATAGGTCTACCTTTATATGCTACTTGTCCTTTTTCCCTTGCTGCTTTTAATATATTTCCTTTATTCTGTAGATTTCATGTTTTGACTATGATGTGACATGAGGAGTTTCTTTTCTGGTCTAGTCTATTTGGTTTTCTGTAGGCCTCTTGTATGTTCATGACGTCTCTTTCTTTAATTTGGAAAATTTTTCTTCTATGATTTTCTTGAAAAAAATATATTTTCTGATCAAAGCCTCGTTTATTAGAAATCTTTACCCAACTTATATAGGAAGAAGGCAGGAAAAGGGGAATGATTAATTACTGCTGCAGGAGATAGCAAGAGTGCTTTCAGGGCTTGAATATTGCACCTGCAAGATACCGTAAGAATGTTTTCTTTCTTTCTTTTTTTGTGTGAGTCTTTTCTTTCTTTCTTTCTTTCTTTCTTTCTTTCTTTCTTTCTTTCTTTCTTTCTTTCTTTCTTTCTTTC
>NW_026586463.1:4783419-4788541 GCF_907164565.1 Psammomys obesus
TTCTTTCTTTCTTTCTTTCTTTCTTTCTTTCTTTCTTTCTTTCTTTCCTTCCTTCCTTCCTTCTTTCCTTCCTTTCTTCCTTCCTTTTCCTTCCTTCCTTCCTTCCTTTCTTAGTTACATTTTATTAACTCTGTATTCCAGCTGTATATTGCTCCCTTACTCCCTCCCAAGCCCTCCCTCCTTCATCTCCTCCCTGCCCCTTTCCAAGTCCACTGATTGAGGAGGACCTCCTCCCCTTTCATCTGACTGTGTTTTATCAGGTATCTTCAAGACTGGCTGCAAAGTCCTCCTCTGTGGCCGAGCAGAACTGCTCCTCCCTTGGGGGTTAGGGAGGTCAAAGAGCCTGCCATTGAGTTCCTGTCAGAAATAGTCCCTGTTCCCCTTACTATGGGAAACCAATTGGTTACTGAGTTACCATGGACTTCATCCTGGAATCTTCTTTTTCATCATTTCCTATTATTCTTAATTTTTTTCTTCTCATGGTGTCCTTGACTTCTTGGATGTTTTGTGTTTGGGACTTATCTGATTTTTTACTTTTTCTTTGAGAGAAGTATCAACTTCTGCAAGTGTATCTTCAGCACCAGAGATTCTCTCTTCCATCTCTTGTATTCTGTTGGTGATGCTTACCTTTGTGATTCCTGATCTTTTCTCTAAGCTCTCCAGTTCCAGGGCTTTCTCAGTTTGTGTTTTCTTTATTGAATTGAATTCTGTTTTCATGCCTTGCACCATTTCATCAGTTTGAATGTGGATTCCTGTCTTTCTATGATGGTTTCTATTATTTTGTTTGTTTCCTCTCTATATGCCACTAATTGTGCCTCTAGTTGTGCTTCTATTTGTTTGGCTGTATTTGCTTGTGTTTCTTTGAGAGCTTTGTTTATTTGCCTCCATTTGTGTGGCTATTTCTTTGAGAGATTTGTTTGTTTCTACTGTTCAAGAATCTTTTTTCTATAGAATAAACATATCAATGAAGTACATCAATAAATTTGTTTCACTATTTTTTCAAGATTTTGTCATTTATTTGTTTTACTTTTCTTTATTATTATTATTATTATTTATTTTAATTTATTCAATTTGTATTTGGGCGGTGTCTCCCTCCCTTGTCTCTCCCAATCCCACTCTCCCTCCCTCTTCTCCCCCATGCCCTTCCCTAGTCCACTGATAGGTGAGGTCCTCCTCCCCTTCCATCTGACCCTAGCCTATCAGGTCTCATCAGGACTGGTTGCATTGTCTTCCCCTGTGGCCTGGCAAAAGTGCACCCCACCCCCCAGGGGGAGGTGATCAAAGAGGCTGCCATTGAGTACATATCTAGATAGCCCCAGTTCTCCTTATTAGAAAACCTGCTTGGAGACTGAGTCTATGGGTTACATCTGACCTGGGATTTTAGGTCCTCTCCATGCATTGTCCTTGGTTGGTATCAGACTCTTCAGGGTCCCCAGGTCTAGGTTTTATTGGCTGTTGGTCTCCTTGTGGAGCTCCTTCATCCTCTAGGTGTTTCTCTCTCCCCCTTCTTTCATAAGACTCCTTGCACTCTGCCCAAAGTTTGGATATGAGTCTCAGTATCTGCTTCAAAATCTCAATCAGTAGAGTCTTTCAGAGGTTGACTGTTTTAGGCTCCTGTCCTGTTCTCTCCCTTCTCCTGCATCCAATGTCTACCACATTTTTCCTTCTGAATGAGGATTCAGCATCTTCCCTAGAGTCTTCCTTGTTGTTTGGCTTCTTTAGAAGTATAGATTTTAGTATGTTTATCAAAGATTCAATGTTAACTGGCCCCAGAAATGGAAGCTTATAGCAGGGACAGCCTATGTCTTTTTATAATCTGTTTCTGGTGTTTTTCTTTGTTCCAGAGTTTATGTATTTCGAAGCCTCCTTCTTACTTTTCTTGGTGAATTGTTTCTTCAGAGCAGCAAGTCCATGTTTGTGTTGCAGAACATGTGGAATAACAAGACTCCAGTAAATTCAAGTAGTCATTTAAATACTGTAGTTGTACAATAAAGTATAAATATGATAATAAACCGTAACACAATTGTAAAGTATTGTGTAAGGATTCATGACAGTGGTGTTATACAATACTTTGTGTATGTAAAACTAGAGAAGACAATAGAGAGAATGTTTTCCACACCCCTGTCTTTGTGAGAATGTTGATTTTCCCTTCTTGGAATATCACTGAAGGCATCAAAAGACTTTTTCTTGAAGATTAGGGTTTGCTTTATCTCAGAGATATTTGAATTGATTCTAAATATTTCTGTGTATTTTCCTTATTAAAAATTTTAATCTTAGCACCCCTGTCTGCAATTGGTAGCATTCAAACTCCTTTAAAACTCCATTTAGCTTGTAAGTCTAATTTCCTCCTCTAGAGATTTTTAATTTTTTAGTATCCTGTAGTTTTCTTGGACCTCACGAAAGACTCAGAGCCATTATTTTCAAATGATATTTTTGAACTGCACAAATGCATACGTTCCCCTGTTGCTTCCAAGTACAAAAGAAAGCACTCTGGTAAATGATTGCAATTGCTCTTTCTATGCTAATTTGAGCATAGACTTATTGGAATGAGTTTATCAGCCCTGGAACACCTACTGGGAGTTCCCACAGTCCGCTGCTGTAAATGAGATGTTGCATCCCAATGAGTAAATACATTTCAAATGAAAAGCAAATCTATTTCAGGATTTTTTTTTTCTGACTTCCCTCAGATGTTTTGCAGTTGGTAACTAAATCTGCAAATGTCATAACATGAGGTGTACAGTTTGAAATTATACAGAAAAAGAAAAAAAAAAACTCCATTTGTTTATTACACAAATAGGCTGACCAAAGGGGAAATGAAAGTGGTAAAATTTAGCTTGAATTTATTGGGGAGAAATTCTAATATAAGAAAAGTTGTAATTAATAGGAATATATAGTGATAATTATGTAAATTATAATTGTTACATTAAATGCTTTCCATGATACTAGTTGACATTTTTAAAAATCGGGGACAATTTCAAAGAACAAGATGTTTACCCATTTACCAGTAACAGCCTGCTAAACCTAATTGAACACAGCTGATGCAAAGATAATACCTGGATTCAGCTTAAATGTCAATGAGAAAGATCATAGTCTGTCGGCAGGAAAGCTTGTATCTTTTTTTTTTTTTTAAGAGTGAAATTTGACTTTAACAAGGCAAGTTGCCTCAAAGAAAGAACCAAAAGAAATGGCATATTACTAAAGACATAGGGGGACTAGACTGAGGCAAACAAGGCAAAAATCAGATAGAGATACCACAGCTCTTAATTCTGTATCAAAACCATTTTCTTTTTTTTTTTTTTAATTTTATTTTTTTCTTATTAGTTACATTTTATTAACTCTGTATCCCAGCCGTGTCCCGATCCCTCAATCCCTCCCAGTCCCTCCCTTCCTCCCTCATCTCCACCGTGCCCCTTGCCAAGTCCACTGATAGGGGGGACCTACTCCCCATTCATCTGATCCTGTTTTATCAGGTATCTTCAGGACTGGCTGCAAAGCTCTCCTCTGTGGCCTAATGGGACTGCTCTTCCCTTGGGGGGTGGGGAGGCTAAAGAGTCAGTCATTGAGTTCCTGTTAGAAATAGTCCTTGTTCCCCTCACTATGGGAAACCAATTGGTTACTGAGCTACCACAGGCTACATCTGAGCAGAGGTTCTAGGTTATATCCATACATGGTCCTTGGTTGCATGTCAGTCTCAGAAAAGACCCTGTGCCCAGATATATTTGGACCATGGGGAGCTCCTATTCTTTCTTCATCAGACTAATTCCCCTTCTTTCTTATGATTCCCTGTACTCTGCCAAAGGTTTGGTCATGAGTCTTTGCTTTGAAAACACTGCTAGTTAGAGTTTTTCAAATGTGCTCAGTAGACTCCTGTCAATGTTCAATGCACATCCCATCTGTCTTTCAAAACGAGGATTGATAATCTTACCCCATGTCCGCTCTCTTGATTATCTTTTTTAGGTGTATAGATTTCATTATGTTTATCATATCTTATAGGTCTATATAAGTCAGTGTATACTGTGTTTGTCTTTCACCTTCTGGGATATTTCACTCAGGATAATCTTTTCTAGATCCCATCATTTGCCTGCAAATTTCATGATTTCCTCCCTTTTGATTGCTGAGTAGTATTCCATTGTGTAAAAATACCACAATTTCTGTACCCATTCCTCCGTTGATGGACATCTGGGTTGTTTCCAGGTTCTGGCTATTACAAATAAAGCTGCTATAAACATGGTTGAGCAAACATCCCTTTTGTGTACTTGAGCAAACTTTGGGTATATACCTAGCAGTGGTATAGCTGGGTCTTGAGGAAGCACTATTCCTAATTGTCTTAGAAAGCGCCAGATAGATTTCCAGAGTGGTTGTACCAGTTTACATTTCCACCAGCAGTGGAGGAGGGTTCCCCTTTCTCCACAACGTCTCCAGCATGTGTTGTCCCTTGAGTTTTTAATTTTGGCCATTCTGATGGGTGTAAGGTGATATCTCAGGGTCGTTTTGATTTGCATTTCCCTGATGGCTAATGAGGATGAGCATTTCTTTAAGTGTTTCTCTGCCATTCGATATTCCTCTGTCGAGAATTCTCTGTTTAGCTCTGTTCCCCATTTTTTAATTGGATTACTTGGTTTGTTGCTTTTCAGTTTCTTTAGTTCTTTGTATATACTCGATATTAGTCCTCTGTTAGATAAAGGGTTAGTGAAGATTCTTTCCCAATCTGTAGGCAGGCGTTTTGTTTTGATGACAGTGTCCTTTGCTTTACAGAAGCTGTTCAGTTTCATGAGGTCCCATTTATTGATTGTTGCTCTTAGAGCCTGTGCTGTTGCTGTTCTGTTCAGGACGTTGTCTCCTGTGCCAATGAGTTCTGGGCTGTTCCCCACTTTTTCTTCTAACAGGTTTAGAGTATCTGGTTTTATGTTGAGGTCTTTGATCCACTTGGACTTTAGTTTTGTGCAGTGTGATAAATAGAGATCTATTTTCATTTTTCTGCATGTGGACATCCAGTTGGACCAGCACCATTTGTTGAAGATGCTGTCTTTTTTCCATTGAATGGTTTTGGCTTCTTTGTCAAAAATCGAGTATTAATAGGTGTGTGGGTTTATTTCTGGGTCTTCTATGCGGTTCCATTGAT
>NW_026586463.1:4788551-4802630 GCF_907164565.1 Psammomys obesus
CTGTTGGTGATGCTTACCTTTGTGGTGCCTGATCTTTTCTCTATGTTGTCCAGCTCCTGGTTTTTCTCTGTTTGTGTTTTCTTTATTGATTCTAATTCTGTTTTCATGTCTTGCACCATTTCCTTCATCTGTTTCAATGTGGACTCCTGTTTTTCAATGATAGCTTCTATCTTTTTGTCTGTTTCCTCTCTATGTATCACTAATTGTGCCTCTACTTCTTTGGGTATAATTGCCTGTATTTCTATGAGAGCTTTGTTTATTTCTTCTTTATTTGCCTTCATTTGTGTGGACATTTCTTTGAGAGCTTTGTGCATTTCTTCTCTGTTTGCCTCAATTTTCATGGTCATTTCTCTGAGTGCACGATTTGTTTCCTCTTGGTTAGTCTCGATTTCTTTGGTTATTTCTCTGAAGGCTTTGTTCATTTCATCTCTATGGGCCTCTAATAGCTGGAGAAACATAGTTTTGAGGTCGTTTTCTTGTATATCTAGTGAATTGAAGTGTCCATTTTTTTGTGGGTTTGCTGGTGAGGTCATTATGTCCTGATTTTTGTTGGGAGTATTCTTACGTCTGCCTCTAGCCATCTGGCTATTTATGATCCTCACTGTTTGTTCCTCGAGATTGTAGTTTGGGCTATGATCCTCTGTTTCTGTTTTCTGGACTGTTTTTTCAGGAAGATGAGAGAGGTTCACTGCTTTGGGGGTGTGCACTGTGTTTTCAGTTTTGCCTAAGTAAAGAATGTGACGCTGGCGCTATTCGCGTGCGCTTTTAGCGGGCGCAGTGTGCATGCGCAGATTGTCTGACTATTGCAGTGGCCTGCAAGCCACTATTACGCAGTTCTGACTGAGATCCAGGGATTGTTTGCCTGGATTACCCTGGTGGACCCGCAAGGCAAAGGCTTCAATGTCGCTATCCCAAGAATCCCTCTGATGCCCACACTAGGAGTGTGGGTGGCAGGGATCTCGTCTGGTTGCTTCTGTGGAGAGGCCCTGGGTCTGGGGCAATCTCTCCCTAGAAGGCTCACTCACTCTCTTGCAGGGCCAGTTGGAATGCACAGGGGTTCCCCTTGCTCATTACTCTCTGTTTTGGTCCTGCTGCAGAAGTGCACGGGTAGGGTAACAGTCAGCTCTGTGACACTGTGGCCGCAGGACTAAGTGTCCACCTTTCCTGTATGCTGCCTCTTTGTTCTTTCCCTCTGCCAGGAGGGGTTGTGTTGACTGGTCCCTGGGTGGCGCGGGAAAGAGTTAGGGTGAGTGCATTCAATCCCAGATCCCGGGCCCAGATCTCTCTGCCAGAAGCAGCCTGGCAGTAGAATCTATGTTTGCTGATCCCAAGAGAGTACTGGGTAGGGTTGAGTGTCCTCAGATCCAGAGCTTGGGTTTCTCTGCTAGGGGCCACTGGAGAGAGGGTGCTGTGTTCTTGGCAGGCTGCCTCTCTTCTTCCCCTCTGACCTTCTCCTGTGCTAGGGCGAGCTTATGGAGGTGCTCTCAGGGGAGTGCCAGCAGGGGTTGGAGCTTCTCAGTGGGATCCTGAGCCCTGAGTTGGTGGCGTTTCTCTGCCGGGGGGGGGGGGGGGGGCGCTGGTGATAGAACTTGTTGCTAGATCTTATTGCGCTGGACCCAGGAGAATCTCAGGATGCGTAGAATGACCACAGTCCCAGATCCCGAGCTGTAGTTTGTTTGCTAGGAGCAGCCGGCAGCACTGGAGTTCCGGCACTGTGAAGCCTCTGTGAGCCTCTTTATCCTTCTGCTCTGCTGTGGCAGGATGATGGCGGTGGCAGGGTGATGGCGGCGTTTGGGGGAGTGCCCGAAAGGATTGGGTTTTCTCAGCCCCGATCTCGGGTTGGGGTACAGACAATGTGGTCTGTGGCAGATTCTGTTGGGCACCTCCTGCCTCCTCCGAAGAGGGAGTAGGGATTTTGAGCTGGGCGCGCAGCTGCTATCTGCCCGCTGCGGGAGCTCAGTTGTGATGGCGGCAGGTACCCGCCGTGGTCGGAGAGACCTTCCAGGGAAAGACTAGGTGACCCGTGACCAGTCTGGCAACTTTCCTTCCCTGTGGGTTTTTTTTGCGACTGGGACTCGCAGCCTTAGGCCCCCTTGTGCCCACGATCAGCCTGGGAAATTGATTGTGATAAGCAGGCTTGCGGCCCCAGCCCAGAGACCCAAAACCCGCGTTGCTGGGTTCTCTTTCGGGTTCTGGCTGGGCAGCCGAGATTGGACCCGACTGATTCCCACGCCGTGGGAGCCTCCCCTCACCTGGGAAACACGGTCGATAGCTGTTGTTTTAGGTCCCAGAGTTCAGTCTCCTGGTCGCTGCACAGAGTGTGTTGTTCTGCTTCTCAGACACGGTGTTCTCCCGGTGCCGCCATCTTGGCCCGGTTTTCCCTGCTCCAGCTGAATTTTCCTTCTCCCTCCTGGACCTCTGCTGTAGCTGAATCCGTAAATGCCTTTTTTAAAGACACTTCTTTTATGAGTAGATGATGGCTAGAAGGGAGACTCACAACAACTGGTCAAGGGGTGAGAGTAAGTGACTTAGTAGTGTGTGGCCCCAAGCAGTAATCTTTATTACACCTCTTTCTTTGAAGGCTTGATAATCATCACAGAAGAGGGGGACAGTGTCATTTCTAACCAAGGGACAAGTACCCCACAATTATGTGGATAGCAGACTGAAGATGAGCAGCTCAGCAGCTGAATTTTGAGTCCATTTCTGTGGCTCCAACTGTTACCTAAAAACCTTAATATATATTAGAAATGTCAAACATATCTTTGCTTTATTTTCTAAGTCTAGAGTCAGCTCTTAGATTCTCATGCTGTTTCAAGGGTACTCAACTCCTAGAAACACAGGGCTTAAAGCAGGAAATTCAATTCTTAGGTTAGAGAAGCAGGGCAAAGACTATGGTAACTATTTATTTTTGCCAGAATATGAAAGTTATTCAAAGCTTTAAAATCCAAGTGTTCATGACATGATCAGTTCTTACTTGTTTTCCTTAAATCGGATTCCTAGAAAGTAGTTCTACATAAAGATTTTTTTTTTTTTGCTCATATCCACAGAAACCACAATCACAGTGAAGAAACAGAAAAGTAATGCATGGAGAGAGAGAAAACAAGCAAAAGATGGTATGCTGTTGAGCTTTATATACAGGGAAGCTAATTTCTTGAGTACATTGAAACATGTGAATTCCTGATCTCAACTCTATCTGTTAAGGGGAGGGGGAGAAAAATATGTAAACCAACTTCTGTGTCATCACTGAGAGATGCCAATCCTGTGTACTGATTTTATGCACAGAATGGGAACAAATTCTTTTACAACTACTCAATACATTGTGCTTGTGAAAATCTCTAGCACCATAAGAGAGAGGAGCAGGGTGGAGCCTTGAAGACAGACCACAAAATCATGCTAACCTGAGCTCAATCAGATTCACACAGAAATTGGAATAAAATGAGGCCATACCAAGAGGGGAGAACACACACAAAAAAAAATTGCTCAATATAAGTATTTGTCTTGCATGACATTTTCAGTACTTCAGGCCTATATTATAGCTGGCTTCATAATGTAGCTGGCACCTAGCACACAGAGTCTGCTATCCACACTATGGCTAGTTAAACTGTTGCTTGACTAGAGTAATTAAAAACAAAATAACCTTACTATGTTATAAAAACTGGTGTTGAACTCTTGGGCTCAAACTGTCCCCTTGCCTTAGTTTTCTCTGATTGCTTAAAATTATGGGTGTATGCTATTTTATTTTAATATGTTTAATGTGTTTTTAATGGTAGCCTCCAGCCTCCACACTCTCAAAACAAACATATTCTCAGCTTTTCATCGGTAGAAAGAAGTGCACGATCTATTTAAGTGAGACCCAGGTGTGAGCTTTAAAAAGATTTTGTACAGTGATTTATTGAAACAAAGCATAGTCCCTGCTGGTCCTGATTATATAAGAGGTATTCATCACTTCCTTTTTCTGTTGCAGCTTTTCCTCACTCTCAGCCAAAGTAATTAAGATTCATAAATGTAACAGTCTCTACTACTGGGGCTTGTTAAAAATTCTTCATTGCATCTCCATCCTCCACGGAAGCACTGATTCTTAGATCTTGTGGCCTGAGAAGCTCCACCCGTAGCCTTCTCATACAATAAGCTACACTTGAAGTTGGCAAGACATCTCTATAATTTAAGCTATCTAATTATCCTTTTGTTTTCGTACAGTTGTGTTATGTGGTAAATTAAAGAAAAATAAATGCCATACTATTTTCCATTAATGAGAGGATTTTAAATCAAGACCCTTTTTGATCTGCTCTAATTGGGTGATTTGCTTCACTCAGTATAATGTGGAAGTTGTAAGACTTTCAGCCTAAACCTGTCTAGTTCCAAGCAATACAGCATCTGTTCAGAGGCAGGCGAAATAATTATTCACTCAGTGACTGCAAGAAGGAAACACATTTCGTGGTTTAAGCTCTGAATTCTAGTGTGCTTTGGTACACAGGAAGACACAGCTAATAAAATACTCATTTCGATAATTACATGCAAAGATCTTACAAGTGTGTTCCTGCATGCTTGCTGTAGATACTGCTCTATAAAGTCAGTTGCAATGTTAATGATCTCACAAAATTTGGTAATTTATATAATGATGTGTATATTGACTTGAGGACTCCATAGTAGGATAGTTTTTGTTGTTGCTGTTATTGTTATTGTTGTTGTTACATTTAATGCTATTTTATGGTTTTACGGTTTCTATCTAATAATAGCATTATTAGCCTTGCTGAAAATATTACACTTTTAATATGCATTATCTCATTCATCTTTTTAAAATTTCTCAATAAAAACCATATTATAGACAATAATTTAGTGCTTTATGTTTTAATGCCTAAAGTTCTATTTTAATATGGTATATTTAATTTGCTCTTTTTGAAATTTTGGTACTTAGATAACTTACAGATTCAATGCAATTCCCATCAAATTACCAACACAATTCTTTACAGACCTTGAAAGAAAAATTCTCACCTTCATATGGAACAACAAGAAATCCAGAATTGCTAAAACAATTCTCTACAATAAAAGATCTTCTGGAGGTATCTCCATCCCTGATCTCAAGCTGTACTATAGAGCAACAATACTAAAAACTGCATGGCACTGGCATAGAAACAGACTGGTGGATCAATGGAATCAAATAGAAGACCCTGACAAAATCCACACACTTATGGACACCAGAGTTTTGACAAAGATGCCAAAAGCATACAATGGAAAAAAGACAGCATCTTCAACAAATGGTGCTGGTATAACTGGATGTCTACATGTAAAAAAATGCAAATAGATCCATACTTCTCACCCTGCACAAAACTGAAGTCCAAGTGGATCAAAGACCTCAACATAAAACCGGACACATTAAATCAGTTAGAAAAAAAAGTGGGGAATACCCTTGAACTCATTGGCACAGGAGACAACTTCCTGAACAGAACACCAACAGCACAGGCTCTAAGAGCAACAATCAATAAATGGGACCTCATGAAACTGAAAAGCTTCTGTAAAGCAAAGGACACTGTCCTCAGAACAAAAGGACAGCCTATAGATTGGGAAAAGATCTTCACCAATCCTATATCTGACAGAGGGCTAATATCCAGTATATATAAAGAACTGAAGAAGTTAAACAGCAAAAAATCAAGTAATCCAATTAAAAATGGGGTACAGAGCTAAAAAGAGAATTCTCAGCAGAGGAATATCAAATGGCAGAGAAACATTTAAAGAAATGCTCATCCTCATTAGCCATCAGGGAAATGCAAATCAAAGCGACCCTAAGATTTCACTTTACTCCCATCAGAATGGCTAAGATCAAAAAGTCGAAAGACAGCACATGCTGGAGAAGTTGTGGAGAAAGGGGAACCCTCCTCTACTACTAGTGGGAATGTAAACTTGTACAACCACTCTGAAAAGCAATCTGGCACTTTCTCAGACAACTAGGAATAGCGTTTCCTTAAGATCCAGCTACACCACTCCTAGGCATATATCCAAAAGTCTCTCAAGTACACAATAAGGACATTTGCTCAACCATGTTTGTAGCAGCCTTATTTGTAATAGCCAGAAGCTGGAAACAGCCCAGATGCCCCTCTGTGGAGGAATGGATGAACCAATTGTGGTATATCTACACGATGGAATATTACTCCACAATAAAAAACAATCATGAAATTTGCAAGTAAATGGTGGGATCTGGAAAAGATCATCCTGAGTGAGCTATCCCAGAAGCAGAAAGATGCACACGGTATATACTCACTCGTATAGACATATAATATAGGATAAACCTACTAAAATCTGTACACCTAAAGAAACTAATCAAGAGGGAGGACTCTTGCTAAAATGCTCAATTCCTATCCAGAAAGGCAAAGAGACTGGACATCAGAAGAAGGAAAAAAGAGGGAAAAAGTCAGGAGCCTGACACAGAGGACCTCTGAAAAGCTCTGCCCTGCAGACTATCAATGTAGATACTGAGACTTATGGGCAACCTTTGAGAAGAGTGTAGGGAATCTTAGGAAAGAAGTAGGAAATAGTAAGATCTGGAGAGGACAGGAACTCCACAAGGAGAGCAACAGAAGCAAAAAATCTGAGCACAGGGCTCTTTCCTGAGACTGCTATTCCAACCAAGGATTATGCATGGAGATAACCTAAGACCCCTGCACAGATATAGCCCATGGCAGTTCAGTATCCAAGTGGGTTCCATTGTAATAGGAACAAGGACTGTCTCTGACATGAACTGATTGGCCTGCTCTTTAATTACCTCCCCCTGAGGGGGAAGCAGCATTACCAGGCCACAGAATAAGACAATGCAGCCACTCCTGATGAGACCTAATTGACTAGGATCAGAAGGAAGGAAAAGAAGTCCTCCCCTATCAGTGGACTTGGGGAGGGGCATGCAGGCAGAGGGCAGAGGAAGGGAGGGATTGGGACGGGAGGAGGGAGGGAACCACGGGGTGGGGGGGATACAAAGTGAGTAAAGTGTAATTAATAAAGAAAAAAAATTAAAAAATAAAAACTGAAAAAAAGAAATTTATAATTATTTATAATACAAAAATAAATCTTTATGCCATGTTTACTCCAGTCATTTTTTTTTGCTGTTGTTAGATGAAGAACACTTTATCTTGTTTGGATAAAGAACATCGTGTCCAGGAAAAAAACACACACATGCCCATTTCTAAGTTTATTATATATAATGTAAGGATAGTTGAGTTATTTGTAAAGTCTCTGGTTCATAATCTGTAGTTTAAATTTTCCAGTTAGGAGGTCTTAGTGTGGCTTTGTATATCAGCCTCAGCAATCTAGCACTGAACTCACTCTCTCACTCTCCCTGTCTTGTTTGTTTTTCATGTCTGTTGAAAATGCTTGGTCCTCCCCACTTACCTTTAAATTAAAAAAATTAATGTGATTATGTCACAATTTGTCTAAAATGTTTAAAGTTTTCCCTTTATAATATATGAAAGGGTCTCTTCAATTGAGAAAAGGTTTTTAAAGTCATAATTTTAAATATTAAATTTCTTTTATTGTTTTGGGTTCATCTTTGAAAAATCCATATATATATATATATGTGTGTGTGAGCACATATATATATATACATATTAGATCATATATATATCATATATATATATACACACACATATATATATACACACATATATGTGATATATATATACACACATATGATATATATCTATACACATTAGATCCCTTTAAGGAATGGTCTTCCAGTATCAATACTTTTATAACTAAGTAAATCTTATACTCTTCTTTAGTGCTTTTATAATCAGTATTATTTATAATTTTTTTTCAGTAGTTGCTAAGTAGCTTTACTTTTATGTTAGGAAGATCATGATTTTTTTCTACTTTTTTTTTAGTTGAATCAACTTCTATTTAATTTCATCCCAATTTCGATCCTTTTTCTTTTTAATGTTTGTATTTCTCTTTTTTCTCTATATTCCTAAATAGTAGAGTCACACACACACACACACACACACACACACACACACACACACGCACGCACATACACACACACACACACACATGCTGACTCACTTGTGTAAAGTCTACATACAAACATATATGTGTGATGTACATAGATACAATAAATTCTCCAAAGAGAAACCAGAATAGCAATATGCATGCTATTTCAATGTGTGATTATTGTCATGTCTGTAAAATTGCTTCTTATGTTGACTAAATACATCATACTTTTAATATAACATAAGAATATTTTTATACATTTCCACTTTGCCATACTAAGATCAATGTGAATTATGTTATAACTGATGAAAATGTTAAGGTGTTTGTATTATCTCCCTCTGTACTTTTCATTATTATACTAACAGGTCAAAATGTTATTTATACCTGTTTCTTCAAACTGACAGAATCAGAGAAAGTAGAGGAAAAAGAGTTGATCATAGATTCGGTACCCAAAAAGATGTGGAGCAGTGCCCTTCAATGTCCATGGAATGCTTTGTATGGCCTCAAATCCAGAAGCGGAGACCCAGCATCTGCTTTTGCCCCTCCAGTTAATAAGTGCTATAAAATGTGTGCACTGAATATTCTGGCAATACTAGCTCTGCCTGAAGACCCAAAGCATGTCCTGAAAAAGGCTGTTGAAGTTAGAGTGATAGTTGATTTGGGTTTCCAACAGGCTCCATTAATGTGCCATTTTAGAACTAGAGAATACCTCTCTTTTCTTCTAGTGACAAAAAAGTAGTTGGCTGACTAATTGCAGAACATATCCAGTGGGGCTATAGGAGAGTTATAGAAGAGAAACTTCCAGTTATTATGACAGAAGAAGAACAACTCCAATTTGTAAAGCAAAAGCCTGGTGTTCCTCAACATTGCCAGAGCCTGTGATAGATAGAATCAGATATGTGTATTCAGCATGACGCAGTAGAACAAAGTACTTCTCACAATATCAAATGCCTAAGTAATAACTTTACTTATGGCTCACATTTGAGCCAGATCAGTTCATGTCAGTTCATGTCAGAGGCAGTCCCTCTTCCCATTACTATAGAACCCACTTGGACACTGAACTCCCGTGGGCCACATCTGTGCAGGGGCTCTAGGTTATCTCATGCCTGGTTCTTGGTTGGAGTATGAGTACATTTGAGTAAAGAGGACATTGCTTTATCAGACCCACTCCTGATGGAAAGTTGTCTTTAGTACAATGCTGAGGCACTGTTTAGTTTCTGGTGCCTACTTTTTATTAGTGGACAGAATACCACCAATGCAGATTGTGCATGCTATACCAGGAGACATCATTTTGAGGACAAAAAAAATTAGTTTCTGACTTTAACCAGGAACTAGGGCCATTGTGACAGCGGTGAACTCAGTGTCAACAACAACCATGTGGTTGTTTCCTAAAATTGGGCACAATGCAGTAATCGCTTACTGTTTTGTTTCTAAAGAAGACGTTTTGTTATCTTATACAGAAATTCATGATTTATGTGTTTTACCTACAGTGATTTAGGAATATTTACATGCAGCAGATAATGCACAGTGTTTTAACAGCAGATACTATAAGACCTTTATAGTGGGCTGAAAATTAATGCAAGGAGTATGGTCTCAGTGATAAGTATATTTTAAAGTTTCAAATGTAGAAATATACCAGTTTACCTCAGTACTGTATGTTTCATATTGAACTTCTGATTCCAGTTATAGACTATTTTCAGAGTGAAAAAACTAATGTATTTGAGTTATTATTCAAGAAGAGTACAGCATTATGTGCTTAGAAATTTGAGCTAATTCATAAATGTCCAAGATACACTTTAAGGAAGTGGTTCTCAACCTGTAGGTCATGACCCCTTCAGGGGACTGAATGACCCTTTCACAGAGGTCGCCTAAGACTGTAGGAAAACACAGATACTTACACAATGATTTACAACAGTAGCAAAATTAGTTATGAAGTAGCAACAAAAATAATTTGATTTTATTTCTGGGAATCACCAGAACATGAGAAACTGTATTGCAGCATTAGGAAGATTGTAAACAACTGCTTTAAGGAAACCTCCACAGAAAAGGAAAGCTCAAAGCAAACGAAAGAAGTTGAAATATAGAGTAGTTCGTTAGAACCTACCGACTGTCCTGTCACTGAGGCTCCACTCTTCTTGTGGACCCGTGACTAAAATCACCAAAGGTACCTTCCAAATTCATCATTTAGTTTTTAGCTTCACTGAACAGAAAAGCCAAGTTGGTCCAACTGGTGTGTTAAGTCGTAGAGGGGTTTATGAAAGAACTATAGAGGAGTTGTAAGCTAAACAACATATGTTATTATTCCTCAGGAATATTGCACTGAGTTATATACCCTCATTATGGGTTTCATTTTGATACTTGTGAATTCTTCATGGTACTCTCTACCTTGAAAAATTGCCATGGATTTTTATGACTTATAGATAAGATAGAATAAAATAATAAAATACCTGATGGCTTTTCCTAAGTAAAAACATATCATTTCTTCAAATTTTATTGTGAAAACTTTTTATTCTTCAGAAAATTTAAAAGTTTTACATTGAATATTTCAATTCCTTCCATCTGGCTTTTAAGAAGAAAATAGTTCTTGTTCAATTGGCCTTTTAATGTGTCTATTCTTCAGCAATACAGTTTATTTTTCATTCACAAATGTCATTTATGATTGGTAAGATGGCTCAGTGGGCAAAGACATGTGTCACCAAACCTGATGACCTGAGCTAGATCTACCACACTCACAAAGTGTAAACAGAGAACCTGCTCTTGCAAGATATTCTCTAACTCATTGCTGAAGCTAATGTCTTTTTAATTTGAATTAGTTAGCCTGTGGGGGGTTAATGTGGGGGCTGGTTACAAGGCAATTTGCAGGGCAGGAAAAGCACTCAAATTATGAGGACCCCTAAGGGTCTTAAAACTGACAGTCAACTCAGTACCCAAATCTTTGCAGTCTTTGTTAGCCAGGCTAATGGTTCAGAGAGGAGAGGCGTTGAATGGGAGAATAAAGCTAGATCAAATAATCTGCCACTGATTCAACACACTGTTTCATAGGGTGCGAAACATTTCAAATGATACCTTTTAGTTAACAGGTGAAAACAGTATGAACTTGACATTGCATTCTTTCTTGCTGGTGGGAGTACAAACTTGTTCAACCACTTTGGAAATCAGTCTGGCACTTTCTCAGAAAATTGGGTATAGTTCTACCTCAAGACCCAACTTCACCACTCCTGGGCATATACCCGAGAGATGCTCCAGCGCACAACAAGGACATATGCTCAGCTATATTCATAGCCTCTCTATTCATAATAGCCAGAAACTGGAATGAACCCAGATGTCCCTCAACCAAAGAATGGATAAATTGTGGTACATTTACACACTGGAATACTATTCAGCTATTAAAAACAAGGAAATTGTGAAATTTGCTGGCAAATGGGTGGAACCAGAAAAGATCATCCTTAGTGAGGTAATGCAGACCCAGAGAAACACACACTCCCTTATAAGTACTCCCTTATAAGTGGTTATTAGCCATATTCTACAGGAAAAACATACTACAGTTCAGAGATCCAAAGAAGCTAAGAAACAAGGGATGCCCAAGGGAGGATACTCAAATCTCACCCAGAAGGGGAAATAGAATAGTCATCAGAAGTGGTTGAAGAAAGAGAACAGGACAATAGAGGGAACACTGAGAGAAATGAGGGTGAGCGGGGTGAAAGGATAGAGGGGGCTTGCAGAGAGAAGAAACAATGGGCAGGAGCACCTCTTAATAAACCAGAGACCTGCAACAGGGTGGGGTCCTAGGAGGATATGGGGATAACACTACCTGAAACCCCCCATGGGTTGTGGGGGTCATGGAGACTGGAGAGGTCATCTTCTAACCAGACAGGTGAAGAGAGGGGAGCATCAACCCACCTACAAAACCTCCATCCAAAATTTACCCTGCCTTCAGGATATGGAGGGATTAAGATAGAGCAGAGACCAAAGGAATGGTGCAACCGATGTCTGTCCTAATCTTAGACTTGCTCCATGGGATAGAGTCACTTCCTGACACTATTGACGACGTTCTACTGTGTTTGTAGACGGGAGCCTTACATGGCTGTCCTCTGAGAGGCTTTGCCCAGCAACGGCTTGATTCAGAAACCGAGACTCACTGTCAAAACATTGGGCAGAAGTTAGGGATTCTTGTATTAAAATTGGGGGAAGGAGAGGAAGACCCAGAGGAGACAGGAGCTCCACAATGACCATCAGTCCCAAATAACCTGAGCCCACAGGAGCTTGCGGAGATTGAAGCACCAATGAAAGACGAGGCATGGACTGGACCCAGGCCCTCTACACATACATAACTTAGGGCAGCTTAGTCTCCATGTGGCTCTCCCCAAAAGGATGTGGGGGCTGTCTCTGACATGGTCTTCTATTGCATGCCTTTTGATCACTTCACCCTAAAGTGACTGCGTTGCGAGAACATTGTGAAAGAGGAAGTACAGAGTCCTGATGAGATGATGTGCTGGGGTGGGTTTGGGGGGAGGTGGTCTCCCCTCCTCTGAGGGGCAGGGGAAGAGATGGAAGGTAGGAGAGTGAGAGAGGATAGAGGGGAGGGAGGGGCTACAATTGAGATATAAAGTGAATAAATAAATAAAAAAGAAAAGAGAAGAATGGATAGATTTTTTTTTTCAGTTGATGTCAAATGTTATCTGAATCCAAGGCTTATTGGAAGATAAGGGCCAGGGCACCAATTCAGTTTTATCATTAAATTCCTCTCTTAGGTGGAGTCTATATGAAATAGGATAAAACAGTTACTTGTCCTGGAGAACTGCTCCAATATTAGTTTCCTGCTTAGTGCAGAATTCAGGTTCTGACTCACAAGTGAATAATAGGGAATGGAGAATATAACCTTGCCCCCTTTTTTCCTGACAGCTGAAAACTTTTCAACTTTTTCAACCTTAGTCGTTTCTCTCTCTCTCTCTCTCTCTCTCTCTCTCTCTCTCTCTCCTGCTTGCAGCTGGTGTTATGGTAATCTTGGTTTTCATTCTGTCAAAGGTGCTGTGATGTTTTGTATACGTGCTCTTAGGTTGAGAACTTGGGAATCACTGAGACCTGTTTGTTATTTTTATCCCCAAATCCATACCCCACAGGTACTGCAAGTTTAAGAGTCTGGTGGCGCTAGGAAAGGAGGCCATGGGGCTGAAGAAATAGTTAAGCTTTTTGTAATAAGACATTTCATCAAGACTTGATCTAAAAATGAAGTAGATGTTTCTGTCTTCGTTGAAGACTCAGTTTTGTCATGTGATGTCTGCTGCAAGCTGGGCATGTGATATTTTGCTGCAAGCTGGTATGACTTTGGCCAGCTAAGAACATCCATGGGTGAACTTTGAGGCAAAGAGACAGAAAGGGCCATGCACAGTGAGGCTTCCCTTTGGATCCCCATCACTGCACTGATCTTTGTGTATTGACAAGACACTTTGTTACAGAGAACTTCTAGGGGCAGTCCAACTGAGTCTTGTGGCTTTCCCTGACTTGTGCTAACTCGTGTCGCTGCTTGGTGTTGGCTTTTGAACTGGTCCACAGGTATCCTGACAACTGATTTTGGTAATCCCTTAAAGTCTCATTGACTCTAATCAGCAGGAAGCAGATAAAAGAGGTTTACAGTCCTTTCCTTACTAATCTCCTATCTAAGGTGGTGGTGGGGGCGGTGAGCGGGGCAGGTTGGAAGGGAGGTAAAAGTGTTTAAGAACCCTAAATAAAGTACTTTCGGTGAAAAATCTAGGCCTATGAAAACATATTACAAGATTGAAGATACATGCTGGAAAACTGTTTAGGTTGAAGTCTTTTTAAATAACTGCAGATAAAATATTGAAGAAAGTCTCAGGGTTTTTTTGTTTGTTTGTTTTAGTCTTTTTAAATCATAGACAGCTATAAAAACACTATAGCTATTAGCTATAAAAAGCTAATATCATCAAGTGAGGAAAGCACTTGAGAGGCAGAGTCAGATAGATCTCTGTGAGTTTGAGACCAGCACGGTCTAAAAAGTGAGTCCAGGACAGACAGGGCTATTACATAAAGAAACTCTGTCAAGAAAGAAAGAAAGAAAGAAAGAAAGAAAGAAAGAAAGAAAGAAAG
>NW_026586463.1:4802640-4804574 GCF_907164565.1 Psammomys obesus
AGAAAGAAAGAAAGAAAGAAAGAAAGAAAGAAAGAAAGAAAGAAAGAGAAAGAAAGAGACAGAACCTAGAGTCACTTTGGAGACAAGTCTGTGGGCACACCTGTAGAATACATTCAGATATAGGATAGCCTCTGAGGGCGTCTGTATAGGAATGTCCTGACTAAATTAAGGGATATGATATGAGAATACCCATTTTAATTGTCAGTGGGATTATTCTCTGGGCTGGAATCTTGTCTGTATATAAATTTGAGAAAAATGAATTGAGTATAGCATTCATTGCTTTTTGCTTCTTAATTGTGAATGTGATATGACTAGCAGCCTCAATATCCTGCCTCCTGATCTCCTGCCAGGAAGAACTGTAGTTTTGGACAGTGTGATAAAATAAACACTTTCTTTCTAAATTGCTTTTGACTTAGCTTTTATCACAGGAACAGAAAAATAAACTAAAAGAGAGAAAAGTCAAGGTTAATATATTTGGGTGTCCTTTGGAGAAAGATGAGTTTGGGATACTCAGAAGAGAAGAAGTCTTGTTCTAGAATAAAGCAGGGTGTAGAGGTGCGTGTCTGTAATCAGCACTTAGGAAGTTCACTAGAGACCAGATAAGGCTCCAAAAATAAACAAATTAAATAAATAAATAACCCAAACACAATTATCATAATGGATTGGAATAATATGAAACAAAATCTAGTCTAGTGTATTTTGCATGTCTTACTCTATTCTATCTTAACAATTTTCTGTTGTGGAAGACAATGATATTACACTTAATTTTAAACTGAAGGTTCTTGGGCCAAGAGATGACTCAGTTGGTAAAGGCGCTTATGACCATGGTTAGCTATCTGAATTCAGTTCCTGAAAACCACATAATAAAAGTAGAGAACCAACTTCATCAGTTTATCCCTTGGCTTCCAATGTACATGACCGACAGACACCCACACACACCCACACACAATGTGTGTGCTGGAAGTTTTGGTTTCTTTAAAAACTCAGTTATGTTGTATAAACATGTTTTTGCTTCAATCCAAGGTATGGGATATGGGGTTGCTTCAGCTTGTCCACAGCAGCAGACTACTTGCCTCCTTCAGGGTGCAATCTTTGCCAGCTGCAGATAGTTTGATTCTAGGGATTCTGAAAGGGAATAAATGCCAGAGCCAAGAGAGGGACTGGGCAAGGGGGCTCAAAACAAGAAGGTGACTGCTGCCGCTCCTCCTCCCTCCATGCTCCTGGTTGCCCTCGCTGCAGTCTGATGAGAAGCTGCAGACATCTTGAGATGAAGATTGGACTTGCCCCAACCAACCCATTGGTCCTTACCAGCAGAAAGGTGCTGAAGAGAACTAGGCCCCCTCTCTCCACCAACCTCTGTCTGGTGTTGGGATATTGGAAGAGATGGTGGAGGTGGGAGAAAGAGGTATAAGAACCCCAATAAGATACAATAAAAATACATTCCAACAACAAAACAAATAAATGCATAGATAAATAAAAGTAAATGTAATTAAATGAAGAATCTATAGATCATAAATTTTGAGTGGCTAAATCACCATCAATACCTGCTGGCTGGCTTAGGTGGCTTGAGGTCTCACAATAAAATATCATAGGTTTGGTCTATTAAATATTGGGACATCCTTTCTCACTATTCAAAAGGCTCTTTTCAAAGACTAAGATGACAGGATGGGCTGATTTGTGTAAAGGAGGCTTTCCTTGTTTTCGCACCTGTGCATTCTTACTGTGTTCCTATGGCATTGTCTCAGTACCTATGTTGGGGGAGAAGAAAAGGGATAAAGAGAGACAGGAAGATAAAGGGAGGGAATAAGGAAAGGGGAGATAAATGGTAGCTAGCTAGCTAGACAGACAGACAGACAGACAGACAGATAAATAGATAGATAGATAGATAGATAGATAGATAGATAGATAGATAGATAGATAGATAGATAGATAGA
>NW_026586463.1:4804584-4812681 GCF_907164565.1 Psammomys obesus
AGATAGATAGATAGATAGATAGATAGATAGATAGATAGATAGATAGAGTTCATTTTCCTCCTTTTCTTAGAAAGTCACCAACTGTATTCAATTTGGCTCAGCCTCATGGCTTCTTTTAACCGTAGTCCTTAGTTATCTCCTAAAATTGTATCTTCAAGTGCAGCCCTGTTTAGGACTAACCTCCAGCTATGAATCTTAAAGACAAACAATTCAATGCCTCCCCTTGGAATTTGAATCCAGATAGAGTGAACAAGGCTAACTTTGTAATGTCAGAACCAGTGACCAAAATCATTTCAGAATGCTGAGAATGCAGATAGGTGGCAGAAAGAGCAGAGATGGAGGGCAGCTGTCCTGAAAATAATGACCCCACTATTTTGAATGCAAACTTGTAAATAGGTAGTATTGCCCTCAAGATTTCTTTTTAAATGTAATGCATTAGAGATACATGGATACTTCATAATCTCAAAAATATACTTTAGTGAAAGATTCCTATAGAAATCTATGGAGTGTGTTCAGGTGCAACTATCAGTGATACTTGAATTCATACTAGATCATTTCTGGTAGGATGTGGAGTGTGCCAAATACATTGGTATCTATTATGTAATTTCTATTACCAGAACTTATATAAATATGCAGAGTGAAGAGGTCAAATGCTTTTTGAATCATGAGGTTTACACAAAAAGAACAACAGATACAAATACACATTGAATACTTATATGTTTAGAGGTGTTTGTGTGTTTGTGTGGGTTTCATGTGTATATTGTTGTGTGCATGCATTTGTGAAGTCCAGACGTCACATGTCTTCCTCAATCACTTTCCCTCCTACCTTTTGAGATAGTTTCTCCCTGGAACTCAAATTCTTGCCTACACTAGCTAGCAAGCAAACCCCAGAAAACCTCCTATTACAGTGTTTCCAGCACTTTAATTATAGTCATGTGCCACTGTAACTCTCTTTTTACATGGATCCTGGAGATCAGAATTTAGATTATATGGCTCAGTCAGTAAAGTACAAGCCATCTAACCATAAGGACTTGAGCTCAGGTCCCCAAAACCCAAACACAAAGCCTGGTTAAAGCAGAGAGGTACACTCCTATAATACCATTGCCAGAAGCTGGGGGTCTAAGAAGACACAGGTGGGTGCCTGAAGCTCATTGGCCAACTAGGGCAGCCCAGTCAATGAGTTTCAGATTAAGTGAGAAACCGTGACTCTGAAATTAAAAGGTAGGTCTGGAGAGATGGCTTAGTCATTAAGTGTGTGTTTCTCATCTAGGAGCCAAGTTCATTTCCCAGCACCTACCCACTATAAGTGGCCAACAATCACCCATGAGTTCAGTTTCAGTGATATTCAACACCTCTGGCCACCATGGGCACTGGGCATAGATGTATATGTCCATTCCCCTCCCCCCATGGTTAAAACTAAAATAAACCTTAAAAAAGAGAAGAAAAAGAAAAAGTAGAAGAAAGAGACATAAAGAAAGACATGTACACTCATGTGGTGTTCACCTGCGCACATACCTACTAATAAATACATCCACCATACACACAACACACAAATACAAAAGACACCAAATGTAAAAAAAGAAAACATTTAACCCTCATTCTCTTTCCTTTCCCTTTTCTCACTTTTCTGATTTATTTTGTTTCCGACCACTTTATAACCAGAATGTTGTGTTTGTAGTTTAGATATTTCCTATGCACCCCAAATCACTGAATTAGGTGACCTCGTGTTTAGATTTGATAAAAACATTCATTAGACTAGTCTAAGCCCCAGAGCAGCTTTGCAGATATGTTTCAAAAATTCATTAGTCCATCAAAAATCTTGACAGGTCCATGACTTCTTTTGACCTTGTTTACAGTTACCATGTCATATACCCTATTGTTTCCCCTGCCCTCTGGCTTTCAAATGACCCCTCTATCATTTTAGGATACAGAAAGAGGTTATATGTAATTGATATGCAAAACCAAGGACATCAGAAACAGAGAGAAAGTGAATAATAAGCAATGGGCTATTGAGCAATTCTTGTTTTACAATCTTCTTAATGTGACTTTCCATTTGTGTCACAAAACTTACTGACTTTGAAATTGTTAAGGTCTCAGCACAGTGATTAAGGGCCTGGTTTCCCTTTCCATGGCTTTAAAACATAAACAGATGTGAATCCAGATTTTGCAAGCTAATAACTATGTGGTCCTGAAAATGTTTTGCTGTTGTTGGTTTGTGTTAATTTTTCACTTTATTTAGTGCAGGCATGTTCATGAACAAGGATGTACATTTGTTGTTTTTAAAATTTATTTATCGATCTATTATTTATTACATTTTATTCACTTTGTATTTTGGCTGTAGCTCCCTCCCTCATCTCCGCCCAGTTCCCCCTTACTCCCTCTTCTCCTCCTATGACCCTCCCCTAGTCCACTAAGAGGGGAGGTGTTCCTCCCCTACTATCTGACTGTAGCTTATCAGGTCTCATCAGGACTGGCTGCATCCTCTTCCTCTGTTACATGGCAAGGCTGCCTCCCCTCAGGGGGAAGTGATCAAAGATACAGCCACTGAGTCCATGTCAGAAAGCCCTTGTTTCCCCTACTAAGGAACCTACATGGAAACTGAGATGCCTATGGTCTACATCTGGGCAGGGAGTCTATGCCCTCTCCATGCATGGTTGGCACATCTGTCTCTGCATGCCCCCTGAGTCCAGATTTTTGGCTCTGTTGGTCTCCTTGTGGAGCTCCTGTCCCCTCCAGGTCTTTTTATCTCCCCCTTCTTCCATGAGATTCCCTGCACTCTTCCCAAAGTTTGACTATGAGTCTCAGCATCTGCTTCAATACCCTGATGGATAGTCTTTCAGAGGCCCTTTGTGGTAGGCTCCTGTCCTGTTACCTGTCTTCTGCTTTTGATGTCTACACTTTTTGCCCTTCTGAATGATGATTAAACATTATGACACTTAATGAAGATTAAGTCCTCCTTGTTGTTTAGCTTCTTTAGTTGTATAGATTTTAGTATGTTTATTCTATATTATATTTCTAATATCCACTTTTAGTGAGTATATACCATGTGTGTCTTTCTGCTTCTGGATTACCTCACTCAGGAAGATCTTTTCTAGTTGCATCCTGTGCCTGCAAATTTTATGATTTCCTTGTTTTTAAATTCTGAGTAGTATTCCATTGTGTAAATGCACCACAGTTTCTGTATCCATTCCTCGGCTGACCTTGCTCGTCCACCTGAGGACTACTCCAAATTCCAGAGATTTGGTGGACCCAGTCAGCAGTACAGGCTCTAAGAACAAATAACCAAGGCTACAGGCAATCAGATGGCTAAAGGATGTACATTTGTAATGGAGCATGTTTAGGGTTCAGAGTACAACATTTTGACGTTGGTTTTCTCCTTCCTCCTAGGTTTCAGAGATTAAATTCAGGTTGGTATGACAAGTACATTTGCTTGTTCAGACATCTTGCCAACCTCATGTTGTTATTTTGTTTTTACTTTTCAACACTTTAATTTAGTCTAAAATGAAACTATTACTTTTCCAAAATAGGGCTCTAGGCATGAAAAACGGAATATTTTAAATGTTAGCCCATTCACTAGTAAAATTTCAGCAAATAACTGTGATAGTGGTTTTTGGGGGAAACAGTCTGACTTGTTGGAGGCCACCTGACAGATCATTATTGAGTATCCAGATGGAGGGATGCTAAAAAGTCACCATTTACTACTATGAAATACTTGCCATTAAGTATAATGAGTGTTTTAATCTGTCTACTGTTTTGATACCCAGACTGATTCTGTTAATGTGACTTTTGAAGATTTGTAGGTTTTAAATACGGTTAAATATTGGGGGTTGATGTGACATAGAGTAAGAGTAAGCAAAACTCATAGATTTGGTAAACAAATGAAGATTCCTGCTTTTCTTTAATAAGCACAGGGTGTAGACACATCTCTGCCCTAGGAAATCACAGTCATATAAAAAAGCCCATTTATACCTCAACTGTTTGTCCCTGTAGAGGAACTTTCCCCGGGTTTGTATACAGATTCTACCAATTCCTGAACTACAAGGAGAATAATTTCCCATCACTTCCATATTTAGTTTTCTTCTTCTTCTTTCTTTAATGTATTTGTTCTGAGTGTATAGATGGCTGTGTGCCACCACTGATGTGAAGGTTAGAAGACAGCTTGCAGAGGTCCATTCTTTCCTCCCAGGGCGTGGGCCCTGGGAATCTGACTCAGGTTGTCAGGACTGGCAAAGTCCTTTCCAGGCTTAGGCTTCTTGCCAGCCCCACTTGAAAAACCTAGAAGTATAAATATTAATGTTGAGAAAATATATCCAGCAATAATAATAACAACAGTAAAATGAGAGTAGAGTAACATATTTGTCAAGGTAACATTTTGGAAAAAATTAATTAAGAGGTTTCTGTAATTAAAATAAGGTTATCTGTATATTCTCACATATAACAAAGCCAGGAGAACCAGTATGATATCGGAAAGGTTAGACTGCAACATCTGCATTCTAATCTCTTCTGTGTGTGTGTGTGCATGTGTGTGTGCATGTGCACTGTGATATAATTGTATTACTCATAAATTCCACTTACATCCTTAAAGTATTAATTATACTTCTTTCCTTTGTTATTATAACGCAATACACAAACATACAAGTCTTAAAGTTCTAAGGAATTCATTTTAATTATTCATTGTGTTTTTAAAGTAAAAAAACTATGATAAAAATATCTCTAAGCAGCCAGGAAAACACTGCGTCTGAGGAACAGGACAACATTTTCCTTACAGCGACCAAGAGACTGAACTCTGGGCCCAAAAACAACAGTGATCGTGTTTCCAAGGTGAGAGGAAACTCCCATGGCATGGGAATCAGTTGGGTCCACTCTCAGGTCACCCAGCCAGAACCCAGAAGAGATCCTGGGTCCCGCAGGCACTAGGTTGCCAGACCAGAGCCACAGGCCTGTGTGTCCTGATCACCTTCCCAGGCTGATCGGTGGTCACGAAAACACCAGAGACTGGGAGTCCTAGTCACAAGAAAACCCAACAAGGAAGGAAGGAAACTGTACTGACTTGGGTCACCCAGACTTTCCCTGGAAAAAGTCTCGCAGACCTGCGGGTATTAGCCGCCATCACTGAACTTGGCTCCAGCTGCTAGCACAGACAGTTGCTGCAGGCCCAGCTCTCTGGCACAGACAGAGCTGTGCACACCAGGGTATCAGAGACTGGGAGTCACTGTTGGGAGAAATCCTCATAGGGAACAAAGCAAAGGGGACTGACTTAGGCCACCCAGTATATCCCTGGAAAAGGTCCCACAGACTGGTCCAACCCAGGGACCTGCTGTGAACCAGATAGCCTGCTGTTACCAGGAGAGCAATACCCACCCACCACAGATTACCACTTGGGTACTGGGACACAGAGCCCCAATCTCAGACTTACAAAAGCCCAGAATTTCTGAAATCAACCTCCCAGATACTGCTCCAAGGGGCAACCAGTTATCCCTAACAAAACTGAACAAACCACGGGATACACAGGCTACAGCAGCAGATTACTAAATTTATAGCAAGAAACCCAGAAGCAGGGCAGCTGTCTCCCAGTGAGAGGAGAGCCCTCTCAACTAAGAAGGACCACAGTTACCACTCAGTTCTCTCTGCCTGAGGTGAGCAGTGGCAACTCCTGAAAAACACCAGCCATCCAGTGAGTATACCCAAAAAGCTGAGAAGGCTTCCTTCAGGATAAACCATCTTCCTGCCAAGGGGATTCTCTCCACCACAGGATTCCAGTCACCAACAGAAACTAACTCCAAACACCTAAGATAGCCCATTGGGTAGAGGCCAGCATGAAAAAATCAACCAACAAAATACAGAGCAATATGGCATCTCCAGAACCCAGTTATCCAGGGGCAAGTAGCCCTGGACACCTCAGCATAATTGAAATTGAAGAAGATGATCTAAAATCTATGCTCATGAAGAGGATAACAGAGGAAACAAATAAAATGCATAAAGACCTAGAGGAAGGTCAACTCAAACAGATTATGGCCATCCCTAAAGAAACAGAGGAAGAAAAAACCAAACAGATCATGGCCATCTGTAAAGAAATACAGGAAGTGGCAGCCAAACAATTTTTGGCCTTTAGAGAGGAAATGCTTAAATCACTGAAAGAAATAAAAGAAACAGAGGATTTCAAACAAACAGCTGAAAGAATTGAAAGAAAAACAGGAAAATATAGTCAGACAGGTGAAGGAAATCAACAAAACGGCTCAACATCTAAACATAGAATTGGAAAAATGAAGAAAACACAAATGGAGGAAATTGTGGAGAGAAAGAACTTAGGGAAGAAAACAGGAACTACAGAGGTTAGCATAACGATTAGGCTACAGGAGATGGAAGAAAGAATCACAGGTGTGGAAGATACAATGGAAGAAATAGATGTATCAGTCAAAGAAAATGTTAAATCTAAAAAATTCCTGACACAGACCGTCCAAGAAATCCAAGACAACATAAAAAGACAAAAACCTAAGAATAATAGGAATAGAGGAAAAAGAAGATTCCCTCCTCCAAGGCCCAGAAAATATTTTCAACAAAATCATTGAAGAAAATTTCCCCAACTTAAAGGAGAGGCCAATAAGAATACAAGAGGCCTACAGAACACCCAATAAATAGACCAGAAAAGAAAATCCTCCTGCTAAATAATAATCAAAACAGTAAGTATACAGAACAAAGAAAAAGTACAAAAGCTGCAAGGGAAAAAGGCCAAGTAACATATAATGGCAAACCCATCAGAATCACACCTGACTTTTCAACAGAGACTAGGAAAGCCAGAAGAGCCTGGACAGATATCATGTAGACCCTAAGAGAACACAGATGTCAGCCTAGGCTACTATACCCAGAAAAACGCTCAAACCTCATAGAAGGAGAAAACAAGATATTCAATGACAAAAGCAAATTTCAACAATAACTACACACATATCCAGTGTTACAGAAGACAGTAGCAGGGAAAATACAAATAATGAAAAGTAGCTACTTTCAAGAAAACACAGGAAATAATTAACCTCACTACAGTAAAACAAAAAGCAACCAAGCACACAACCTTATGACCACAGCCAATATCAAAATCAAAGAATCTAACAGCCACTGGTCATTAATCTCTCTCAACATCAATGGACTTAATTCTTCAATAAAGAGACACAGACTAACAATGGATGCATAAACAAAACCCAGTAATCTGTTACATACAAGAAATACACCTAAGTCACAAAGATAGACATTATCTGAGGGTTAAGGGTTGGAAGATGGCTTTCCAAGCAAATGGACCCAAGAAGCAAGCAGGAGTAACCATTCTAATATCTGATAAAATAGACTTTCAAACAAAATTAATAAAAAGAGATGGGGAAGGACACTTCATACTCATCAAGGGAAAATTTCACCAGGAATACATCACAAACCTGAACATCTATGCCCCAAATACAAGGGCACCCACATTTGTAAAAGAAACATTACTAAAACTTAAACCACACATAGATCCTCATACATTAATAGTGGGAGAATTTAACATCCCACTCTCAACAAAGGACAGATCAACAGAACAGAAATTAAATAAAGAAACAATGTCTCTAACAGAGGTCATGAATCAAATGGACCTAACAGACATTTACAGAACCATACACCCAAACACAAAAGAATTTACCTTCTTCTCAGAACCTCATGGAAACTTCTCCAAAATAGACCATGTAGTTGGTCACAAAGCAAGCCTCAACAAATACAAGAAGATTGAAATGATCCCTTGTATTCTGTCTGATCACCATGGAATAAACCTGGACCTCAAAAATAACAGAAATAGCAAAAAGCCTACACATACATGGAAACTGAACAACTTGCTACTAAATGACAGCTGGGTCAGAGGAGAAATAAAGAAAGAAATTAAAGTCTTCCTAGAACTCAATGAAAATGAAGACACAATATACTCAAACTTGAGGGACAAAATGAAAGCAGTGCCAAAAGGACAGTTTATAGCACTAAGTACCTTCAAGAAGAAATTTGAGATAGCTCATTCAAGCAAATTAATGGGTCACCTAAAAAAAGAAGCAGACATACCAAAAAGGAGTAGACAGCTGCAAATAA